>NC_138979.1:107835853-108260853 GCF_964341445.2 Mesoplodon mirus | reverse complement strand
ATACAACACAGTCAAACATCTACCGAAAATTATCTTTTTAATTCAAAGGCAATTTTCCCTCTCCATGTTCAAAAATGGCTGACTGGATCATCTCCTCCATCATCTCATAATCAACTCAAAGCTGACTTGCTAAAAAGGCTCAGGAAGGGAAAAAAGTTTTCCCTGAGAAAACTTCTATTAATTTGCAATTGTGCTTCTGCCTCTTGAACAAGTCAGAATCTGGTTAAAGTTCACAGGCTGGAAGATATTCCCCCTTTCCCTAAACTTGCCATCATAGGGAGACCCAGCTTCCCCTTGCAGCTGGTCATAAATGGAGACCAGGCTCTGGCACTCGGCTTTCACAAGGTATTGTTAGGTCAGCAAAGCCATCAATTAGGCTGTCTGAAGTTTTATCACCAACACAGCAGTAATAAGTGCTGGCCAGAAAGACTTCTGCTCTTCGGCAACTCCTGCAGTTTAAGCCTGTAAAGTTAGGGGTCACTTAGAGGTCAGTGCCAGCTGGGGGCGGCCTTTCCAGTCTAAGCTGGGACACCCAGGGCAGGGATAAGGTAACTGCCAACCATAAACCCAGCCACCTTTCAACCCACTAGAAAGACAGAGCCTCAGGTACACATGGTTGATATTAGAGTCCAAGAAACATTTTCAAATCAGGTGGTGGCTGAATCACAGGAATGTAAAGGAGAAGCACTTATTTCGTATAGAAGCCTGGATCTAATTTTGCTGGAAATCCAAAAATAAGTGCCTACTTCATGTTACTTTAATGTTTAATAATGCCCATCAAATATTCATGTACAGAGTAAGATGATAAGAAATCTCCTTTATTTCTCCAAATTTAATAAAAACAAAACAATTTTCTACCATTTGCGAGTTATACCCCTGTCCCCATGCATTTAATGACATGCATTCCCCACACGCTTGAGCTGATGCACAGGATTCACGGGCTTCATGTTTTCAGGGGGGACATGGAGGCGGGGGGATGCCTAGCATATAGCTAGCTGTTCCTGCAAAATATACCCATGGATGACGTTTCCCAGTATTCCCAGTTTCAAATCTTAAGTGCAGGGGGACTTCATGATTAATGAGTCTACATGGGGTCACAGGCACGAACTGAAAACTCATTCTTTGAAATTAGCCAGGAAAATTCTAGTGTGTTGGCAGCTCTGCGCTCCTATGGCGTTCAAGTCCCTTCTGTGGAGGACAGCAGCCCACACCTGTTCAGGCCTCCTGTGGGCACTCTGGTGGGAATACAATTAGACTGAAGAAAAATAGCCTCTAGAAAACTAAAGGAGTCTTTTGCATATGGGGTTTGTTTGGCAAACAATGAACTTCTTTATTACTTAAGAAAGGGTAGCTCAGCTTGTCAAAAAACGTCACACCCCCTCAGGTTTGGGGAAGAAAGTGACAGCTTATGAGAGGTGAAAACAAAAAGGGAGTGGAAACTGCGTATTTCTTCCCACTGGGCACCTTAAGTGGTGCTGAGGAATATCTGACCAGATAGATCACAAAGCCTTCTGGAAGTATCCCTCAAATCGGAGAAGGAACTTAATGGTCTACTCTTTCCCTCACTGCTTTTACTGGGACCAAGGAGGACTGACCTGAGAGTTCCACCCCCAGAACTCTTTTCATCAGCTCAGGTTAAGACCAATTGAGATGCTCAGGAGAGGAGAAACCTTTCCTCTGCTCCTTGAAGTTTCTAATGGAAGACACACATGGCAGGGGTTTCACCTCTTTTTATGTGCCACTAATCCCGGTTTTGTTTTTTTCCTATAGGCCAACTCTTTAGGTAAAATGAATTGCTATTTTTTCCCTTTTTAATTTCACCCTTTTACTCTTTTATTATTTACATCTGGAGGTTGTTCGCTTATTTATGTCTTTCTCTCCAGTTCCCCCAAACACTCCCTTCCTCACAGAGCCGCAAGGCATCATGGTCCTTAGTTCTCAGCAGGAGAACTCCACACTGTCTTCAAACAAATAATTACGGGGAAGGTTAGAGGTTCACTCAAAGGTCATTTCTTTGGATACTAGTCAGAATGTTTACATTAGTAAAAACGGGGTCATCTCAAAAGGTTGTTCAATGGGGGATCCACAACAATGCAGAACATTAAAAAAAGCAATCTGTGTGCTCTCAGGTCTTTATAGAAGCGCTGAACTTGGAAATGCCACTCCAGTGTTACATTTTCAACTAGTTACCATGGCATGGACTGGATGTTCACTAGCAGTTATGGCGATGGCCTTTCTTCCCCCATTTCTACTAAACAAATAGGCAGAGAAGCCTCTGAAGGTTTTCACTAGATCCTTTTACAAAGGGTCATAGAGATTTTGCTTTTTTCACTAGGGCTCCAGCTAGCCTCTCTGAATTGTTGTTCTCAAACAATGTTTGTGATCCGTAGTGCTGTATCTTGCCAGATTCCTGATTCTACCACATTCTTTCAAATCACGCAGAATTTAAAAAACATATGGGCCCCAATTTTTCAGAAATCTCTTAACATACAACTCCTGCCAATTGTCAACTCCCCTGATCTTGGGATATCTTATAAACACCATAGTTGTTACTATTAAAATTACCAATTAATGAGCTGACTGTAAGAACACTGTAACACTAAAAAATGAAATTACCCCACTGCACTGATGATCCACAGGCCACTATTAGAAAACACACCCATGTACATAAAATGAAGCCATTTAATTATAGATATAAAAAATCAAATTAGGAGTAATTTTTATTTCTTTAATATCAGTAATGTGAAATTTCCAAATATGGTCTTTCCCCAAAATTACATAACATGAACATTTTTTCCACCTCCTCTGATCTATATTTTAAAATGAAGTTATTCAGTGCTCAAACAGTAAACAGAATATCAAGTTTTGATTCTACTTAAAATCTGAAGAGTCTAAGTTGAAAACAGACTGATCTTCCATCTTTCAAGGTCCAAGCTCCATTCATATGGAAAAATGCAGCTCACTGGTTCAAAGACAAAAGACATCTTAAAAGGCTCAAAAGGTTTCTTGGCTATTAAATGGGTCTTACAAAATAACATTTTGATGAGTTAAGTGTAAATGAATCAGACACATATGGATTAAGTTATCCTTGAATTTCACACGGGTTTAAAAACTAAGGGGAAAAGAGGGTGTTGGCAAAAACATTTTGGACTTTGCCAAACCCAAAACATTTGAAAAATTGCTGAAGACATCCAACTAACCAAAATGCAGCAAGCTGCACCCAACTTTAATGAAAACCCCCGCAAGTTATTTCCAATCCAAAGACTGTTAGGTTTTTCATCTGTATCTGATATTAAAAAATTCTCTAAGTTGTAATGTCATCCCAGAATGATTCTGAAGTTGAAGACATATACTTTTCTATTGGTACAAACTATTTCACCCGAAATCACAAAGTCTTCTTAGATAGCTCTTAAAAGCATTCTGAGGTTTGTACAACTTGCATGTAAAATATGCCATATATGATAAATGCCATAAATGTGCTAGTAAGCCTAGTGCCTTATCCAGATTTCACTTAAAAAATATTTTTCATTAGCCTCATTGTGACTTTTTTTAAGGGCTAGAGATAATTCCATTAGTGACTCCTTAGGGAATGAGTACCCTAAAGTACACTAGTTCCATTGATTTGTATTGAACACAAAGTTAGTATCCAGGTTCACAAAAGCTCTGGAGAGGATCTACTAAGACTATCTACTTTCTCATTAAATTTTACTAAAATAGAAAATGCATTAGTATGTGTGATCCTTAAAAATTATATACTTAGACGGTTAGTTTAAAAATAACTTAATTATAGAAATAAATTCAATGACTTTCCAAGAATCATGAGGACTTTTTGAGTCAACTTAGAGTGAAAAAATATATATCTATATATTAAAAAGAATAAACCCAAGAGAGGAAAATATCATTGAAATCTCATCTTGTCTTGTTGGAGAGAGGTCTTCTGGAGACCTCTCCCACAACCCCACCTTAAGCCCCAACAAAAGAGCCAAACTTTTCGGCAACCAAAATCTGACCGTGGTGATTTTTCTTTTAAAGTGTTTTCACTCCCCAGCATATTTCAGATTGATAGAAGTAGACTTAGGTGTCATTCCTGATTGTTGGTTGATTCCTTTTCCTTTCTCTTTCTCCCTCTTTTTAAATGGCTGATAAATCCCTCTTTCTGGTTCACTAACTTCATGCCTCACCTGGTAACCCATTCCTTTCGGCAGCATTCCTTTTGTTAGAAAGCGCAGGCTTCCCTGGAGTCAACTGGAAAGATGCCAGCCCTGAAACCCTCTGAGGGGGAATCAAGAATCCCCAGAATTGAAGCTTTTGCATGGTTTGGTCTGGTTAAGGAGGGGGGCTGAACTGCTGAAGAGGGATCCGATCAATTGGGAAGAGGTGTTATAGGCAGCTTGGGGATTAGGGACCTGTTACAAAATGAAAAACCTCTGTTTCTCCACTTTCCCCAGCGATGAGACTCATCAGTGAAGGTGCTTATTCACAAAGCTTGCTACTGGTTGGGGTGTACAGCAATGAAGCCTCAACAAGGGCAAGTCAGTTATCAAGTTTCTTCATTTTTTTTCTTAGTTCACAAAGAAAGCATGTCTTTTTCTGTGTGTGGTTATGGGTAAGAGTGGGGCTTTCTCAATGAGATACACTGAAAAGGCTGAATCAGTGAATTAAGCAGGTTTAATGCCTTTGAATGTGTAGCCTGACACACAGATGATTGAGTCATGTCTCAAACATAAGTTTTTCACAGGTGGCCAGATAAGTGGGTCTTTTCTCCCAGACAACTGTGAGCAAAGTATGGTAAACAAATGAGATCCATGGGCTACTTAGGGACACATTCATGGTTCATAATTAATTTCCCAGAGCTACAGCTTCATTTATAATTTGAAAGATACTAGATTGGTCTACAGCTCTCAAAACACCATGAGCTAATACTTATAAATTTACAATATGAAAACATGATATTAATCTGGAATCACACACCTTTTGTAGCTTTATGAATAGGCCTTGAGCAGTGGAGTGTTTATGCTGACATGAAAGGCCCTGGGCAAAATTATCAAGTAGCTCATGCTTATCTTCTGATGACCTTCTAATGTGTTCTTTCAAAATTCTTTCTTTTATCTAATTCTTCCCTCAGGTTAGGAGGGTACACATAGATTCTTTACTAAAATACCCTACTTTGGGTAAACGCTTCTCAGTTATTGTTCCATATTCCAGACTTCTCTGTAGAGCAAAGTGATGAAGAGCATGGGCTCATATTTTCTGCCCTTTCCTTGTTGTGTCACCTTGGGCAAGTCTATGTAAACTTCTAAGCCTCAGTTTGATTCCCATCTATAAGCTGGGGCAATAGTTGGGCCCAGGTTGCTTTTGAGGATTAAGGGAGATATTGCATGTAAAATCTTTGTGCCACAGTACCTGGCACACAGTAAGGGCTCGTTAAATGTTAGCTTACACTCAAAATGCATCTATCTCATGTCCCCTCCTAAAGAGCTCTGTTCTCTTACGGGCAATAATTCAGACTAGGTGGGTTATTATTAAACAAAGCCATGTTGAGTTGATAACAGGGTAATAATGTGCTGTACCCCTGCAGGTAGCATGTGTCCATGACATGGGGTCTTCCCAGAGATTACAGCTAATACATGCCATGGTGGGGATTTTAGACACTGGAGTGGGAATCTCCTGGGGGGACTGGGTAGTGGGGCGAGCTATTTTGCAATCACTCTCTTAACGGTTCTCTAGATCCTTGCAACTCTGTGTTCCATGGACGAGCCACATCAACATCACCTCAAGCTTGTTAGAACTGCAGAAATATAGTGGTCCCCACCATGGCACTACTGAATCTGAATCAATATTCTAAAAGATTTCCAGGTGACGCACGCATATTTAAGTTTGAGAGTTTCTGCTCTAGGTCACATACCAAATACATGATCCAGTACTCTTACTAAGAATAGAAACTTGCAAAGATCAAGTTGTAATCAAGAACCTTAGCTGTGAAAATGCACATACTACTCTCTTTAGTTATGTCAGATCTAAACAGTCCTTTAATCAATCACTTGTCTTGGGCAACAAACAATTTATAATAATGTAATACATTTTACTCCATTGGTATCTCCTAAAGGAAAAGTTGAACCAATAAAGTGTTCTTGTGGAAACTGTTCGCTCTCAGGAATGGATAGCAGGAAAATGGTAGATTTCTATTTTTATTTCATGTAATTCTGATCTGTTTGAGTTTTTAATAATAAGTATGATTATTTTCATAATTTAAAAAGTGTTTAAAATGACCTGGAGGATTTGGCATCCTATTTGACTAAGGCATATACAGCCAACAGTAGAGACTTTTTAATAAAAGTATTTGAGAAATTCCTCTAAGATAGGGAATTATCGTTTATTTTCTTTATAATACTGAGCAACAATAAACACTATTCCATAAGTATAATCACACCCAATGGCGCGTAACAAAATATCCCAGCAGGTTATGGTTTTGAAGCACTGTTACTCTTCCAGAATGCTATCAGATTATTCATGTGAGGCTATTTATCATGCACTATAAAAGTGATCTTTCAAAGCTACTTGAAAGCAAGGGAGGAGAAAATACACAAAGATCCTTAGCTATTCATATCTAGGATCTATCCTCTTAAAGATAAAACACTAAGTCAATAGACGTAAGTTGTAGTATATTACCTCATCCTGTACATGATTTATTGCAGATGGAAATCAACTAGAAACTGAATTACTCTGAAAGTTTTACTACTGACATTAAAATTGCAGATCTGTATACCTACACTCCTAACAGTGCTTCTGAAAGCAATTCTTTACAGACACAGAAGATACATCTACAGCTTTGTTCGGCTCTATCAGCATAAAAAGCAGGAGTAATTGTTCTCAAAATTACCAATTATCAAGTACCTGTTCATCTATCTGAACACTACTGCCTGACTGGGCTTCGAAAAATCAACCAGTCACTTGACAATCAGTTACACACATTTTAGCCAGTTCTCATCATGTTCCTGGCCATTTTGCGCTAACAGGAGAAGATCCTGACAAATCTAGTATCTCTTTAGCTTTCAACATCGCCTTTGATTGGAGTATTAATTCTATATCCTACTTCTCAGTGGAAGCCACCTAAGCATTAACTTGCCAAAAAATACACCAAGCTGTTTAGTAATTATGTATTAGCTATGTTTGAGGAGATCAAGGTGCACTTACATGCCCTATGCTATGGATATCTCTTTGATTAGCTTGTCATCTGCTCGGAAGAAGATGTAGGCGGATTCTCCCATACAGTCTAGCAGGCCAGCTGTTAGCTGCCTGTCAAGCCCTCAAGTGGACAAGTAGTCCAGGAGCAAAAATGTCACTCCTTTGATCTGGCAAGGAGCAGCTGCTGATTTATAGAGTAGGACTTTGTTCTTCCGTTCTATTTTACTTTCTTTCCTAAGGCAGAACCACAAAATCCAGGAGAAAAAAAAAAGTGCCGTTGCCGGCAACATCAACAAGCTCTGACAATTGCAACAGGGTTTTTCTTGGCCCGAACAAAGCTCTCAGGCATCTCCTTTGACGCTCACCTTTCCCCCTCCTCTCCCCCTCTCCCCACCATTTTTTGCAATGCGGTAGTTATTGTTTAATTCAGCTTCTGTAAATGGAATGGACTGTGGCCAGCAAGCCTGGGGCATAAACACACCTGTATGAAAGGAGTCTTATTGTAGCAACCATCTACAAGCAAGCTCGCATGAACCATGCGTTCCTGAGTTGAGAAAGAATGCTCCATTTTTCCTGACAGCAAATTTTACCCTAAGTGAGTTTCTACTTTTGGTGCCACCAGCCTATGATGACCACATTTGAACTGTTTCCTCTTCAACGGCATTAAATCCAAGAGAAAAAGGGATTCGATTTTTTTAATCTGTGAGCAAACAGATCCATCAAAAATGTTTATTCACTGTCTATAATATCAATCATTAAGCCCCGAATTAAACAACATCCTGAAAAGCTTTCACAAATGCAGTATCAAAGATGCCATAATGTTGATTTCGTTACCACTGATTTATACTGACACAGGCTTCCCTGAGTAATATATAAGGAAAAAAAATCAACCACAAAATCTCCATAAGCCATATGCATCGCCTTGCTAAGAATTAAACTGGTTTCAAACGCATGATCCCGTTCTCAGTGGATACATCTGTCACGTCAGAGATGTCCTGTCAACCGAGTGGAACAGGAAACAACGTGGCCTTGAGATAAACTGTGAGAAGTCATTAGCCATACGCATGTACGTATCTCTGTGTGTATACACGCACATACGCATACATGTATGTATATGTATGTGTATATACACACACACACACCAGGCACGCAATAAACTTTGCAGAGATTAACACCTGGCTAAGTTTTCTGTTCTGCTGCTGCTGAAAGGAAGGGTAAGAAGGGTTATCAACTCTAGAATATTTAGACATATAACCACATAGGTCAAAGACAGAAACTTTGTAGGCAGTGGGAATGCTGAAAATGATGGAGAAAAGAAAAGCTGCTAAAAATCCTTGTTTTTCTGCCATCATGCCATGTTCTAGTGTTTGCTCTCTTCTCCCCTTTCTCACTTTCCAGGGCAAAGAGACATTTTTCTCAACTTCGTTCCTTGCTTTATCCTATGTTCCCCAGGGGTCAGTCAACAGTTATTCAGCACCCACCGCCTCAATGTCCAGAGAACTGTCCTAGTAGAGCTTTCTCTGGGAGTGCATACGTATCCCAGGGAGAGACTGGGTTCTGGAGGGGAAAGGTGAGGGGGTAGGAAGGCAGCAAGGTGTAGAGAGCAGGGATTATGTAAGGCCTCTTTTCAACCTTTTTTGGTCCTAAAAACTTTAGAATGAGTAAGTATTAAGCTCCACAGTAATCTGTACATGTGTCACACTCTGATAAATCTTCTACGTTCTGTACCTAACAAAAGACAAGTTTAATAACAAAATATGGCAAGATCATATATAATAAGAAATTATATATAATATGTAAGTATATAATTATATGACTGTGTCCATATTATTTAAAATTTTAAAAATGCAGTTCAAGCCTTTAAAGATTTTTACTCTTTGCAACCATAGAAACAAATTGAAAAGCACAATTTGAGAATACATAATAATTACAAATCATCGCAGTCCACACTCAGTAAATAAGTGTGATGGAGTCAATTAGAGAAGTCAGATGACGGTTAATCACCGGATTCTTGGAGGGGGCAAGTTGGACCAGATTAAAAGCATATAGATTATTGGGAAGGAAGGAAATAAGGAAATGGTGTGTGTGAAGACACTGAGGCAGATCAGGCTGTGTGCAAGGGAGGGTGCAGGAACTGAATTCAGACAGGCTCCTGGTTTTGGTCTGGAACACATGGCCACAGTTAATAGACAAGCTGGTGGAGGAGTTTTTAGTTTTCCAGCTTTATGGAGATGTAATTGATATGTAACATTGTGTAAGTTTGATATGTAAGACTGTGTAAGCTTAAGGTATACAACGTGTTGATTTGACACATTTATATATTACAAAATGATTAGCACTATAGCATTAGCTAACACCTCCATCACATCACATAATTACCATTTCTTTTTCGTGGTGAGAACATTTAAGATCTATTCTCTTAGCAACTTTCAAGTACATGATACGAGACTGTTAATTATCATCACCAGGCTGTGCATTAGATTCCCAGAACTTATTCATCTTCTAACTGGAAGTTTGTATCCTTTAGCCAACATCTCCCCATTTCCCCCACCTGGGTGGAAGTTCTTGAGTAACAAATTGAACCTCTGAAATTCCTGAAGAGTGGAATGATGAAATATGGTGCTTGAGGAAGATGTATTTCTGAGAGCTATGTATGAGTTGATGAGAAGATAGAAGCTAAACGGTAGAAAGCTATTCTAATCCAAGCAGAAGAGGGAAATAAAGTGAACTCAGACTAAGGCGGTAGAAATACAAAAGAAGTAGGCCATGTGGCTTGGCGAACTGCTGATGAACTGTGCTTAGTTGGCAAAGAAAAGATACAAATATAAACGATATTAAAAGGATAAACCTGAGAATCTATGTCTGGTATGCTATGGTATACACTTGATGAAAATTGGAAATTTCAGAGGAATTCCTACTTGTTGTGATGAGGAGAGGCAAACCCAGCTTTCCAGATGTTGCCTTTGAGTTGACAGTAGGACTTTCAGGCTGAGAAGCTAGTCAGGCCACTCAAGACAAAGGACAAAAGAAGAGTGAAAGTCTAGAAAGAAGCGACTTTAACTTCAAAACCCTCTCATCTCCTCAAATCTCCAAAACTAGATGAATATTTCAGGCTGTGGCAACAAGTATAATAAACTGCCTAACTACTTCCAGAAGAATTACTTCCTCTTCATAGATCCTGCAGATTTTACCAAGTCCTTTATCTAACAATGGCTGGTCAAGTTAATTGTCAGTAAAAACCTTTATTCCTATTGGGTCCAGCTTGCTTTTTCTTTTAATTCTGAGATAATTTGTCTGACTGGATTTAGAGGCCAATGGTAATAATGTACTGTGTACTGCTAAACAAATTGTGTTTCACGTCATACTTTGTGGAAGTTCCATAAGAGTTTTAAAGATTGGGGATAGGAAAAATATATGGGAGACTGTTTGTTTTTAAGACAATTAAGGGTGGGTTTTCTCCAGGTAGTGACAACTAATTTAGAAGAG
Source organism: Mesoplodon mirus (assembly GCF_964341445.2). Classification (NCBI taxonomy): domain Eukaryota; kingdom Metazoa; phylum Chordata; class Mammalia; order Artiodactyla; family Ziphiidae; genus Mesoplodon; species Mesoplodon mirus. The sequence continues at coordinate 108,250,182 of NC_138979.1, read as the reverse complement.
AATTGATAGGACAAAGTGTTACATTGAAAAGGGACTCCATTAAGTGTGATGGCTTCCAAATTGTGTCCTCCTTTCAAACAGTATTTTTCTTTTTAAATGGGCTTTTAAAGTGAAAACTATAGCACTTCACCCAAAATGGTGTGGAAACAAATGGTTCTCAAGTGTCTATTCTTCAACTCAGGCCAAACCATCCCAACACCAGCAATCTACAGCCACTTGGTGTTTGGAGGGAAGGGGCTTGCATGAGAATGTCCCCGTGGCCCTTTCATTTGTCTGTGGGGCTCCTTTTTCTAAAGCAGCAGGGGAGACCTCAGAGACCAGCATGGCATGCCAGGAGTGTTTGGATGGGCCAGCCTCTTATCCTTCTTCCAACTCTCCTGCTGGTTTAAAAGAAAGAATGTGGCAGAAGACACATGAGGAAAGTGGCAACATTCTTAGGGCCCTTTATCAATACCACTGCTTTCTTTAAATTGTAGCTTGGTCTCTTGTTTGAGAGGCTGAGATTTTAGCACTTTTAAAGGGAACCATAAGTGAGAAATCTCCTAGGTGTTAAGCTTTAGAGTGGCTTCAACCCAAAATAAGAAAAAAAAAATGAGATTAAAACACAGAAAGTCAAGTAATATTAAGAAAAAGATCCAACAAACAAAATATCATAAATATGCATATATGGTACAGTCTTTCTGTTTAAACCAAATGGTATTTAACCAGTTTATACTGGCATCTAGTCCAGGTGCCAAAGGGGGAAAAATCAAAGATTTAAAAAATTTCAAGGTCACTTCAAATAAACTATAGTTCTAACAGCTATACATCTAACAAAAATCTTAAAAAATTATTATGAAAACATATCCCATTATGTCAAGAGGCAAAAAAACTATTCATAACCATATGACTTAATGTCTTCACATTTATGATGATCAGACATCAAAGACCAAATTCCAAATAAAATTTCTTGACTGCCTTTTCTTAATAACAAATTAAACATCTTTTACTTTGATTTGCAGCTGGGTAGCATTCTGTATCTTCTTCAGAGATGTTATATGCAGTCTTTCCAATGTGACGGTATTATTACCCACAAAATTTTTAGCATCATCCCGTAATCATAAAAGACATAAAATATATCTTTATAAATCACAAGAGACTCAGCAAACCAGCAGTTATGCCACATCTGCTTTAATCCTTAAATATTTTAGCTTTAGAGGGTTAGTGGATTTCTTTCCCCTGATTTGCAGAGAAATAAAGCCATCAACCGTTGATTCCTGTGTTCCAGACAAAGCTATAGTCTCCAACAGAGAAAGAAACAAACACTTTGTACTACAATTTGAAAGGATCTTTTTTTTTGCATATTCACATTTCACATCTATCAGAATTTCCTAAAGTGGCTTACTATTAGAAATAGAGGGCTTCCCTGGTGGCGCAGTGGTTGAGAGTCCGCCTGCCGATGCAGGGGACACGGGTTCGTGCCCCGGTCCGGGAGGATCCCACATGCCGCGGAGCAGCTGGGCCCGTGAGCCATGGCCGCTGAGCCTGTGCGTCCGGAGCCTGCGCTCCGCAAGGGGAGAGGCCACAACAGTGAGAGGCCCACGTAACGCAAAAAAAAAAAAAAAAAAAAAAAAAAAGAAATAGAAGGGCTTCCCTGGTGGCGCAGTGGTTGAGAATCTGCCTGCCAATGCAGGGGACACGAGTTCAAGCTCTGGTCTGGGAAGATCCCATATGCCGCGGAGCAACTGGGCCCATGAGCCACAGCTACTGAGCCTGTGCGTCTGGAGCCTGTGCTCCGCCACAAGAGAGGCCGCGACAGTGAGAGGCCCGCGCACCGCGATGAAGAGTGGCCCCTGCTCGCCGCAACTGGAGAAAGCCCTTGCACAGAAACGAAGGCCCAACACAGCCAATAAATAAATAAATAAATATATTAAAAAAAAAAAAAAAAAAAACCTTTAAAAAAAAAAGAAATGATAGCATTTGAATGATCTCCATTTTCACAGTAAAGATAAAGTAACGTAAAAATAATTTAATTTACAAATTGGTTTAACTGCTATACAGTAAAGTACATATAAACAAAAAGGCAATTAATAAGTATAAAGTTAATATGCTAACACGCTAGGAACACACTATTTCTTCGGTCTGGGATGGCCTTTCTCCCATGGCTATCTGGTCAACACACCCTTCAAAATTCTTATCAGAGAACAGCTTTTTGAGGTAACTTCTCTGATTCCACAGTTTGAGTAAGAAGCACTTCTTCAGTCAGTAGCACTTATAGCTCACAGGCCCATCACAGCATTTATTCAATACTATAATCACAATTTACGTGTCCAGCTTCCCACCAGGTAGCCCTAGAAATCAGAACCACATCTTAATTCTATGTTATTGAGAGTGTGTCAAGCATGCAGTACATTCTCAATAAAATGTATAGTGAATGAATAACTAAATGGCTGAATGAAAACAAGGTTCCTATGTCTTGGAAATAATGTTGAATTGAGAATGGAAGAGCCCAGAGGGATTTTCTTGTCCTCACTTTGCAAGTGGCTGAATAGCTGAAACCCTGATGAAATAATATTCCCTAGAATAGGGCAGAGCTAATATGGGAAATAACTCTGGCTTCCTGGCTCTGTGTACTTATCTTTGCACTCAAAAACCACTAAAGATACAGACTAGAGGCATTAGCTGAAAGGTGTGAATCCATCTGGGCATTAGAGATGCCAGGCAAGTCTTGTGTACAGGGTTGAAGGAAGAGAAGGACTTGACTTGGCAGAAAGTGGGCACCAGACTTTTCTAGGCTGGTGAACATTGGGGCATGATAAGTCCAGTTGACTGAGAGAAGAGAATAAGCTGGGAGTAATGGGAACTGAGGTCAATGGAGTATTCTGGTGTGTGTGTGTGTGTGTGTGTGTGTGCGTGCACGTGTGTGTGTGTTTGGGGACAGAGGAATAGTGAGTAGAAAGTGAAGGAGGAAGGTTTGTGAGATGGAGAAAGGAAAGAAGAATAGAAAACTTTCTTAAAATATTTTTTTCTCACTATATCTTTCTCAGGAAATTTTCCCAAATTGTGCTCTGAAGGACACTGGTGCCAATAGGTGTTTCTCCAAAACAAAGGTGGTAGGTCAAAGTGTGGTAGGGAAACAGCACTAAGTGAAACAAAGTAAAGATGTGTTCTCTGCTGCAAGTGATGTCACAGCTTTTAATAGCTTTTTAATAGGCTAACAGCTTTTAATAGGCTAATATTATGAATCTCTAAGAGGGAATGATGGTACCAATCAATTCTTAACTGTAGTTATTAAGATTTTGAGGGGCACTAGGGTTCCAAGGATTTGAAGAAAAATGAAGCAGTGGGTTTTTAACCGAAATTGTATTTTTAAACCATTTATCAATTTGAAAATAGGATTTCCATGTTCCTACTTCCCCAAGTCAGACTCAGAGACAGAGAATCATTTGAAGGGCTCTTGTTTTATATATTACCTGTTCACAATACCCCCTCCCAAGGTTATTATAAAACCTGACTACTCCATTGCCCTTTGACCCCAAAAAATGTGCAGGCTGAAAATGTTCTCTAGAATTTCTCTATCTCAAAGGTAGTTTGATCATTAGGAGATGATGTTAGGCTGGGATGTCTTCTCTAACCTTTCCCTTTGCTACTTTTCTCATATTTTCTTACTCAAAGAAATATTTTTTAAAAAACAACAACTATCATTGGGTATTTTGCTATGTGTGCCTAAAATTTATGCTTCAAAAATGATTCAGAAACTGAAGACTAATCTTAAATCTGGAGTTTTTTTTTTTTTTTTTTTGGCAACACCCTCTGCATCTTTCATTAATCAGAACTAAAATTGGGCTGTGGCCATCTAACTTTAGCATGTCTATTACATGTGTTAGAGACTTCTATGTATGGAGGGTGGGAGATGGGGAGGAGAGAGACAGAGGCAGAGACAAGATGGTGAGGGGAGCACGACATTAAGGAAAGGAAGAAATGAGAAGGGAAAAGAGACAGGAAAAGAGGAAGTGCTGCTTTGGATAAAGTACATCAATGCGCATCCAGTGCTTCTCCCTCTCCTCCCCTCCCACCCCCGCCCCTGCCAATCCTGCTTTCTTGTTTACAGAGTGTACAAGTACAAAATCAGCTTTTACGTGTAACTGTGTTAAACACCACCTGCCTGCCCTCTGAACCTCGCTGTCCCAGGATGAGGTCAGCCCGGTGAAGGGCTCCAGTTCTATAAGCAATCCTGTCATTCAGGCTAACAGCAGTGATTCGCTCACAGGGGGCAAAAATGACTCAATTGTTGGGCTTATTGAACTCCAGGGAGCACAGCTACTCTATCATTACCATGGAGTGCAAACACCCTGAGCTCTGTTTTGGTCCACTTAAAATTGCTATTTGCTGTGAAGGATTGGCAAAGCAATTCTTAAAATGATGGGGGTGAAAGTAAGGCGAGTGCCATTATGGGCTTTTCCTTCCGTTTAAGCAGAAGTAAGCAGTAGAGAACTCGTTCAGAGCCTGACCCACTTATTTAACCTTTTGTTCACTTTTCTGTATTAACATATATTAACTGGCTATATAAGCCCTGGGGGGGATAACCACCTCATGACCAAATTACAGTTCCATTTTCATGGGTAACCTCTCCTTGGGTGGAAATTAAACCCCAACAGAAATACATTGTAGGTCCACACAGAATTGAGGAGGGATGCCCTCAAACAAATGCTGAATGCCAGTCCTGCAAAGACCAGAGCAACCACAGAGAGGTTGGGTAAATTATACACTAGAGGAACTATTTGAAAAACCAAATAAATTTAATTAAATAAGTTACAAAATTATCTTCCCGTCTCTTACCTACTCCCCTTGGTTAATATCCATGACATACTGATGTTGCATAATTGCTCTAACGGAATGCTGCAGCTCAGAGCCATAATGAGCTGCCTTTGCACAAAGGCAGCAAAAGTGGTTTCCCTACAGAGTTATCTTCTCAATTATTTATACTTGCAATACTTTCACATAATGGCAGTTTTAAAATCAAACAAACAAAGCAAACCGTACAATAAACGAAGGAGACAAGAAGGTGCAGGGACCTTTTCTTTCTTTTTTGAACACCAGAAGGGAGAGGCAGGCCACATAGAGTCAGCTGAATTTGGTTCCTCGAAAAGTCTCAGGGGCCCTGCGACCAGATGACATCAAAGCATTTGAGACTGCCACCTTGGTGAAGGATTAGACGTGCTCTGCATACCTGCCTTGCTTTTAATCTGTCATATCCAAATATATAAAGGAATGCAAACTTAATTTTTGCCTTTTACAAATTGGCCTTTGAAAACTCCTAACCAGGAGACTTGACCCCCACTCCCAACTCCGGAAAAAAAAAGGTGCTAAACTGTCAAAACGATGTCAGTGTACACAGAGCATGGCTATGTGTGTCACCGTGGTCCCCCAGGCAGCAGAGGGGCTGGCCAGTTTTTATGGTGCTTGTTTCCACTGTCCACACCTGCCTTTGGTTCATCACTCAAAAACTTACAATCAAAAGAGAAAAAGCTACCTTGTACTTCTACTAAATATGGATATACAAAATAAGATAAAGGGTATATTTAAACATTATGGTAAAATTATAATATTATTTCTAATATTTAATTGTGGAATTTCTTTGAAATGAACTGTTACTGCTGCCGTCAAGTTCCAACTTATTTTGTTCCTAGCACTCAGCTTGGTTGCCTCTTCAGAGTAGATGTTGAACGTTAGCCTGGTTATTTTTCCAAGTTAATTTACAGATGTGCTTGAAGAGCTTATATTTTAAGAAATTAAAAGCGAACTTTCGACTAGACATACATTTTGGATCTGCATAAAATCTGCATTTTGTTTAAGATTCTCCATTAACAATCATAGGTTCTAGCCTTTTAGGAGGAAGTTACCGTCTTTACTTAAAGAGTTATTCCTCATCAAATGATGGTCAGTCATGTATCTGTGATTAAAGATATTCACTATCAATGCCAGTGAAACACAGCTTTTTATATCACCTACCAGCCAGATCCAAAGAACAAACTGTTAAAGCAACTATTTCCTTAAAGTCCTGCAGAGAAAGACTATAAAGACACGGTAAAAATACTAATTTTAAAAACCTCAAAATTTGTCTCTTGCGATATGCCAATGTGCACACACATTGAATTTACACACACACACGCACATACATACATACACTTGCTTTTCATTAACGCACCTTACATGCCTTGTGACTTTAAATCTCTCTTGTCTTGACACAGTTAAAATAAAAATTAAGATTTTTTTTTTCCCCAAGTACACAGGTACTACTGTGAAAGATCAGAAGGAAAAAAATACACCATGCTGAAAGGAAATCAGACCGTGATCCATAACCTGTCTGAGGACAGGCTGTGGATGGGGTCATCAGAGAGAAGCAGTTGGGACTGAGTTGGGATCCACTATCTTGTGTTGCTCCACTCCCAGGAATCCAATGAACTGAATATCATATTGTGGGCCACTTGCTGCTTCTTACACCTCCTCTTAGCCACGGAGAGCTAGGAATGAACTGTATTTTGTTGGCTACTTCCTTTCGTTCTGCCACTCTTACCTCCAGGGTCAAATCATTTGGTAGTGTGGTGGGAGCTGAAAGGTTGTGGACCCAATTCTCCTTCTCAATATAAAACTACACCCTACTCTTTCACCTTCTAGCAGCAGTAGACACCTTCACCTGAAAAATGATCTTTCCAGGTGTGTGCACATGTGGTTATGGGCTGGACAAGGATAAAGGTTAATACATGGAGAATGCAGATGATGGTAGGAAAACTCTTGTGCCAGAAGATTAAAAACACAACCTTGTTGTAGTCAAAGATAAATCTGAGTGAACTTTGATGTACTGTAAATATATCCTATGCCCTTCATAACATATTTTTCAAAGACACTGACGCAATAACTAATATTCAATTAATCATTATGTGAAAGATTAGTTAAGCGTTGAAGTCTAGAAGAGAGCTGGGTAGTTTTGGGTTTTTCAAATATGGGTAAGTTCTGAAGGGAAGTCTCAGATTCTGTGAACAGACTCCAGTTCATCTGAAAAGCACTCCCTCTGGCAGTCAAAAGCAATTTAAAGGTCAGTAGATTATGGGTGGAAGTGAACTGGTTTGGAGAGTAAAACCAAAAGCTGACTGGGGTGAGAGGATATGACTTTCATCCCTGTGAGGGCTCCCACTGATGGGATCAGAAGTTGCTATCAGTGTCTTGAGGGCACTAATATTTCAGGGCCCTCAATTCCCAAACATGATAGATTCGTAAGAAACGTTAACCTCGATTTTTTTCCCAGCTTTCCTCAACCGCCGTTAACAGCCTCTCTCTTAGTAGAGCAGCCAATTAACCAAGCATTAAAAAAAACCCACAAATCTATATCAATAGCTTTGCACACAAAAAGGAAGATGTGTGAAGTAAACACTTAATCATTGCTGTAAGTGATCTGATCCAGGATGTCTAACAGCCAAATAAATTGAAACAGGCTATGGTTGAAAAGACTAATTAAAAAAAAAATCAGAAGCAATAACATATTTCTCTCCTTTCCTTTAAGCATCCCATATATTTGCTTTTATGTTGTAGTTCACAGTAACCGGCCTTCAGCTTACCCTTGACTAGTGGCAGATCTGATAAGGGGTTGGCACAAATATATTGAACCTGGTTTACAAATTGTTTTGCAACTTCCCTTCCCAGATAAACATAACCCAGTACAACTTCTGAGAAAAAAAAAAAAATTGTGTTTACTTGTCCTGTGCTTAAGGATTTTTTTCTTCTAAATGTTCCCTCAGGATGCTGGCTTGCAACCTAGAAAAAGCTTGGATTTCAGCTTCAGTCTCCAAGGTATTCTACTGTTCAGCTGGGCTGTGAGCTAGGAGGGAAGCTCTCTACCTTGCTGATTTAATTAACAGGATTCTTTTCATTATTATGGGGATTTAGTTTCTTCTTGCCTTTCAGTGTTTGTGAAACACTGATTTATGTTTTATATTTTGAAGGAAAATTTATTGTTCTTTGACAGCTGAGGCTTGGTAAATTCCTGGCATTGAAGGGACCCCAGGGAGGTGTCACAGTTGCCCTGCCCTGCCCACCTATACTCTGTCATCTCAAGGGCACCCCTCCAGAAGTGAGAAGAACCATCAGCTGTTCAGTGCCCATCCCACTCCTCCTCCCTCAGATAATTACTCCAGCAGGGGTTGGCCTGTTCCCATTTATGAACGGTGGTATTGGTAGGTTGATCAGCAAGCGTGAATCACCGATTCATTTATGTGAAGCAAACAGTCCATGAATCTTTGGGCTGGATCTAATCTCTTGATTAAATGGAGCTCATTGAATTAAGTGGTAGGCTGTGCTGTACTTATTATGATGACCATGGCTGAAGCAAAAGTCAGGGCAAATTTTCTAAATATGACAATATTTATTTATTAAAAATAAAAAGGGCTTCCCTGGTGGCGCAGTGGTTGAGAGTCCGCCTGCTGATGCAGGCGACACGGGTTCATGCCCCGGTCCGGGAAGATCCCACATGCCGCGGAGTGGCTGGGCCCGTGAGCCATGGCCGCTGAGCCTGCGCGTCCGGAGCCTGTGCTCCGCAACGGGAGAGGCCACAGCACTGAGAGGCCCGCGTACCACAAAAAAAAAAAAAAAATAAAAAATAAAAATAAAAATATATTCAAAGTTAGTACTATAGAAAATCTGTCAGGGAGGGTCATCATGATTCTGTTGGATCATCACTCTTCTAAACTACACAGTCCATCAAATTCTGACTTAGAGAAAAAGTCAAACATTTAGTGAAAACTCTGGAAGACTCATAGCAAATTTGTATTTTAGGTGAAAAGTGTCAGTTAATGCCCATGATTTGATTATAATCAAAATCTCAGGGCTTCATAATTCACCTTCACTCATATTACTATAATTAGAAATTATTGAGCTAGGCACTAAACTGAGCGCATACAAGTATCCTCTTATTTAATTCTCACGAAAACCTACTGAAGCAGATACTATTATTAGCATTCCCACTTTATGGTTAAGAAACTGAGATTCGGCAAAATCTAATAATATGCCTAAGGTCACATTGTTAGTAAGTGGCAAAGGTGGGACTCAAATCCAGTCCTTTCTGACTTAATATGTTCTTCGTGGATACGTTACGCTGCCTCCAGGGTGTATATACTGATGGTGAAAACAAGGTATTATAGGCGGAACTGTGTCATCCCCTAAATTTATATGTTAAACTCCCAATCCCAGAATGTAACTGCATTTGGAGATAAGGTGTTTAAAGAGGTGAGTTAAAATGAAGCCATTAGGGAGGGAGCGGACACCAATATGACCCGTGTCCTTATAAGAAGAGGAAGAGGCACCAGGGATGCAGGAGCTCCAAGGAAAGACCACGTGAGGACACAATGAGAAGGCTGCACCTGCAAGCCAAGGAGAGAGGCCCCTGAAGAAACCAAACCTGACGACACCTTGATCTTGGACTTCCAGGCTCCAGAACTGTTAGAAAATACATTTCTGTTGTTTAAGCCACCCAGTCTGTGGTATTTTGTTAGGGCTGCCCTGGGAAACTAATGCAGAAGGTAACATGGAAACAAGAGCTGGAAGAAAAGCAAAAGCAAATTTTTGCTTTGAAAACATGGTCACTTCCTCTGCATACCCACTGGAGACACCCTACCCTTGGTGGCATGAGCTCCTGTCAACCTTCCACACACAGTACCATGAGCCCTTGTTTCCGTTATTAAGGAGTGAACGCTGGAGAATGCACATGGGATGGCTGAAGCACTCGGGACAGAGTCAGGAGAAGTGTGCCACTTTATGGGTGAGAAAGGCAGTGTTGTTCCATCAGAGAAGGGAAAAGGAAGAAGGCTGGTGACGCAGGTGGAGATGGTTCTGGAGTTATCTAAAGGATCTGCCTGAGCATAGCCTCACCACCCCCAACACAACTGGGGGCTAGCAAGTTAGGAGTAGTTAGGGTTACTCTTCTTGTCTTCTCAGGAGAGGTCAGCAGCTGAAACATCTCCCGAGAACCAGGTAGCATCTTTTTTTTTTTTTTTAATTTATTTATTGTTGGCTGCGTTGGGTCTTCGTTGCTGTGTGTGAGCTTTCTCTAGTTGTGGCTTGCAGGCTCCAGAGTGCAGGCTCAGTAGTTGTGGCACGTGGGCTTAGTTGCTCTGCAGCATATGGGATCCTCCCGGACCAGGGCTCGAACCCGCGTCCCCTGTATTGGCAGGCGGATTCCCAACCACTGCACCACCAGTGAAGTCCCCAGGTAGCATCTTGATAACAGCCTGATCACAATCTTGTTTAGTTCTAACAGACCCTTTATCTGATATTCATTCAGGCAGGAAAATGGAGCCAATGTTTAGACCAAACATTAAATGGAGCCTTGGAAATTATTTGAGTTCTAGACCAGAACTTTTGCCTTAATCTAGATTTATAAGTCAATAGGTTCTAAGGGAGAATAAAGGAAAAATATAGAAAAAACATCTAATTCCACAGTGGTTAGCGTTTCAATTTTTTTTTTTTTAATCAAGAAAAATGAGTGTGGGGATGTGGTCCAACTGGTAGAGAAAAAAAATACACTAAAATGAGCTTTCACTCTAACCCGATTCAACAAATCCAAGCTAATTTTCTCATTCATCAGTTCTGCAGGGTTATATGAGAGTTATTCTTTCAAAATTTGAATTATCTTTGTTTATTCAGTGTCTATCAAGAGCCCGAAATTCAGAGAGTAGCTCTGTCCTCACAATTCAGGCTTCTTAAGTTTTCTCACAAAGTATCCTCTGCAGATTTTAATCTTCAACCACACTCTAGGGAAATACCTGGGTGAAATGTTACCTGGGGCCACCAAATAATCACCACACTGAACATAACCTAAAAGAGTTTTGGGTCAATGAAAGAAGGAAGCCAGAGAACACTGGCTTCCTTCTTTCATTGAAGAAAATGAACACAATGGCGTGGAGTCTGTGCCATAGACATGCATAGGATTTCTCTACACGTGGGGAAGAGTTGCACAACGGAGGCCTCATGTTGCCTTTCTCATCCCTACATCACCTACAGTGAATCCCATTCCCGTTATTCACATGGTATATTCTCCCTCTGAACAGTCTCCTGACTGTCCTGTTTCATCTCCTTCCTCTTATTAATAGTCTTTGATTGCTTGTAGAAATATTGAAGAAACAATGCTTGATCCCATGAATAAAGTTTTATTCAGTTTCTGCTGCTTAATTGGCATTGCACTGAGAGCCTTACGGGGAACCTGTATGAGAAGCCACATTTGCCAAGTGAAAAAAAGCACTAGATTTGGGATTAATTTCATGCCCCAAGGATCTCCTAATTTAATTGGAGAAACAAGATGATACACCTATCCATCAACATGTTAAATTTGATGTGATGAGGGAAACAGCACAACTTAATGGAAAGAGCATGGATTTTTAGAGGCCTGGGTTTGAATCCTGACTGTATCACTACTCTGTGGTTTGGGACACGTTCTTTAACTTTTCTGTGTCATAATCTCCTCAAGTGTAAGATGAGAATAAATTATATGACCTACTTGAAAGGGTTGCCCTGAAGATGAAATGTATTGGAAAGGCATCAGAACATCATCTGAGAATTACACAAAAAAATTTAAGTCATTCTAAAATAAATTTCCAACGTTTACAATCCTCCAAACACTGCAAGGCATACACAGATGAAAAGATTCAGTCTTACTCTCAGAAAGCTGGGGGTTTAACAGTAAAGAGATACCATGCTACAAGATGAAAGAGTCTTGGTGGCAGCAGAGTGGCCACTGGTATGCAGAGAGGAGGGACGTAATGTGGGTGAGAGGGGGAGGGGGACAGGAGGCCTTGGGCTCTTTCCTGAAGGATTCCAATAGGTGGAAATGGGAAAGTTAGAAGGAGGGGGAACATACCAGGTAGAGGAAATTGCTTAAGTAAATGCACAGAGAGAGCAAGTGTTTCGAGCTAAGATGCTTTGGAGAAGAGGTACTGGATTGAAGTAAGGAGACAAATTTGAATCCTGGTTTGCAATTTCCTAGCTATTTGACCTCTGGTTCAACACGTCTCGTCCATAAACTAGAGATGATAGATAACTCATAAGTTTATTGTAAAGATTAAGTATTTAGCTAAATAGTTGGCATATTTGGAATACCAGAAATTGTTAGTGTACTTTTTTTAAGTCTTGGAAAGGGTAATTAGAAAAACTCCCAATATTACCAAAATAACCCTAATGCATGTCTAAGTTATGTGCTCAGTGGCCCAATCAAAGCATTCATTTCTACGATCAATTAAACATTGGAGGAAGAGCTTCAAAATGTATGTTATTAGCTTGAACTTTGTCATTATTTTATCTACAATGAAACATCATTGGAATGTCAATGGGAAAAAAGGAAATAGTAAATGAGAAAACTTGAATTTTCAACGATTTCACTAGATTTTTGCCTTCTGGGTGGTTTTTTTTGTTTGTTTGTTTTTTTTTTTTTTTTTTGCGGTACGCGGGCCTCTCACTGTTGTGGCCTCTCCCATTGCGGAGCACAGGCTCCAGACGCGCAGGCTCAGCGGCCATGGCTCACGGGCCCAGCCGCTCCGCAGCATGTGGGATCCTCCCGGACCGGGGCACGAACCCGTGTCCCCTGCATCGGTAGGTGGACTCTCAACCACTGCGCCACCAGGGAAGCCCCCTTCTGGGTGTTTTGTTTGTCTCCCTACACCAGCATGGATAAGCATAAACCCGTTGGTGGACGTTTGTTCAGAGATCACAAATTATTCATCCAAATATTTAAGCATATAAGAATAACATACTTATCCTATTTGTTGTTCCCTGAAGTCAAGGACAATGGAAGCTAAAATATCTAGTGGTTAGAGGATGGGTATTAATGTGGGAGTGAGAGAAGAAGGAGAAATGGGGGCTGGAGACTAAGGCCTCAGAAACACTTAGCAACCTATACTTCTCTTCAGTAACCACCTTTTTTTAATTCTTAGAAATCTTATAAGGATGAGGGTGAGAATGATGTAGAACTTACTTTGCTGACTAATAAAAAAACAGGTCTGCTAAAACCTTTATCTTGAGCACAGGTGGGATGGTGGTTCTAAATATGGATAGCAAATGTAGGAAAAAAGACCTCCATGCCGACTTTTGACACAGGATGGTGTCTTATTTCTCATTTTTACCAAGTGAAGAACAATCCTGACCTAGTTTATGAGGTACATTCTCAGAAACACCTGTGTTCTGAGCATAAAATAATTAAGAAGTAACATGTTAATGATGTCCTTAATTTGAAAAAAAAGGGAAACATCTGCAGAAGTCATGCAGAGGCATGTTGTTCCACATCCTTTCTCTAGAATGAAACCGACGAATCGGACATACACGGGTGGAGGTTCAGAACAAACCAAAACTCGGCTGGAATATATGGAACAGAAGATCTGGTCTTCTATTGGTAAAAGTATGCCTTGAAGGCTTCAGTAAAATCAGAAAAAAAAAAAAGAAAGAAAACCTGTTGTTCAGTTTCAACCCTGAAGAACCAAATAAACCTAGTAAATTTTCTATTTCTTAATCAAAAATGGTATATAAAGTTCTCTCGAATACAGTCCCTGTAGAGTAAAGCTGCCAAACCACCTTCCATACATTTTTAACGAGATGTTTGCCCTAGAGATAGGTATCACCAAGAAAAGATGTCCTGCAATGCCTGTGAAATATGTGGGATTGACTTAAAGAGCGCTGTGTAGCCCCATGCATTACATCAATCACAGGGCTGAAAGGAGAAGCATAGAAAATGAAAAGAGAACTGATCAGTTCCAATGGAATATGAAGTATAAACATCCATGTTGTTCAAGAGACAGTCACTCAACTTGTTTTCTAAGTCATTAACTACACCCCAGACTCAGTTTTCCTTATACTGTATGCTATTTTATGTGGTTTGGAATCATTTCAAGGAATTGATCTTTGTGGCATTTTCAAACAAAACACAAACAAGGTATCTAGTCTCTTACTTTAACTTACGACGTTCAAGGTTGCTTTTGCCTCACTGTCTTCGTCTTTCTACTCTTAACCCACAGCGAGTAAGAATGTAGTTCACCCAAAGCATGCTCCCACTTTTTGGGCTGTTCCCATAGCTCATATTGCAGCTCCACTTAGAAATAACTCCATACTTAAAACACTATGGAGACTGGTATACTACTGACTTCCCAGCATCATTGAAAAAAATGAAATTTGAATGAAATTTGAATATACTCCTGCCAAGCAGAATATATCTAGATAGAACTAAAAACCATAAGAAACAAAGACTCAAGCGCTGATTGGAGAGCAGAGGGAAAAGCATCTAGAGAGATAAACCAAAGAAAGCAAAATGAGGATTAAAAATTGACTTAGTTTGCCCTTAAGAGTGAGGGTTTAGTTTTGGGAAATCTCATCGTCAAAGGTCAGAAATGAAGAGATATTCTCCAAATATCCAGATTCCCATGATAAGGGAATGAATATGCTTAAATATCATTTTGGCTAAGGGATATCATTTTCATTGGGCAAAGGTGCCTCCAGTATCTTAAAGAATTAAACTGAGCTCCTTCCACAGGATAACGGAGTGCATGGAAAGAAGAAGGGATAGCATTGGGTTCTGAGTCAGACATTAAACGTCTAGCCCTGGTCTGACAGTTAAGAGATTCACAACAATGAACAAGCCACCAAACATTGGAGAGCCTGCATTTCCTCACTTGTAAAAGGCAAATAATAAACTTCATTTGCTTCACAGGGCTGATGTGAGAGAATCAAATGAGACAGTATATATAAAAGTGTCCCCAAAACAGTAAAGGGCTATAAAATATAAGGCAGTGTGGTAAAGGCGTATTTCATTAAGGAGTCAAAAGTTGTTGTTTATTTTTTCTCCCTTATTCTACGTGATAACTCCTGAGATCCTTTCTTATTGTTCTGAATGTCAAATTTATGAAAGTTCATTTAAAAGGGCAGAAACAAACAAACAAATCCTAGACGAGTATAGTCTAATCTTGCTTTCTTTCTCTCATTAATATTCTGTATGAAATTGTGTAAGTCCCTTTGGAAACCTCAGTTTTTCTCATCTTTGTAATGGACAATAGTGCAGCTTTCTATGTAGTGTTTTAAATTACTTACAAGAAAGTCTCCTGAAATGTAAGCCCTTAATAAAATCTGAAATTATGAAAGTCCTCTAGAAATGAACAACAAAAAATCTTACCCCCAAACAATATTTATTCTTATGAATTGTCTGTCTTATTACCAAAAATATGTCACAATTCTGTCTGCAGCAATAGATGGAAAACAAGACTCACATACAATACAAAACGCGTTCAGTTGCTGGAGGGCATGAAAAGGTACTTGTAATGTCATCTGAATTTAGGCCATTATACAATAAACCTAGTATGAAGTGATGAAAGTATAGCAGTTTGCCAACAAGCTGATGTTTTCAGATTCCATCCCACATTTCCTTATTCTTTCTGATGGGATCATCCAGTTCTAATGTTCTTCTGCCATATATGATCATTCTGCTAGCAAAATATGACTCAATCAGTGTTTGGATTTGATATCAGGCTTACAGAACGCAGGCTTCAGACTAGCTAGTTTATGGCCACCATACATCCGTCAGGAAATATCAACTCCCCGGACCCGCCATCATCCAAGCCATGCGATGTTCCTCCAAAGCATCAACTGAACTAACACCTCTTAAACTGCATGAGTACAGTACTAATTAGTGATCAAGAAGCACCTTGATATAAATCATGTGCTTTAGAGAGAGAGAGAGAGAATGAGAATAAGAATATGAAGAGCAAAGAGAAGAAAACACAAACAAGACTGGGTGCCAAAGTCTTTTTCTTCACTGAGTCCCATCAGTCACCTCCAGCATGAAAAATCCTATCCCAATTTCCCTGCCATAAATGCTGGCATCACTGGTTTTTGTTCACCTTGACACACTCAAAAGAGTAGCACAAAAAAGTCATTTTAAGTAGCAAACTAGCAAGCCATAGCCATGTAACCTCCCTCTGTACAGGTTTGGCTGAAACATCTGTGGGAAAAGGGGCTCCGAGAATTCAGTGAAACATAAGCAATGAGAAAACCTTTCTATCCTCAATTACTCAGAAATGGGAAAGGAGCATCATTTTCAAAAGAACAAATGCTACACAAGACATGCCCTTTAAATCCTTTTTAAGGTTCTGTGACCTGTGAAACTATCTGCAATATCAGCAGGAGAAAGCCCTTTCCAGAACAAATGCCCATGTTTTATGTGTACTGTATTTGCTAATCATTACTTCATAAGCAAGAGTAGATATACAGTGGGGCTATAAATAATGGCGGGGATGTAAAAGTGAATTGATCTGTCTGGCTATCTAGTAATACTCCTGGCACAAGACCAGTCTTGAATGGCTGCCAACTACCACGGAGCCAGCCAGTGATTTGTCTGGGGGTCCTGCCCTGTCAGGCAGAAAACAGTCTTAAAGCTGAACTCCCACCACTGTGTGCACTGCCTAGATGGCGGCCGTGAGCACTTCCCGTGGTGTCCCCTGTCGTCTCCTGTCACCAAATCAGTCCAAAGATCATACACACAAAAAAAAGTGGCAGAAAAGAAAGCAAAAAAAAAAAAAAAAAAAAAAAAAAACCAATCAAACCAAATCAAATTAAAAAATTAATGAACACCTTAATAATCCAAACTGAAGGTCATAAGAGAAAATATGAAAATACACCTCCAGCCAACCCAAATTATAAAGGGGTCAGTGAGAACCAGGGTATGGTCCCAGAGGTATCACACTTAAACTGCATAGACTCACCACAAACCTTAATCCATGTGGTGTATCCAGTGGGACTGTGACTAGCCCTGGGCCTGGGGCTGCAGAGCTGTGGGGACCCTCTTATGCAAGAAACACCTTCACAGTTCTGGATATTTCTGCAACAAGGCCAACAGATCAGATCAGCCCACACCCAGATGGGTGCACTTCCCTGACAAAGAAGTGGGTTGGCTCTGATGACCAGAGCATTTTTAAGAGCATTTTAAAAATCTCCTTTGAAAGTGGAGATTCAATTATGGGTTGACTATGCCCCTCAATTCCCTACCAGGCTACTCCTTCACCCCACCCTCTCTCTGGAGAGAGTGAGTCTGATCTCCGGACAGGTAGCGGGAACCACTTCTCCCTGTGTGGACATGGTCAGGCAGCTCTGGCCAGCACTCACTTCGGGACGCCTTGCAGGGATGCAGGAAGGTGCTTGTCTGGCACAGTTTCTTGTATCCCTCAAGGCTGCCTCCCAAGTTCTTTTAAGACCGGCCTGACTCAAAAATAAAGAAAGAAAGAAAGAAAGAAAAGAAAAGAAACAAAATAAAGAAAGGGAGAAAAAAGAAGGGAAAAGGGAAAAAAGGAAAAGCAAAAGCCAAAAAGAGAAAAATTCATCCAATGATGAGCTCAGTGCCAGCCTCTGCTGGGTGCATTTGATTCATGGGCTTCAGGCGGATCAGGCTCCGCATGAGTGTTTATTATACATGTGCAATATCCTTACGAATAGATAAAGTAACAGAGAAGGCTTTCATGGAGACAGAGGGGTGCACCGTGTGAATCAAGAAGTTGCTAATTATTTAAGGATTGGCAAGGTGAATTTCCTCAAAGTGATGCATGTTTATGGCTCAGAGACCACAGAAGGGTGAGGCAGCTGCTTTGTTTGGGTATTTTTTCATTTTTTATTGAATTTCATAAATACCAACCAAATTCAAACAAAACTGATTTAGATTTCACCTCATCACTTAAAATATATTTTGTCGCGTACAGTCTGTGCAGTAATCCTCTGCTATACTTTAATTTGGTTTTAATTTTATAGGCCCTGTTTTAACTGCATATTTCCAGACCTTTATTTCTCTCACAGCTCTTAGCAAAATGGTAGCTCATAAACACAAGCTCGGCTGTATAGACTTTGCATTTCATCCCAAAGTATTTCCTTTTTTATAGCCGTGGTCTTTCCATCTTAGTGCTGTGAGCTTGGGTCACAAATCTCTCTGCTATTCCAGTGTGTGACATCTTCCCTCGTTTGCCGCTGCTCATTAACAAACAATACTGCTGTGAAATTGGTTTAATGACAAAGTAATAAAATTGCTATTCTGCTCACAGATTGCCTGAGGCACTTTGAGCTCCTACAAGGCTTACTGTGGATGCCAAGATACATTAAGCTGCTTATTCGTAAAAACTGCATCATCCGTTTTTTTCACAGGTTTTCTCCCTTTCCTATCCAGCCCGGCTTCTTTTTATCTTCAAATAAAAAGATATATTTGCTTATGTTCTTCCAGGCTGTCAAATTTTTACTCGCATGCATATTTCTGGAAAATGAAAGTATATTTCATTTCTTTTTTTTTTTTTCTGTAAAGGTCACTCTGTCCCTACTGCAAGGTTGTCCCTGGACAGAACATCCACCACATATAACATTAAAGCAGACTTACTTTTGCACATTACGTAAGTGAGAGCCAGGGTCGTTAGAACCTATTTTGGGACAGCAAAGGAATGGAACTATTTATGGAATAGGTTTTACCTTTTCAAAAAAGCAAGGTCTAAAGAATCTTTACAATTTCTCTTCTATTACAACTGAAAGTTTTACACAAAAACAACCCACACAACTCTGGTAGTCACTACTCACATTAATATTTTATGAATAATAAAATATGTCTGCATGAAAGCAAAAATCTTCAGCAGGCACCTGTTCTCCATAATGAATTACATGTTCTGCGAAAGTAATCTTTTTCCATTTGTCTAATGCCCATCCAGACCTGAAAATTTACTGCCGCAAGACAATGGGGAAATAACCCAATCGTGGTTTGACAGGTGGGCAGGTCTTGATAATTATGGCCAGACATCTTAACACTGTGCAACTGATGTAAATAAACATCCAAAGCACAGATCAATATTGCTTTCCTACTTTTGCATTTTGAACAACACATGCTAGCAATTTACATCCTTTCTCTCTTTCTGGCTGATTGGAAAGGCTGCATTCATTTAAAAACATTGTATGCGTACACACACTCCACATATTTCATTTGAAAGTATTCAATACACCCAACAGCCAGGACTGTACTTTATAATCACATTAAAGTCACCTGCTGGTATATTTTTATTAATTATGTAAACTGATATCTCAAGAGCTCCAAAAAGCATCTGAATTGGCCATTTGAATACCTGCAATACCTGGATGATAAATTAAAGAAAACATAAACCACGTTGGCAAAACAAGATGAACTGTCAAGAATCTGGGCATCTTTTCCTCCTATCTATGCGCTTGGCATTCGTTACAGTTTCATGAACTGTAGGTGTTTCCTCTTCTACATGCATCTGACCTCATAAATCTCAGGAACTGGAGATTTTATTACAGCAGCCAAAAGATTTGCAAGGCCTGTCAATCCTGCTGAGAGGCTGACCCCCCTGAAGATAAGAGAGGGCCTGACACGGTATGAGGGGGTCTGCTGTGGGGGAGTATATAAACCAGGGACAGAAATAAGCCACATGAGGAGCAAGGTGAACTGTTACATCCGACAGGCTCACAGGGGGCCAGTGGAGAGCCTGGAAAAAAGGTAGGAATGGGCAAAAGGAAAAGAAGAAATTGAAGGCTCTGATTGGGAAATAAAGTGAGAGGAAAAAAACCAAACACAAATGGGATGATCATAAAATTACATCTCTACATCATTTATTCTAATCTTCAGACCTTATTAATCTTTGAAACAAACCGTTATCTACCATTTCAAGAGCCCAAGTTCATTAGATACGTTGCTTCTCTCAGAACATCTTGATGTTAACATCACCTTTTTCCTTTTTTTATATATTTAAGAAACAGGGGAGGGAGAGAGATAAAGGGGCATGCCCGATGTATTTTAATATAAGAAACAATGGACTACAGAGGAAGTGACCAGGAGACTCAGGGATGTCATGTTAGCTTAAATCTCTGAAAATAACACCTGTTCTTTTCTTTAAATGTGTTAGAATGCCTGTAATAAGCCATTTTCTCTGTATTTAGAAGCCTGCAATAGATCCTGTCAGCTGTTTGTACCTCAGTGGTATACATTATAAAACTCAGGTATTTAATTTTAAACGTTTGATCAGTAACATAGACGAACAAAGGCTTAGAGGAAGAAAAAATACTGCAGAAAAAAAAAGAAATTTAGAGCTGGCCAGGATTTCTGATTTTCATGACGATTTTGCCAAGACACTAACCACCCTCAAATATGGGGATTCAGAAGCCACCAAGTACTCAGATTACTGGAGACACTTCTTTGTCTTTATTCTGCAAATGTCTCTGTAAAATATTCCATCATCAAAAGCATTAAAAACCTTGTGAAAAAAATCATACATAACAGTGTGAGGAACTATTTACAGAAAGGAAGTTAGAAATTCCTGAAATTCAGTCTCTGTGCCACCCGTTAATGAAGGATATTTATTTGTCTCTCATTGTACGCAGAAAAATGCACAAGGTTTTTCTAGGAATAGAAAAAGAACAGAAAATGTGATATGACAATAATTAAAACAACAACGACAGTAGGGAGAGTTACTTTTTGGAACTCCAAAAGTGCTATAGTTCTCATAAAAATATTCTGACTCAAAGGCATTATTTCCATTTGACAGATGGGGAAACTGAGGCTACAAATTCAGGTTCAAATAGATGGTTAACAGTGTGAAAGCAAATACAAACTCAGATTCTTCTTGTTCCAAAATCTGTCCTTTCTATTGCATCTTGCTGCCCCTCCATAAGAAGGGACTCATGAAAAAGTACCAATACTACATGTGTGTGCCTGCAAACCAGTGTTAATACCACCGATTCTTCTAGGTAGTTCCAAGCAGGTGATGTACCCTCTGTTACCTAACCTTTTATCTAAACGGAGATTTGAAAAGATATGACCCTCATCTGAGAAGCGGTTAGATAATATACATGAAGTTCTTAGATGCTTTTTAAGGAAAGGTATGATTTAAACACAGTCAATGTTGTCATGCTTGACTTAGTTAGAACTAATCAAAAAGAGCATCTTCTATCTTCTACATGGCCGAGGACCGCATCATTAACTCTGGGAAGCTCTTGGAAAATGAGTGGCACTGCTTATAAAGGGAGATCAAAAAGAACATAACTCACAGCTCATGTCCAGCTGATCACAGATGATTCCATTACAAACATTATTAATAATAAAAACAGAAAATAATTATATAATCATGTCTGTCTGTCTTCCTCAATAGACTGGAAATTCCATGAGGGCAGGGATTCTGTCTCTTTGGTTTGCCATTATCTCTCTAGCACCTGGCACTATAAATATTTATTATCTGACAAACTGCTTAATCAAATATTCATACCAATGTAAGAAAGATACAGATCCTTCTGAACTTAAAGACAGTTTACTTACACATGTCTCATTCTTTTCAGCAGCTGAATGTGGCTGTAGTGAGTCCATGGGGTGGGAGAGGAGGTAAGCTAACAGAAAGGGATGGAAGTAGAGCCTCCTCCAAAGGACAATACATACATAGCTCTGGCTGTGGCAGTCTGCCCTGACCTGTGGGGAAAGAAATACGAGCTTCCCACTGCCTGCAACTTTCTTCCCATTTTTCATTTTATTTTGTTGCCCAACTGCATGGGGGGAGATATGTTTCCAACATTTGGAGATGAAATCAGAAAAGAGTCTTGTGTAGGCATTTGTGGGTATGGTTGGACTCTGTGTGTAATTATAACATTGAACTTTAAGGAAAGTATACACTATGTTCTAAACAATTGATGTAATGATTTCATACCTTTGTCATTTACATTGGATTTTAAACTGTAAGTTCCACGAGGGCAGAGGGTCTGTTTTGTCCCAGCCCTGAATACGCCTTGCCTAGCACAGTTCCTGGCACCGTGATACGTACTTGGGCAATAGTAGGTGCTCAATAAACATTTGTCAACAGATTGAATGTGTGGTTTTGAAGGAAGCAGCAAATCTCATTCCTTAATTATACACACACACACACACACACACACACACACACATATATTTTTTTTTTGTGGTACACGGGCCTCTCACTGTTGTGGCCTCTCCCATTGTGGAGCACAGGCTTCGGACGCACAGGCTCAGCGGCCATGGCTCATGGGGCCCAGCCGCTCCGCGGCATGTGGGATCTTCCCGGACCGGGGCACGAACCCATGTCCCCTGCATCGGCAGGCGGACTCTCAACCACTGCACCACCAGGGAAGCCCCTTAATTATATTTTATACCAGCTAGTATTGGGTTAAGTTTGGATTTTCTAAAAATACATGAATTGATGATAGAGGTGACACCTCGGCAGACTATTGGCTGGCAGGAAGAAACCAGTTGAGGATTAAAATGTATCTAGAGACAATATACCACAGAGGTAAGTAGAGTTGATTGCACAAGGAACTGCTATATGAAACATTTAGAGATATACAGAAGTAAAAAAGAGCTACCAAAATACCAAAGAACACTCAGTGACACTGGTAGATGTCACCGGGGCTGGCAAAGGTTTTTAAATCGTGAGGAAAGCCACAACCAAGGGCTCTTCTACTCTGCACATAAGGCTGCAAGTGAAACTAACAGGATGCAAACACATAGGCTTACAGACCCTCATTTTATGCATTATCACTCATTTCCCATTCTCATGCCCTCAGTGTCTAGGTTTTTTATATCTTGTGTTCTGTTTTGTTTCTGAGGTTATATTTAGCACATTTAAAAGAAGCCCATCAAAATCATTTACAACTTGTTCCTGAAAACATAAGAAAAAGAAATTATGAAAGAGTTCCCTAAATATTGAGGTTGTTGAGGAAGAGGAAAGATATGAGTAATCATGAATTAGGTCACTGATTTTAAATGTAAATATTTACATACTTTTCATGTATGTTCATCATATATATGCACACCTTTCTATCAGTACAAACATGGGTATGTTTATTTGTAACATTACATAGCATGTGAAGTATATAAAGGAAATTAGATCCTTCCTTGTGGGTTTGGTATTGTTTTTAATTATCCAGTTTCCACCACTGTGAAATAAATTATGTGGTTCAAAGTTGCCTGTTATCCTACTGGCAATGGTGGGCATAAAAACTGCAGTGAGGAAGTGGTTTCCTTCACACTCCTGAGTACCCACATCTTTTTCTGTATTGGTTCAGCCCATTCTTAATGACTATGTTTAAAAACATTTCTAGGAATTTTCCTTTCACTAGTTTTGATAGATTCCCTGAATCCATTCCCATAAAGGGAATATAACTCATCTTAGTTAAAGTAATTGTCATGGAGGACAGTCAAATGATTAAAATTTGTCATCAGCCAAGAGAAGAGAGTAGGAAAAAGGCTTATAGCAGCAAACTCAATATATCACAGGGAAGATAAACAAACAGTTAACATATTGAAAAATAAATGCTGTTTTGTTCAGAATAGCACAACCTCGATGGGTACATTGCATCTGAGACTAGCCTTACTTCAAGAAAAATACAGAATTTTTGTTACAAAAGCATTTCTTTCATGAGAAATTCAAATTAGAGCACAGCTTTCGTGTTGTAATTTTTAAACTATCAAGTGGAATAAAGCAGAAGTTTATTTAAAATAAAACCAGCATGAGCTTTATAACAGAAAACAAAATTGGGAAAATGTCGATACTTGCATTCTGGAAGCCAGAAAGCACTTCTATTTCGTGAGGCCCTATGACATTCAGCTACACATCTGCAATGACAGTGCCAACTAGGAAAGTGCTTCAGAAATGAGAAAAATGCATTTGGGGTTGGGCCTATGCATCATAGATCAGAATCAATCTTCCTAATTAACGGCAAATTAGCAATCCCAAAATGTAGGGGATCAACCTGTCTTCACTGGCCAAGAATCATGCTAAGTATAGAGCCTCCTTTAAGTGGCTCTAAATTACATTTACGTCCATATAAAGTAACATTCTTTTAATCTAATACTACATTAGTGTCACTGTTCTTAAAGTTATTACATCGTTTAAAATTTCTATAGATAGGTGGACAGATAAACAAATTAATAGACAGATATGCAGATAATAGGGCGTTTCACAAAGCAAGGCTCTAAGGTGCTCACAAATCACTGAAAGGCAGTGAACAAGATACTTATTAGCATAAGCTCGCCAAAGAAGAAAAGTTTATGTTGAGTAGTGATATTCTTTAAGGTCTAATGGCTATTTAGACATGTACTATATATATATATTTTTTTTAACAATCTGAGAGAAACATTAAGAAGAACGTCACCAAACATTAAGAAGAGATGAATTATAGACAAAGCAGACTTAATGGCTAATGACTGGAATAGCATTTTGCTAAAATTGATGCACTGTTGTGTGGTGCCATTTTGGTTTATTAACCCGTTCAATATCCAAAATGCGTTAGATGTGTTGATGAGAGCTGCCGCACGGCCTGACTCAGAGGGTGTCACTCCCGGGGGACTGCATGGTGTGCAAGGATGCCCTTGGTGCCGTGCAGGGCTAGGATGCTCAGTCTTACGATGTGCTGGTCCTGCCCGTAACATGCAGAACAAACCAAAATGTATGGTTCACAATTTTTATGAATTTAACATCTAATGAGAACCATCTGTTACTATTTTAAAAATTCAATTAATTTAAAATCCAACCACCAACGAAAGGAAAAATAGTGATTATGGTTTTTTTTCTTAGATTACTTAACATATTTCCAGCAAACTTTAAATTACAGTAGGAAGTTTCTTTGTTGTTTGCTTTTGTTCGTTTGTTTTGGGGCTTATTTGTTGGAGGGTCCAGGGAAGCGCCCTAAGATTGTAGGCAAAATTGTGTGGGTGTGCACGTGGACACATCCTTCTGGGGGTTCACGGGCTTCATTACATTCTCAGAGAAGTCTATGGGCCAGCAAAGGTTTAGAACTTATATATTATCATCCATTGATGAATGAGGAAAAGCCTTGAGTGGTGCCAGGTGGCTTAGTACCCAAAAATGAAGGAGAAAGGAATTCAGTCTTTTACTAGGGAGACAGTATTTGAAATTTGGAAAAATTTACTCTTCCAAAGATTAAGCCTTGACAGAGGAACAAAGTAAGTAAATTAGAACTCTGAAATCTCTCACGTGCAGACCATTAGTTTGATGTGAAACAGCAAAAACTAGTATTATCTTTGGGTCCCTTTGTCCATCACCACCAGCAACAGGTCGTTCCAAGAACAGACTTAAAAACGCTGATCCTGGGCTTCCCTGGTGGCACAGTGGTTGAGAGTCCACCTGCTGATGCAGGGGACACAGGTTCATGCCCCGGTCTGGGAAGATCCCACATGCCGTGGAGTGGTTGGGCCCGTGAGCCATGGCCGCTGAGCCTGCGCGTCCGGAGCCTGTGCTCCGCAACGGGAGAGGCCACAACAGTGAGAGGCCCGCGTACCGCAAAAAAAAAAAAAAATACAAAAAAAGTGCTGATCCAAGAGAGTCAAGACAGTCTGTTTTATTCAAAAATAGGTCTTATAGTTGTGATCCTGCCAGGCATCATTCCGAATCTAGGCTACTTGTGAACATTAGGTGGTCAGCTTGAGTGCCCTCGTGAACAGATAGGAACATTATTTCAGCATCAGAGCAATTCAGTTTTCCCTAGAGTCTTGTGGTCTCGGGAAAAACTCTGAAAATTAGATGGACATCCCAAGGCCACTGTTGAAACAGACAGGCTGAAGTCTAGATCTATATATAGAAGGCTGAGTGAGAATCTGACCAGTCACTGAGGAAGAAGGACATCATGGGATTTTTTTTTTTTTTAATTCCTCCATCAGGCCATCTTGCTATTCTTACATGACCTGCCTGGTTTAGAGACCAGGTTTAGCAATTGATACCTCAGAAAGTGATCATCCTTTTCATGAATTGCAGACTTTTAGTACCCAGTATTCCTTTACCACTTGTTTAACATTCACTTGTGGGGTACAGGTGGGAGTGGCTGGAGGTGGGAGGGGGTGAAGAAATTTGGAGACAGAAATCCTCAGTTTACTCAGAAGAGGTCAACAGGGAAGTCTTACTACCTATGAATAGGACATTTCACCTTTTGACGTGGGGATTGAGTGCCCTAATGCTTTTGTCTGACTCTATTGGCATGACTTTCCAAAAGCCCCTTCAACTCCTGCCTCAGTTTACGCCTCTGTACAGAAGAATGGAGAATAACTGACTTACAAGGATGTTAGGAAACTAATTATTGTTGGTAAATACTCTTATAACTAGTGCCATATAAGTGGTGATTACTATTAAATAGTTATCACTGTCACCTCTGCCTACAGCCAACCATATCTCTAACATTTCTTTTATTTTTCAAACTTCCCCTTTTCAATGTTAATAAAATATTTGGCAGCTATGTATATCACGTAAACGCATTAGGGCATAAAAGCTAACATTTTCTTTTAATTTTAACAATGTGCACACTATTGGGAAAGAATATTGAAAGAAAGACAATGTGTAAGTAGATTTCACACCACATTAGAGTTGTCCAATTTCTCATGTTTAAAATTTTTCTGCATGACTAGAGCCAGGAAGAAATACATGCCAGCATAATTATATGAACAGTTGAAATTTAAACATATTGAAAAGGAGAAGGGAACATGTCCACCCATTTTTTTTTTCTTCATAACAATCCCAAAGATGAGTAATTTCTTTTCATAGAGTCAAGCTGAAGGCACAAAGCTTTAGCATTCAAAGGAGGGAGGAGGGTGGGGGGGGAGAAGCTTTTTTAAGTACTGTGCAAATCAATACACAAAAAAATCTCAAGATGATAGTTTAATTAAAGTGTGCACAAGGCAATTCATCAGCCTCTTCCCTGGGTGTACTAGCCTCTAGAATTTGCCTTCTGCTTTCTGATCCCTGATGGTTTTAACTCGAAGGCATTTAAAGTATCTTTCAACCGGCACCTTTCCACTTAGCTTACATTCCTTGTTTTTCTTTATAAACAAGAAATTGTACTGGCTTTGTGATGTTTGTTATGCTTCATGCTTTTTCATCTCCTGTATGAGCTTTGCCTACCATGAAATGCTGTCACGCAGTGAAATTTACCTGAGAGCTAAAGGGAGAAAAAAAATCTTCCAAGTATATTTGGTTACAAGTTCAGAGCCAGCTAAATCACTGGCAATTTTATGCTACTGGTTATTTCAATTTAAATGTTTGTAAAAGTACATATAAAAATAAAATAACCACTCCCACAGACATCAAAATGAAAAATCTGCTTGGATTAGAATATACCGTAAGTTGCTTTAAACTACCATGTGGGAATGTTAATAGTATTCATTTCCTATTACGTAATGTTCTAGGGATACCTTGGCAGGGACATAAAGCTGCTGAACTCTTGACTCCTTAATAGTTTGACTCCCATTGTAATTGCTTTGTTCATTGGCTGCCCTGGGTCTTCATAATCGGTTAGAGTCCAAGGTCACAGATCCAATATGGTAGTGGCTCCCACTCTTAGCTGGTTGTTAAGTCTTTAATGGTAGCTTTGTTTCAGTATCACCTTTTTTTTCAGATCCAGAAACTCTTCTTTTTATTAAAAAATTCAGGTAAGTGCCCTATAATGTTTTTGTTCAACCTCCCCTCCCCTTCACATACAGTAGTTTTCAAGTCAAAAGCCACCCAGTAACAAATGTAACCCAAAGCCAAATCCAAAGAGAATTTTTTTTGAAGACTTCTTGAGATTCCTTAAATGTTTGATTTTTTAAAAAATTATATATACCCATTTGGGTGGACTATAAATAATTTAATTTAAGAAATTTTATTTAAAACATGATGTAAGAATCTCAATTCTTAGTGTATTAACAAATTCGTTTTTCATGAACACAATAACATAATAATAATCAGGAAGAGGGAGAGCTTAAATTTTCTTAAAACCGAGGTCATAATGGCAGTATGAAATTACATAGAAAAGAAAGGAAG
Organism: Mesoplodon mirus; assembly: GCF_964341445.2. NCBI lineage: Eukaryota > Metazoa > Chordata > Mammalia > Artiodactyla > Ziphiidae > Mesoplodon > Mesoplodon mirus. The sequence continues at coordinate 108,222,340 of NC_138979.1, read as the reverse complement.
CAAACTATATGATCAAGATTTTTCCTTTTATGTCTTTTTTTTCTTTCTGAGATAATTAAATCATTGACATGAAAGGATTTTGGAGGCACGATGTGGTGGATTAGAAACGGTTCTGGACCTGGGGACTTGGTTTATTCAACTTTGGGCCTTGCCTCCAACTTGTTGGGTGGCTCTGGAAACTCATTTTCCCTCTCTGGACCTCAATTTTTTTATTTTTATTTTCGTAAAATGAAAGCTTTAGCTTAGAATATTTATAAGGATTTTCCATTTATAGTTTATTTATTTCATTTAAATTATTCAATAGTTAGCTCAATTTAGCACTTTATTAGCAACTGTCCAAAGTTGACAGGAATATTATTTTAAATTCCCCATTACCTCTAAATAAAGTATCAGTATCGCTAAGCAGTTTTACTGCTGATATAAAGCCCTTCAGGAGTAACTTTTGATACAAACACTAAATAATGTATGCATTTACATACGTTACATCATGTATGTATTTTTTCAATAACAGTCAAGTAAGCACCTTCTGTGACCAGGCACTATGGCAGGCACCCAGATCTTGGAGAGCATATAGACCACAGTTTCTGCCCTCAAGGAGAAGGACATGGATTTTTTCAATGGAGCAAACTTTTCTTCAGTTAGTTTTGCAGTTCCTGTAAAGCTGATGGTAACCAACTGTGTCTCCATTCCTGGGCACAGGCTTGCCACAGAGTGAGTCCAATTGAATCCTGGTAGGCATGTGTTCCTGGGAGCCATGTGAGAGATTTATTATAAAAGTTGTCTCTACTGTAATTATGATTTCATTGACTGTGTTTGATACTATTTAATGCTTCCTTTTTTTTTTTTTTTTTTTTTTTTTTGCGGTATGCGGGCCTCTCACTGTTGTGGCCTCTCCTGTTGCAGAGCACAGGCTCCGGACACACAGGCTCAGCGGCCATGGCTCACGGGCCCAGCCGCTCCACGGCATGTGGGATCTTCCCGGACCGGGACACGAACCCGTGTTCCCTGCATCGGCAGGAGGACTCTCAACCACTGCGCCACCAGGGAAGCCCTAATGCTTCCCTTTAAATAAAGATTTAAGAGTCACAAAATAATATATTCTCATAATGTCTCAGCTTGTCATATTATTCCATTTTATTACAAATGCCCAGTTTTCTAAAGAAATTGTAAAACTTTCATGTATTATTCCAAATATAGTCAGGACTGGATGGATAACAAGGATGATTCATTTACTGCATCCAAGGGGAAAAGATAGTTGTTTCAGAAAATTGTCAAACTCATTGAAAAGTAGGTTTGTTTGGGATTCTAGGGTTTATCTATATTAGTGGTACCCAATAAGAAGATTTGGCAAGGGATATGCTTATTTGGGAAAGAATTCTTGATAGAGGTGAACTCTGGTGTAGCAACACGTCAATATAAACGGGGAAGCCAGGAAACAGACCTTTAGTAAATAAGAAGGTCCTTCAGTGCAAAGTTGTCTTAAGAGACTAGAGAGCTTTAAAAGCAAAGTGTGACTTCTGTGGGGAGCATGTCAGGCAGGGGAAGGGAGAAGACTTGTTGATTAAATTGTGCTTTGAGGTCAGATGTGATGGTGGGGGACAATACATATGTTCCACAGATTTAAAAATTCAAATAGCATAGTTTTAGCTCCCCAGAGATTCCAAGTTTATTCCCCCCTTGCTATGTAGTCAGGAACTGACAAAAGAGATAATTAGTTCCCCAAATCTCAATATCTAGAGTCAGTTTAGATAACCTTGACAAATGAAGGTGACTGTTTAGGTGAGGAAATCATCTGATCTGATCATCTCAATAACTCTACATTCAATGCCGTTTTGAGAAACTCTAACTCTGACCCCATGTTTGAGTTCTCTTGCCCTTCTAAATAGGAGTGTCTACTTCGCAAGAAGGGATTTAAGAAACAGCTTATCCAATGATCAAAATAAGGCAATGTGCATAGCCTCTACATAAAAGCTAAGTGAGATATACTTTCCATAAGATGGTATTTCATTTTTTTCTAGTGCTGCCCATTAAAAATGTATAAATCCCTATGAAAGTGACAAGCCAAAAGTGTATGAATGGTGACTTTTGGAGTACATCACTTTAGAGCAGTGCTCATTCACAGCAAAAGGTCCCCGCTCTTCACAGCCAGATCAACAACACACCATTGGGAAGATTTTGTTTTGTTGCTGACCTGCCAGGGAGCAGGATGCCAAGGAATCTCACAAAGAGAAGAAACTCATGATGTAACTCCACACTCTTACAAGACTTTTAACCTTCACAGCTATGGAAAACTGTGGGATGTCTTTTGAAGTCGATACTTTGATGGCATTAAAAAGTTTACCCCTGGGCTTCCCTGGTGGCTCAGTGGTTGAGAGTCCGGCTGCCGATGCGGGGGACACGGGTTCATGCCCTGGTCCGGGAAGATCCCACATGTCGCGGAGCAGCTGGGCCCGTCAGCCATGGCCGCTGAGCCTGCGCGTCCGGAGCCTGTGCTCCGCGATGGGAGAGGCCACAACAGTGAGAGGCCCGCGTACGGCAAAAAAAAAATAATAATAAAATTAAAAAAGTTTACCCCTTTACCGTTCTACTGAAACATGGAAGAAGAAAGATATACTTCGTTACTTTGTCTACTATTCCCATTTTATGAAGAAACGTGTGCTTTAAATAGATGTCAAACTTTTTAAACTCTAGTTGGTCTTTCCTATTGGAAATTTTAAACTATGGGTTGAAATCGTGTTCTCTATAGCTTGCCTTAGGGAGCTCCTCTATGACCATAGATGGAGTCGTCCTTTACAGGGTCCCCTCTAAATAACAGTAATCAGTGTGGACTTGCCCCTAAATCCCTAAGCACCTCCCACACCCTCTGTCACCAAGGCCTCCTCTCTCTTTCTGGACAAGCTGGTCTGCTCCAGGGCCTTCAATAACATCTGTACCCTCAGACCTAACTTCTCCCCCCTTGCGCGGTCCCACAGTGTTTCCTGTTATTCTGACCTTGCCTTCCCCACAGGGCTCATCTCTATTTTATGCTATCTATTGTGAAAACAAGATCATCTTCCCAGAGAAAGCATCAGGCCCCACTCAAATCTGCTGTCATTGTGGAAAGAATCCCCAAGTCCTTGCTCCCCAAGGCACAGAGCCCACAGTTGTTGTAGCTTCTTTTTCTATTCACACTCCGTGCTGAATTAGTCACCAAATCCTGCCACATTTTTTTTTTTAACAATAGAGGTAAAATCAGTCTCTTTTTCTTCATTTTAATAGCTAAATCTCTGATTCAGGTTCTGTTTAAGTCACCCAGAGTCTACTGTCACTGGTCTCTCTCCCTCTCTTCTCATCAATTCAAAATACAATGGTTAAAATCGTTTTCATCTCACTTGCTTTGACTAGATTTTTTCTTTTTCAGTTCACAGGCTTAGAATCATAAAATAATAGAATTTTAAAGATAGAAAGGACCTAAAAAATCACCCAGTCCCCATTCTTTTATGGATGAGGGAATAGGTAGTGAGGAAGGCAAAACTGCCCAAGATCATACGAATTGTCGTCTGAGCTGGAATTAGACCCAGGCTGCTGACGAACGTGAGTTCCCTTTAGCAGTCCACATTGCATCATCCTCTGTGTGAACACTGAACCTTCCGTTCCTCCATAATCCTGTGGACTGGGGTGTCTGTCTTTCTCACTGTACTTCACACACTTACAAATTTCTTTTACTCTAGTCAGGGAGAGCTGGTTTCCTCCTAAACTCTTTTACTCAATTTCCCCACTTTCATGGACTCACATATTATTTCTATCCAACTACTACAACACTTCCTTCCTCTGATTCAAAACTAACTTCAAATCTAATCTCCTCTAAGAAATGGCATGCTAGTGGTCACCCTCTCACCGAAATACTCAGCATTTGTGTAAATTTTCTTCCTCTGCCTTCTCTCTAGCTTATTTGAATTCAATTCAACAAGAAGTTACCAGCACCTACTAGAAGCTAAGCAAAGTGGATAATCCCTTTGTCACTTAAAAGGCAGGGGAAAAACAAACAAACAAACAAACATACACCAATCCAGAAATCATTTCAAACCCTCCACTAGTTTGGAAACATAGCTGAAGATCAGGGCTCTCATTCGCAAAACACAGCCTAATTTTGTTCTGTTGTGATGCCTAGAAGAATCGTTTTCTCTTGGATCCATCTCGGTCTATTCACAAGTGTTGCTATTAGGCTATGGAAGGGTTTCTAGGAAGGTCTAGCAATGGAAATCCTCATTATTTTTCCTTTGTTAATGATTACTGGTGTTATTGGAAAAATCATATCATCTTCACAAACTGCCAATTTTCTCAAGAAATTTCACCCCTTGTCCTCAGAACAGATATAACACATTATAATACACTGCAAGTTGCTGCCCACTATTGCTTCATAAAATTGTGTCATTAGAAGCATTCTTTAAAATTAGTGAACTATTGCCTGGGGCTGGAAATATTTTTATTGTATAAAGATTTTCTGTTGTAATGGAATTGGACTTATTCATAATATTTAAAATTCTGAATTTGTTTAGTCGCCAACTTGACAGTAAAAGGGCAGGCATTATTTATTTAGGGTGTGGGATAGGCAAGCTTTTCTTCTGAGACCAAATTATTGGCAATTCTTTAATTAATCTAGTAGAAGATGAATTGAGACCGCAGGATATTAGTTCCTGCTGATACTCTAAAAACGTGACACTGTTACATCGTAACTAATGCTCAAATCCCCAGGGACACAGCATCCTGAAAATGTTACCTTAAATGAGAGAGTACTCATTACTATGATGGAACCAAAGTATGGATTTGACTTATCTGCAGAGCTTTTGAAACTGGGGCATTTTTTCGTCTGTGGGTTACGGCCCCATTTCTAGAAAAATCTATCTGAGCCTAATGTAACCTAGCAAATCTTTCAAATGAAAGAGTCTTGTGGGAAGCAAGTTGTCATTTTCTGACATATTATTTAGGGCTCAGCTCGGGTTTCATTCTTTCTTCTTTCCCCACTTAAACCCCCTGCTCATTCTCCACAAGCGCCATTTTCTAATTAAGGCAAATGAAATTTGTAATGTGTAGAAGGGAGACGTGGCCCCCCCTTGTGAGCCAGCCTCGCTCTTCCCTGCACACCATTAAAAAATAGAATCCAGGGGTGGTTGTTTTTTTAATTGGTATCACTTTGTCTTTAGTGCAAAACACATGGCAATAATTTAGTGAACTTCAGTATTTCTCTTGTGGCAAATTGATAGCATAATTTTATTATGAGTGGAACAATGACTTCTGGAAGCAGGAGAGATTCTCCCAGAACTACACATAACTCGGTTGACTAAACGTAATGCTTGGAGAAGGTAATGAAAACAGAGCTGAGGCTCAGCAAGGGTTAGGAGATTTCAGTTTCTTGCTCCTGTCAAAAGGCTCCTCAGTAAATCATACCTGAAGCTTATTTAATGTCAGAAGCCAGTAAGCTGATAAAGTACCTTGGGGTGCTCACTTCAGAAAAGGCACACTGAGTCATGTGATCTCTGGTCCCTGGACCCGATGGGGTCATATAATCTGTCTATGGATTTTAATAAGTAACCTATTAATGTTCTCTTTGGTGCTAATTATTTTACACTTCACTTGTTTCCTGTTTACTGACATTGCTTTAGCAATTTCACTCTGAAAAAATTACGAGGAAAGGGAATCCGGATGACTTTTACTATTCTATTCCACAGGGGTTTTCTACTTTTCTCTTTAACATTCTTCTTCTACAGCAGCCGAGGCCACCAAACACAAACACAAAACACTGAATCCATGGGAACATTGTAGGATAACAGGAAACCTGCATATTTCGTAAAGCAAAGAGCCACACTAAGTCACACAGGTCCAAGACTATCAGTATTTAGTAACTCATAGCTAAGAAGGTATTTGGAGTTTACCCTATGGAACTTGGCTTCAGGTAACACAGGAGATCAACCAGCTGTGACCAAATTCCATTGTGCTACTTTCTACACAACTTTATGAAGAAGAAATTTGCTCATGGGCACTCAAAAATACCTATGCATCCTTTCAACTGCAAAAACAAAACTGAGAATCAGATCCACAATTAAAAAAAAAAAGACCACTCTGCCCAAATGAAATCCTTGTGCATTTCACTGCATACTTTACTTTGAGTATTCTCACCCATCAGACTACTGGAATCAGAGTCCCCTCTTTTGAAGAGGGTACTTTTCTGAATTTTAGAAAACATAGTGCAGAGACAAAGAAAGCTCCCATGTGTTTCATAATTTTTAAGTGAAATGATATTTAAAATCTAGGTTTAAAATACCTGAAAGTTTAACCTTGAAATTACCAAAATTATCAGCCGGGTGAAAGTATGCTAATATCTGTGACCATCTCTGTGAAGGAGATCTATCAATTTTGATTGATAGATCAATCAATAATGAAAAAAGGAATCCTCTGGCCATCCTTCTTATGGTATAGGCTTAATCAAGAATGACTGGGTCCTTCCTCAAGAATTGAGCTGAAACCATTAAGCCAAGATTATTGATGAGATTTTTCACTTGTGGGTCTTTGAGGCAGATTTGAATCCAGATCTTTGGGGATTAATCCACTGCCCCACCACTCCCTTAGTAATCACTGCTAAAGTTTTTGTTTATCTAAAGTCTTTAAGGAAGTTTGGAACTCAAGAGGTCAACATTAAACAGCCTGAAACCTCAGCTCGCAGGGACTTATCTAAAAGATAAGCTGTATCTAGAGACAGAGGGGAAATCTCATATCTCTCAATGTTTACCTTGCAAGGGAAAAAGAGAAAGAACTCTGATGTGTTCCAACCTGAGTACAGAATTAACAATTCTGACCAGGACAGGGAGTTAGTGCAAATCTATCTTGAATGATCAGTCAGCAATAATGATTCTGATTCATGCACAAAAGACATGCAAACAAAAAACCCAGAAACAAGGTTTTCTATTATGATTACAATAAAACAATGAAGCAGGAAAAAGATGTGAAGAAAGTAAAATTTAAAAAAAAGAAAAACTGTATGTATTTTCCTACCAGATTGCAAATGATTTTACAGATAAAAAATAATTTTCCTTGTTTCTAGAGAATAGAGGAAATAGTTCTGAAAGTCATGAATTGGATAGAATTTCTGGGATAAGCACTGGGAGGTGTCACCTAGTCGATGTTCATTCTCTAATATTTGAAAAATCCAACACAATGAAAACAACAGTAGCAACAAAAAAACAAGTCTTTTGTTTTAGACTCGAGATCAAGCGGTTAATGGGACCTACATTTATTCATTAATGGAGCAAATTCTCAACTAAGTAATTTTTGGCAGGCTGCTCTCTAGTGAATGAATGCATGAATGAATGAGTGAAGTGAATTAGGACATGGCCTAAAGATGATTCATAAAATACTTATTTCTCTGAGAGTGAGTTTTTAGAATACATTTTAAAAACACTCTATCCTGTGGGTAATGGAAGAAACGAGGAAAAATATTTACTGGAAATGGCAGCAACGTGGTAAAAAGGACTGAGAACTCAGAACAAAGTCACAGCCACCAAGACTCTCATTTTTAAAGGTAAAAAACTTTAGGGAAAGTAAACAACTTGGTATTGGTATATTCTGATCTATCTTTTTAACCTTCCTTTTAATAGCTTCTAATTTAAAGTTTCTGTTTCAACTTTGCATTTACAAGCCCCTTTCTATTTTCTGCATTCTAGAAACAAGTTAGAGGCTAATGGGAAGATTCCTTTCTATTAATTTTTTTAATACAGCTTTATTGATCTGTGACTGGGGTTAGGAACATTTACTGAATCAGCAGCTATAATTCTGTAACATTTTCAATGAATTGTCTTCATTTTTTTCCTACTTAAAAATAAGTACATAGCAAGTCAATATCATCCTACTTTAAAAACATGCAACTCACTGAAATATAGACTTTTATTTCTGTGTCACTCTGAGAAACCATGTCAATCATGCCAACTGAGATGGATAAAGGACTTATTTGAACAAACTTTTGTCTTTCTTCCAAATACTGCTATAATGAAGTATACAAGTAGGTAGAGCCTTGTGCCTAACCCAGGACTTGTCTGCGGAGTTTATTGTCTTTATCGATGAAAGAGAGGGGACTAATTCTGAAAACCTTCAAATATCAAAAATAGTCTACATTTTTGGCTGAAATCCCCCCCCCCCCCCATATTTAGAGACTTTTGAAAACGGTTAAGGTTCAGCATGAGAAATTTTATCTTCAAAAAAGTTCGCATTTAAGTATTTTCTTTAAGGGACATTTTTTGGAACTGTTTCAGAAACTTGTTGCATTCCTTTTTTGTTGTTTTGTGTTTTCTCTGTAGCACTGTACTTTCCTCTAAACGAGGAACTCTTTTTCTCCCCTTATTGGCATTCCAACCCAGCAAAGAAATATGCATCCTGAGATAATGCTGCCAGCTTGCTATGAAAACCATATTTCATTCTTTCTTTGCAGAGCAAAAGGGAAAAGCACAAAGGAGCTGGTATAATTGAATGTAAAGGATTGCAGCAAACCTCCCCTTTGAGTCCCCTCGCTGGCATCCCCTTCCTTTATTTCCCCCTCCACTCCTTTTGTTTACCACTTTTAAAAGGCTCTTGCTGAGTCTGAGCCACTTGCCCAAATTTGGACTGAATCTCAATTTCTGGAAATGGTACTCCCATCTCTACAAGAGAGAAGGTGTCTAGAAATGCTGGTGTGACATGGCAATGGATCGGAGGCACAGCTGCCTAGGTACAATAGATGTCTTCAATTTTCAGATCAGTGTGGGAATGTCAGGAATCTGCTACAGAAAGTAACCCAGGCAAATACTGTAATAGTCCCTCTGATTCAAAATTGGCATGCTATGGGTTGATGCCCTGGTCACCCCCAGTTCCATTTGCTGTAGACAGAGCAAAATGAAATCCATTTAAATTTCCAGGCAATCCCTCTGGTTAAACATTAATCACGTGTATTTTTCTTTTCCCGTCTTTTAATCTCTCTTACCACCTCCCTTTGGTTTTCTTCTCAGAAACAACTGCAGGTTCCCAAGGAATGATAATACGACCATGGAGACAGAGTGAGTGGAAGCTAGGTAGAGCTGGAAAGAGACTGGAAACCCTACTGCTGACACAAACTCAGCTCTTTCACCCCAGGAGCGACTGTCAGGAAGAAAACGCTCTGGTTTTAGCAAAAGACCTCATGAGGCTTTTTGGCACTGCCTCTCTGGCATCTCTGCCTCCTTCCCTGGTCACTGATTTCTCTGGCATAGGAGGCCATGTGAAAGAGAAGCATTTCACCTCAAGCTCACCAACGTGGAATGCAAAAGCACGCTTTTTTGCCTCCCTTTCCTCAGCATCGGCAGTTTCAGCACATTAAATGCTGACAATGGATCTAGCACCTGGCAAATCTGACTTGAGATTCAAATGGATTTTTTTTCAGAAACATAGATGTTACTTGGAAATAATCAGTGAAGACGGCAGCTCCGTGTTTAACAAATGGCTGTGGTGGAAACTGCTGAGCAGAGAGAGGCTGTTTGGTCCAGCCAGCTCATTCCCTTAGGTTTATCTCAACTCCAGCTCGTTGGTCTATCACTCTCTCCTTCAATCCTTCTTCTCTTGAGATAAAAGTGTCCAGCTGTCTCTGTGCCTCATTTAGATTTCCTGCACCACTGGCCAATCATTCCATATGTTTACTACAAAGTTATTTTCCTCGATTCCCAGCTTACTCGTGATGTCCTAATATTACAACGTATTTCTGGTGTCTGCTCTCCTTGTGGGGAGTGACAAGATACATACCTTTGAAAATGACTTGTCTTTGCTGTAAAGAAGTGCAACCTCTTTTACCACTGACCCAGCCTCCTACTCATTTAATTAGGCTTCAAATTGGGCTTGGGGATTCACTGACAGAGGGTCTGACATTGACCCTGTCTTCAAACCCACCTAGAACACTATTATTGCCCTTTTAAGTGTAAGCGGCAAAGAAAAGCATCTGGGTACCCACATCTCTCTGGACTGATGGATTCCTGAGGAAAATGATTGCTTTCCTGAGGCTATCACTCTGTTCCTGTCCGTATTTTAATCAAGGCTGGGAAGGTCTTCTAACAAAACTGCCTTTTATTTTCAGAGTACTCTTAACTTATACGTTTGCACACACAAATTCTTTTGTCTCCTCATCTTTCCATATCGCACGTAAGAAAACCAAGTCACCTGGGTAGTTAATGAGCTTTCCTAAAGGGAAAAACTGATTCCCAAGATAACTTTCCTGGCACAGTGGTTGCTGTTGTTGTTTTTTGGCCATGCTGATATCTTAGTTCCCCAACCAGGGATCGAACCTGGGCCCCCTGCAGTGAAAGCGCAGAGTCCTAACCACTGGACTGCCAGGGAATTCCCCCTGGCACAGTTCTTCAGTCCGAATTGAGCAAGCTCTTATCTAGTCTAGAAAAATTCGTCCACATGGTCAAACTGAAATAGGTAAAACAAAACTGTCGCTTCCCATGAGGAAGTTCCACAAAGTGGATGTCTGATTATTAAAAGCTGTTGTAGCAAGAAAGATTGTTTTAAGACCATTGATGGAAAGGTGGGGCAAGCAGGATGAAGATATTTTATATCTTCAGTTTGAGAGGCCGTACAAGGACACTGAAATCTATTACACAAAGGAACTCTCTGAGCTACCTTCAAGTGGAAAGTTCTTCGAAATTTCAGTTTCATGCATTTTTACGCGGGCCCTGGAGACAGCCTCCTATCAAGAAAGTTAAGTCCTTTATTCCTAGTATACCTGTTTTCTGTCAGTAAGTCACCCTATGGACTTTGCTTGTTGGTATATAGATAAGGATACAGTTACTGCAGTGACATGAGTTTTTAGAAGTACGGTATTTCTTCCTTTTAAAATTAAACCTGGAAATAGGAACTTAAAAGTTAATATTATAATTCTTATATAGCATTGAGGAAAGTTACATGAGAACATGGAAATGTTATGATTTTTCTCATAGTATTTTTAGCTTAAGGAGTTTTAATCGTCAAAGTTGACTTTACTATATTTCAATGATTACTATTGTCAAAGATGTATGAATGCATCCCAACAAATTATTCAAGCAAGAACTTCCTCATTAAAGAAATAATTTTCAAAAACATCTTTTGTCAATGAATGCGTGTAAGCACGCCTCCTGAGGAAATACCAGACATTAATACCCAAGACTTTCCTTCAAAACGTCTAACCTTCACAGCTATTTGAAGCCACTTACCTCCTAGGGTTCCCTAATCTTACCTCCCTGGCATCAAAGAACTACAAAAAAAAAAAAGGATCATCTAAGAAACTACAAAAGTCTAGCTTTGTTTAATATAGAAGCTATGCACAGTGAGTTGTCTGCTCTCAAATTTTATCGCCCCTTAAATATAGGTCTATTTCCTCCTGAAAGAAATCTCTGTTCCAGTTTGTAAGCGATTTAATGATGTCTTCATTGATATCATTGTATGAAATCATCATAATTCTCTCTCATTTTTACAATTATGTACTTTTAACTATTTTAACAACAGACAGCATCTATGGTGCGTGCCAGCACTATGCTGAGTACTTAGCATGCAGTATTTCTCTGAAATGTTACAACTATATAAGATATAAATGACTATTGTCCCCATTTTACAGATGAGGAAAGGAAGGCTTAAAAGGGTTAAGTAATTTGCTGAAGGTCAAACATCTGACGAATGGTGGAACCAGGATTTTTAGCCTCCCAGGGTCTGGTTCCGGAGCCTAAGTGCTCACCTACCACGCTTTATTACCCTCCAAGATTTAATCAATATTCAGTCAAAGTACATCATGTTTGCTTCTCTATGGTTAGGAGGTTATTCAGGGTGAGGATATTCATTTCCTTGCTTTTCTTCTCTCCTAATGCACACACTTTGATGATTTCACAGCTGATGTGACTCTCCCCCAACTGAACAGCTTAGAAAGCCAGTCTCACTACTTGTGATTACCTTTGGCGGCGAAGTGCATACACTGAAGATCTGGTTATCATCATTTTTTTAAAAAGTCTTAATTACGTTATTGATTATTTATGGACTTCTGAGGGCTAATTGTAGGAAAAAATGACTTAGTGTCATAGAATCCACTCTTTTCCTGAAATCACATTTTGATTTGGTGGTATCATCACTTTTTGCACACTCCCTACTGTAAATACATGGGAAAAGCCCATTAAGATTATTTCTAACACTGGCTGCTAAGATAAAACAATCTTTAATTCCCTTAATTATCTCCTAAACTTCCTTTTTGCTTATTTGTTCTGAAATTACTGACTGATCTTAACAGGTCTGTTTTTATTGCTTATTGCTCTCATCAAGTGCATGAAGCCATGTTCTATTGCTTATTACTACAGAGGTTATTTTACAGCAATACTTAACTACCCTGACCTTGCTTGGCTTTTTTATTTTAAGAGGTAAGTGAGAAGCAGAACTGAAACAGCAAGTCTTCCATGATTTTCTGATATGGATGCTTTCTATACTATTCTAATTCTTTGAGTACGGACATCACAGCACACAAGTCTAAAGTCCTGGCCTCAATCAGAGAAATGGGTATCATTTCCTAGCAGAGCTGACTAAATGATGTTTAGGAACTGCTCTCTGAGCCCTGCTTTTTTTTTTTTTTTTTTTTTTTTTTTTTTTTTTTTTGCTGCTAGCTCTCAGGGCCTGGAGAAATAGTTTTTAGCCTACTCTTCTCATCTCTTTTAGTTATCACTTGGCACTTAAGAACAGTGATTATGAAGCCTTTTAAAATTAGTCTGGATAGTTTTCTCTGTTTTGAAGATGATACCATCAAGACATCGGTCAGTTTCAGAATATACTGCACAGTAGCTGGTATTCTCTTTTAAATATCTTTTTGAAATCCACCAAAATTCAGTCTCTGTGTGAAATTCCTGGTAGTCTTTTAGAAGTATTTTCTGTGTTATCCTCATGAGTCACACCTTATTATCAAAGTTACGGTAGCTGTTAACTAAGAATCGGACCTAAGGGCAGGATTAGAGGGTTTTCCAGAAGGAACTGTGAAAATTAGGGAGATGGAATTATTTTGTAAAGGCGTAGGTGTCAACATTGATGCCATATTATGGAAAGTATGCGGTGTGATAGACCGTCACATCCTAACCCTTGGCATCCTGCGGCAAACACGGCTCAAATAATAGAGAAGCAAGAAACCTAAGCTATCACACCGACAGAACTCCTCCTCCATGCCCTGGGGCTCAATGGAATTCAGAAAATAAGGGTGCTCTCTCCAAGTTCCAAGCAGGTGTCTAATTGTGAGAAACGCTCATCTTTAGATACCACTGTAGCATCTTCACTCTTCAAGTGTAATGACTACATCAAAAAGTACAGGTAGTGGATGATAGGGAACAGCACTTTCAAAAAGAGCAAGATCAAATGTCAAAGTCAAATATCAATGTAGAAATATTTCATTTTTCCCAAGACTCCCATCACAACCACCCTCAACTTGCCGCAAATTTATAAAAATTATGATTTTAAAGCAACATTCACTGCATCAAGGACCATTGTATGTAATGGAGCTCAGTTTGACAATCAGTATCATATAAAATAACATGCAGGGCAAATAAGTCTTCTACCATCAACAAAGAATGTATTTATTTTATTGTTTTAGACTACTGATAGCTTGTGCTAGGAACATAAATGAGAATATATATACGTTGACATATGTGTATCTACTCTATGAGGCTCATATCAATGTATAATCACATACACATCCCTGTCTGGAGATTACAGCCTTTATTCCAAGTTTTTGGTCTAAAGGGTATCTTTAAATGTACATAGTTCCAATCTTTAGAAGAAAATTAAAGTGAATTCAAGTCTGTATTGTCTATCCTTTCTTTCTGCCTTTCTTTTCAGGTTAGCAGTTTATTTCTGCATTAATCACCCTGACAGAAGCAAGGCAACTCAATTTTCTGCTTCTGTAGGTAGGCACATCACTTTCTGTACAGCACTAGGCATGAAAAGGGCTGCAGCTAAGCTTTGGTTACTGGTGTAATTGAAATGCTATCCACACTATAGGGTGCATTAAAGTCAGATAACGGCAGTTCCTGTGGCCAATTTAAGTAGCTTGACTTCCCTGGGAAAAAAAAAATTGCCTGACAGATAAGGCAGACAAACTGGCTAATTCTCCAAGCATGTCTCTCATTGTGATCCTAGAAAAATGAGAAAAAAATGAATCACAGAACCACAAAATCAATTGACCCTCGGGTAGCTCATCAGGCAGCCAGCCTGATAAACCTAAAAGCTTTGTTAATGTCTGCCTGCCTGTATCCCACAGATAGAGCACTTTGTAAATGAACCTGCTTTGATAAATATATTAAGGAAAGCTGTGAATAAAGGCAGAGACTTCTCATTTGTAAATACAACCTCTGCTACATGGAATTAGAATGATAAAATGGAGTTCCATGTAATTAAGTTTGTATAAGGCCTGAAATCCGTGCAAATACTTTCCCTGAATTTTGAAAGAGAACTGTCAGTTCAATTAATCTGAACATCACCCCAAGAATGTACCGAACAAAATTAAGCTGCTGATAAAACCTGGGCCAGTATTTTGATAAGTAATTCCTATATCATTTCTTGGCCACTGTGATCATTTTATTTAATCCTCTGCCCCTCCTTTTCCTCAGTTACCCTCTAAGCCACATACAAAGCATGATGGCCCACGCACCTCCACGGGGGTAATCGGCCAAATGGCAAAGCTAAAAATGGGGAAATCTTTTTTTTTTTTACCCTGTGTTCAAAAAAAAATTAGGCTAAATAAAATTCTCCTAGGAGATGCTAAAGGGCCTGCATCTTCATCAGCCTAGAAAGCCTAGATTAAAGAAACCTTCCGAGAACTGATAACTCCACATGAGGACTGCACCAAAATACCCAGAGTGACTATTTTCAACGGGAATGACCTGAACTGAATTTGCTCTGTTCAATTCGAGAATTTTAAAGCATCAGCGATGGGGAAAGTGAGGCAGAGAGGAAGAGCGAGAGAAGAGAAAAGAAAAGAAAGAGGCAGAGAGAAAGAGAAGAGGGATACATCTCACCAAAACCATTTACCTAGTTACCTCTTCCCCTCCCTGTGCACTACGTTCACACGTCAAGGTAGAAACACAGAAGTTATCCTCCTCAATTTCATTTGTTTCAGAAACAAAAAAAGAAGACAATGATTGAGAAATCTTACTTTAGCCATGGGAGAAAGACATTGATTTTGGGGTCACTCACCAGTTGTTTACTTGGAGAATTGTAAGTCCTGTGTCTTGAGCTAACTGTTTCTTCTGCTCTTCGGAAGGGTACGGATGCTAATGAAAAAACAAATGTTTTGAAAGATGTATCAGAAGTTAAGAAAGAGTCACTTACGTCTAAGAATGAAACCACCGTTTGTGATTTCTTTAGTCTATGGCTTGATTTTCCTAATCACAGCTTTTTAATCACGTGTGGGGAAAAATGTGGGCAGAGACAAGAATCCAAAAACCTGCTTGTGCAGCCCCGGTCCTGCCCCACTGTGGAGGCCAGCAGCACAAAGCATGGCAGCATTGCAGGTATTCAGTTTCTTCAATCAGTCAGGGACACACAGCACTTTGGCGATGGGTCAGAATTTTGGTTGGCTACAATCACTTCAGTTACACTAAGGGAACTACTTGAGGGCCCATTTTACTTCACTTCTTGGAAAACCTCTGGGCAGCCCGTCTCCTATATTATCTTTGTGAGATGGCTCAATATAATCATTATTTCCTAGTTAATCTAAGATTATTGTTAGTCAGTTTGGAAAGTAAGATCGTCCATAATCACAACTATTCTTGGAAGCCATGGCTACCACTTCAGTTACAGCAGAGTTTACTGACAGTTGTTTATGTTGACTCCTTTAAGGGACAGTGGAAGATTCTTTCATTTTTACTGGCTGCTGCTCTGGGTTAAGAGGGTCGCACGAAGTGACCACCCATCACAAGGAATCAATTATGTGCAATACAGATATTGTACATTTTACCCTAAAGTGTGGCAATAAGAGAATGAAGCCATAGGTTTCGGTGTTTTTTAATTCTCTACTTCCCATCACAACTCACCAACATTTATAACAAACCATCCTCCCATCAGCAAACCACTTTCCTCTCTCATTCTGAAATCAAAGATTGTTACTGTAGAATTGTACATTTACTTTGAGACACTGTGCCGGCATGTACATAATTATAAAACATGTCTGTTAAATAGGTCTCTGCTCTAAATTCACTGGTTTTCTTAAACAGAAAAGTAAACTTTTATACAGCATGTCAAAGTCGTTCCTAAACTAGAAAGCCTTTAGTCATAAATATTTCCCATCAACGTTATTAAAGGCTGACATTAGGAACAACAAAGTATTCCATTCAGAGCTTTCTAATCATTCCAGTGTTTGAGAGGGTGAATGTTTTTCAATCATCTAAGATTTTATTCTTCAGGTATTTCATCTTCTATAATAGCATACATTATCCAAAACGTGTGCAATTACTTATTAGCAAACCCAAATGCCATTAGGTTAAACAAAACCCCCTGTATTGCAAAAGGGGTTAACTAGATTTGTATTAATATAGAAGCCAGGCTTTTAATATTCTGCAAATGTTAACAAAGAAAGATGATAATGTTGAGTTAATATGGGTTAAGCATAAAATGAAAATAAATTTTTCTGATTGCGAGGTGTTGACATTTTTTTGGCTAGGGCCTCCAGCCTGTTCCTGAAAGCTGTGTAATTACAGAAGGCTTTTCCCCTCCTTCCCCCTCCTGCTTCGAGCCTACCCACATTAGTAATGACCCCTTCACTGCTTCAAAAACCACTAATGGTCTTCAGCATGGGCAAGAAAAATGAACAGGATAAATTGGAATCCACAGTCAGTAATTTGCATCCTATGAGGCTGCTTTGGCCACTCACACTCATTCCTGGCCATCAATCGTTGCCTGTCAGGTGCTGCACTCTGCCACCATGACAAATACTCCTCCTAACACTCTGATTCGTCCAAACAATGTAATTGTCCTCTATTCTCCTTTTGGTAATGGAGATAATGAATGACTGCACAAACAAGAAGGATTGCTTATCACAGATGCTGGGGTGGCTTCAAACTGGAAAAGGCCTAGGGTACAAATTTTAATTGACTGAAAACACTGGTTGGAGGGAAAATGACCAAAAAGATCCCCAAATCCTTCTTGTTGTGGTATTTTCCTGCCAAATTCAAGGGAGGAGCACCCTTTGACTTTTTATTCCTCTAAGATGTTGAAAGCCTAGGTTTCTAGGTTATTTGCCCAATGGAAATCAATTCTGCAAATAACAAAAATGAAAATGAAAATAAAGACTCATCACAAGGATGTATAGATCTGCATTGGTAATGTCATCCAGTATGCTGTTTCTTCATGCAGTGTTGTTTTCTTTTTTTTTTTTTTTGGTGTGCTCAGTCTTGTTCACTATTATGATGCATTTGCCCAAGACAGTTCTGACAAAATGTGGGTTGTGGTGTGTGTGTGTATGTGTGTGTGTGAGGGAGACAGGCAGAGACATGTACAACCATATACGCACACACACAGAGAAGGTTTAGATGAAGTAAAGGTTTAGGATGTTAAGCTAGTAGAAGACTAGAAAGGGAAAGTTAGTGTAGAGTCAATTCCTTCAAGCAGGGCTGTACATTCAGATTGAGTAACAAGAATTCTTCCCAGTGTTTTATTAGAAATTAAGTCAAATGACCACAAAATTACATAAACAGTGCATTTTATCTTGGGAATCCCTGAACTGTACTTTCACTATGAAAGCAGTTGCAAATTCCATCCACAATCATTAAAAAAATTGGGACCTTACCAAAATTCACCTTGCACAGATGGCTTTTTTTTTTAATTAATAGGGAAGACCATAATAACTTTAACTTATTTAAATAACGTTCTGTGGTTTTTGAACATTCATGATTCTATGCCCCTTTTATACAGGGAGTGGACTGTTTATCTGAAAGTGTTCTGGCAGTCGGCCACTGTATTTCTAAAATTAAAAAAGGAATGAAAAACAATCAGCTTTCAGAGGAATTGGAACCATGGCAATGTGTTTTGGATTAATTTACAAATATATGTATATATTTAAGGCCAAACTGTGGAACTAGAGAATTTCTACTACATGATCTATCATAGGCATTCTTCTACTTTATTAGAACAGACATCATATTGAAATAATAAACATGGGAAGCCTTCACTTCTTCTTTGATGTATATTGCTAAATGTCTGACTGGCTCAAATTTAAAATAAACTTTGGTATGTTTGCACTTGAAAACTGGAAGTAGACCACAAGCAATAATTTGTTGTCAGTTTCTATACTCTTGGACTGAGGCTATAGTTTAGTCTGTTCACTGATGGGGGCCAACCCACCCTGGTCCAGCGTCTCAGAGGTGGCTCAACTTACTCATAAGAACACACATTGTAACATAATAGCGATGATGATGATTCCCTTCATCAAGAAAGAACCAGCATAGGTCAAAGTTTTTCACATCCCCAAATAATTTAAAGCCACTGTTGAAGAGAGGTGAATCACAAATATCCTCTTACTTTGAATATCAACTGACAACTGTTCAAAAAGTTAGTAAGACACGTATGACTCATGACTCAACATAGACAGAAAATATTTTTTTAATTGCCTTTTTTCTAAAGACTCATTCGAAAGTGAGATATTACCTGTATTCCAGATGTTGACCTTAGACTTTCTTTTTTCTCACCCCTTTGGGGTTAAACTGGTTTATCAAGTACATGCAAACAGATCTACAGTATTCTTAGAATGTATCAGTGAAACAGTTTTTAGGTGAAATCACTTAATGATAATTTTCTTTTGTGGTTAATCCCTCTCCATTTTTGTCCAAACTGGAACCAATTTATCATAATCTTTATTCCACGTTGAAAGGATTTATACTGATGTTTTAGAATACTTCAAGTGATATTTCTAATCATCTCATGAATTAGAAGTACACAGTAAATGAAAAGGTAGTTTTTGCAAGGCTAAAAAATTGTAAACAACCTGTCAAATGGATCATAGTTAAATAAAATGGGAGATTCTCATGAAAAGGTTTTCCCCACACATTGTTGCATGAAAAAGTAAACTGTAGAACAACATGTATTACCAATTTTTGTAAAATAGATAAATAGCTAAATAAATTAATTAATTAAACGCACACATATCTATGCTTATCATGCAAGGAAAACATCTGGAAAAACACACACACCCCATGCTCTGTACCACTTCATGTTGTGTAGGGCATGGGGTGCAGGCTTTTACTTTCTGTTTATATGTTCCTATGTTGTCTGCATGTTTACTGCTGCAAACAATTTTTTTAAATCCAATATTAATTTTAAAGTAATATTAATTTATTATAATTATAATTAATTTATACACTCCATATTTTTTAAAAAACATAGTAATTTAACTTTTTATACAATTAGATATTCTCTTCTGTTATGGTAACTTTTTCACCGGATATTTTTAAAAGCAGGACACCTTGAGAATTAGTCCTTAAGGTTACTTTCCTACCCTATGAGTTCGACTCACTGGTCTATAAAGTTTATTAGATGAGGGCTTCCCTGGTGGCGCAGTGGTTGAGAGTCTGCCTCCCGATGCAGGGGACACAGGTTCGTGCCCCGGTCCGGGAAGATCCCACATGCCACGGAGCGGCTGGGCCCGTGAGCCATGGCCGCTGAGCCTGCGCGTCCGGAGCCTGTGCTCCGCAATGGGAGGGGCCACAACAGTGAGAGGCCCGCGTACCGCAAAAAAAAAAAAAAAAAAAAAAAAAAATCTATAGAAAGAGTGAAAAAAAATAGACGTTAAGTTCTCATTCAAGCTTTGTCAGTAGTTCTGCCACCTTGAACAAGACTGTGCCTGGGACTTAGTCTCTGTAATAGTAAAATGAGGTTAACAAAGTTATACATGGTTTATAAAATATCTATGGAGATTATAATAATAAAGTTTGTGATGGTTAATTCTGAACCTCACTGACTCTCTCACTCCCTCTCTCTCTCTCTCTCTCTCTCTCTCTCTCTCTCTCACACACACACACACACACACACACACACACACATCCCCTCTCCTCTCAAGTTGTCTGAGCTTCTAATCACTACCTCAGGATGCAGGAGCAACCTGAAACCCTTTGCTCTTCCACTGCCAAGCTAACGTCGGGTTTCTACCGGAAGCACTTCTACGTGAAACGTGATGTATCTCCTGCTTTGTGTTACTATTTGTAAATCTGCATTTTCTGGGTGTCTTATCTTTGTCCTAGTTCTTGAGATTAGAACCACAAAATATTAGAGCTAAAAAAAGTCTTTAAACAGAACCTTGTCCTGCGACCTAATTTATGTAGATGAAACCAAGACGCAATGGCTTAATTAACACTCCAGGTCATAGAAACAGGCAGTGGTAAGGCTGGGATAACCACCTGCTCTACTGATATGTAGTGGAGGACTTTCCCACTCTAACATTAAAGTTTTTCACTGAAGTACCTTTTCCCTTTTCTTTTGTAAAAGTGCCTTGATTCTTTTTTTTTTTTTTTTTTTTTTTGCGGTACGCGGGCCTCTTACTGTTGTGGCCTCTTCCACCGCAGAGCACAGGCTCCGGACGCGCAGGCCCAGCGGCCATGGCTCATGGGCCCAGCTGCTCCGTGGCATGTGGGATCTTCCCGGACTGGGGCACGAACCCATGTCCCCTGCATCGGCAGGCGGACTCTCAACCACTGTGCCACCAGGGAAGCCCAAAAGTGCCTTGATTTTACTTCAGGGATATACTCAGGGCTTAGCCAATCAACATAGTTAATCATTCTGGCTGCTCTGAAGATGGAACCCAAGTTAGGTTAATGGGAGTCAGTAGGACTGTCAGTCAAAGGTGTTCTCTTTTCACTGGGGTTACTAAGTCAGTAGAATTTGTGCCTGGAGTTGTTGATGACTATTATTGCCACCAAATGGGGAGAGCCTGATTGAGAATGAAGCCCACACAGACGAAAGCAGAGCCAGTAGCTATAAAGAACAGATCTGTGCACATTTCTGCCCTTGGATCCAGCTTTATCTAAATCCAGCCACCCTTTACCTTTTAGCTACTTGAGCCAATTTATTAGTGCTGACTAATACATATGGCACAATTTAGATTATCAGAAATGTTCTCAGATTACTCCATATTCCCCTCCAGCTTAAAATGATCGTTTATTTTTTTTAAAAAAAGAGAAGGATGGTGAGGAAAAGGAGGGAGGCAGGGTAGGGGGAAGAAGAAGAGGCAAACCATTTTGCTTTAATCTAGATTCTGATGAAACATGGCAAAAATCTTGAGGATTTGGGATTTTTTAAAAAGTTGATCAGAGTTGTGATCCTAATAGATTAAAAAAGTCACCTAACTTGGAAGATAGAGGTTTAAGCATGCGATGTATATGGAACTGTGAAAATTTTATATCTTTTTTCTAATTTGAAATGCAAAGTATAAGGTAGACTTTTTATAATGACCATACAGAGAGTAAATTTCAGTATGCTTCTTTGTGTCAGGTTGAAACTCTTAAGGGGGATGCATATAAATTTGCTCATCAAAATACCTGAGAAACGCACTTAGACGCAAAAACCGTACAGAAACCCAAGGCTGTGATAACGAAAAATGACACAAAAACCGTTGCAATCATCTGGCTAATTTAGGATTATTTGATTTAAGTAAAATTCCCAGCTGCTGAAGGAGAGCATATTTCAAATGTGTGATCACAACATTCCCTCCCATTTCCATGATGCTAGCATGTCCATCATGGTCAGTCCAAACGCTGGGCCCAGCAGAAAATCCTCACTAGCCTGGACTAGTCACCTTCCTCCAAAATTCCACAGTGCCTTCTCTCCTCCTCTCTTGTGTTTTTATCCACTCCACATTATCTTTTATGTATATATGTGTACTTGTGTTATAGCCCTCGCTGCACTGCAATTCATTTGAGGACAGAGTTCAAGCCTTTAACCTTGAACCCTCTACAGCAGGGGTCCCCAACCCCCGGGCTGCAGACCGGTACCAGACCAGTACCTTGTTAGGAACTGGGTCGCACAACAGGAGGTGAGCGGGGAGCAAGCGAGCAAAGCTTCATCTGCTGCTCCCCGTGGCTCACATTACTGCCTGAACTATCCCACAGCCTCCGCCCGCCCCCTTCCACCCCCCGTGGAAAAACTATCTTCCACCAAACTGGTCCCTGGTGCCAAAAAGGTTGGGGACTGCTGCTCTATAGCACTTAGAATGTTTCCTACAGAATAGGTACTCAGTCCATACTTGTTTGTGAATACATTACTTCTGAAATTGACACTGTTTTCCATTAGGAAGGACTGACAGTGACACATATATGATGCATAAAAACCCAGATAAATATGGGGAGATTCAGACAGTCATTTAACTGTTTTACTGACACAATATTTGGATATTTGAAAACATCTACTGAATTTTTCACTTTTCATCCAGATGTTTGGTGTCATGGAAACCCAGATTCTAGATTTAAATTAGCTGTTTTTTTTAATGCCAGATGTATATTTGGGAGGAAGAAAATGTGGCTATTTCAGGAGACTCATTTCCATTTGAGTTCACGTGGAAGTAAACAGATTACATTATAATAATCACATCTTTTAAAATTCAGAAAATGTTTGAGAGATTTTAATAATAGCCAGATCCTAAGAGATTAACTTGTTTGGTTGATATTTAGAGCCACGGTAGGAAGGCCTCATTAAAAAGAGCAAAGAGAAAAGCACACGCTCTTTTGTAGATAAGCTGAAGGAATACTGAATGAGCCTAATGGATTATCATACAGAGATTTTAAGAACAGTTATCAAATTATTATTATCAAGATATAGATAAAATAGAAAAATGGAGAAGGAATTTTTCATGAAACCAAAGTTAATGACTGAAAGGAAAAAAGCATCTTAGGACTAAGAAGAAACACTTTTTGCATCTGCAAAGGGAAATGTTACATATACCTACTGCAGTGGTACAAGGGGAATTCATACCGGCAGGTGTGATAAAATTAAAAGACGGTCAGAAACCATCAACACTCATTTGACTTCTAAACTTCCAAAGAGACGTAAAAAATATATTAAAAAAACACATTTGCAGATAGGAGTCAGAATTTTAAGTGCAATGAATATAATTATTTTCCCATTGACTGAGATTTTAAAGCTGAGCACAGTCTTATTTTGAAAATAACAGCAATATATTCCTAAGGCTAGAGAAAGATAATTTTTATTTAACATTTGTTAGGATGCTCCCATGAGCTGCTTGGCCATGCGTGTTATGCTGCCTACATGGCTAATGGGTAATCTTACCAAATGAGCCAAAGGCCACAAATAAGGCCTTGACTCATTTAACAATCATTTCACATTTCCACACTATGACCAAATTAATATTTTATGGGGCTACTCAGTTCTACAGCCAGACCACTTTTCCAAAAAATTGAATTTTGTGCTTATTTATTTTATGGATCATTTGTTGAAATAGATTTCAAAACAGGTTTAGGCTATTTAGATTTTTCAGTGTACTGCAAAAGCAAAACTTACAGACTCAGAGTTTTAGACCTAGAAAGGACATCAGAAGTCATGTAACACAAACTTTCTCATTTTATGTCTAATAAAACTAAGGCTGACTGAAACAAAGTGGCTTACCCCAAACTTTGTTGGCCTCCTCCTTTTTAAAAGATGTCCCTGACTTCCCCAGAAAGCACAAGTTTCACACTCATATAATCTCAAAGAATATTTCTTACGGAACATGTTATTTCTACCTAGGAATTATGGATACCAGTAGCCAGATTTTATCCTGTAAGTTACTTACTATCCATATCCTATATATTCCTATGTCACCCGATATTTCTTCATTTGCCACACTGCATTGCAAATACTTGCTTATTTGTCAATCTCACCTATTGAACTCTGCTCCTTGAGAGCAGGGACTGGCTATCCATATTTTACTTCCAGAATCTAGTTCACTGCCTAGCATGCAAAAGGTATCAGTTAGTACATGTTGAATTAATCAAGTTCGCGAATGGAAATAAGTGAAATGTTTGCATCCAAAAAATACTGTTCTGAAATGAGAGAAAGGGAAGTCGGTTGAGGTGAAAACTAGATACCAAATGAGAAGGGAGATTTAAGGAAGGAGACACTCAACAAGGCAGATAATACCAACCTCTCTCCCGCACTGAATATGAAATAGTGAAAATCAGCTCTTATTTAAAACAAGAGTATAACTTTATATATGTAGAGAACCAAGTGGAAATCGGCAAATTCAGATGGTAACACTAAGAAGCTGTGGAAAAGAAGTAAGTGTATGGGACTTTTAATTAACATTTAATTACTTCTTGTTAAAAAGGCTAAGCAGTTGCTTTAAAGTTATATAATGTCTAGACAATTGACATACTTGTATCTAGTCTTATGACAACAACCCTACTGAACAGGTCCAGACACAGTGGCATAAGAGACTGAATTAGAAGGAAATAAGTTTAGCTATTAATCCATTACATTTCTTTAATAACCTGAAAACTGTCTTGATAGAAAATTGTGGGGTATCGGTGCTTTGTGTCCACCTAGAGGGGTGGGATAGGGAGAGTGGGAGGGAGACACAAGAGGGAGGAGACATGGGGATATATGTATATGTATAACTGATTCACTTTGTTATACAGCAGAAATTAACACACCATTGTAAAGCAATTATACTCCAATAAAGATGCTAAAAAAATTGTGGGGTAAATATTAAAGAATTATTAAACAAGTTTACAAGAAATAATAAACAATTCCAGTATGTTTAGTCCAATTTTGTCTGCATGGACCATGCTATAAATAATTTTGTCTGATTCCCTTAACAATGCACTGAAAGTCTAACTTGACAAGGGAAAGCTATCATGGATTTAAAGAGGAAGGAGTTGTTTAAAGAAACAGGGTTATCTCTTTTTCAAAAAGTTATTATCTCTAGAGTAAGCAGTGGAAATGTTGTGGATATTATCTTCTTTGCTCATCTTAGAGTACAAGATAAGAGAATGGGGTTAATGATAAGCTAAAAAGTCATAAAAATAAGAAGGAAGTAGCTGTAAACTAATGACTTCTTGAGATGCATAGCAGTGGTTAAAAAGAAAACTTTAGTAGTGACTGACCATTTCTTGCACCATATTGTAGAGAAGGTTTTAATCAGAGTGGCTATGATGAAACAGAACTCCTTAATGAGTTAATTCTTTCATTTTACAGTTCACCAAAACTCTAAGGTGTAAAATACTAGCATTAGGAAATTGGTTTAGAGGTTCCGAACTGGCTTCTTTTTCTAACATATACAGAGCTTCTTTTTGCATATAAATGAGCATGAGACAACTCTATACTTAGAGATATACCCTAAAAAAGGGGAAGTGGGCTAAAAAAAATACTTGACTTTAAAACATTATAGCTCCATATTCTCTAAATGTTTTGGAATTTATCTGACTTTTAAAACTGTGGGAGAAAGATCATTATGTCTGTCCAGAAATTATGAAAAAGTAAGCCAAAGATATTACCCAAGTGTTTACCTTAGTTATGCATGGTACTAGTAAATAAAGCAACCAATTGGTACCATAATAAGAACACTCCTAACTGAGCCATCAAAAAAGGTCAGTTAGCAGTATTTATTTTGGAATTCCCCACACTTTTATCTTATCAATTTGTTTTTCCTTCCCTTTTTTAGAGTGCCTGTTTAGTGAAAGCTAACTAATACATCAAGATGGAGACAGAACAAGATACCGCCACAGCATTTATCTATCTTTGTACATATACTGTCCCCGTTACTATTTTACCTAAGCTTTAGAACATGCAAATACTTTAAATAAAGAGTGTTTCTAAGCAGATGGAAAAAATCGATTTGTGAGTTTCTAATTTGTATTTAGAGCAAATCAACTCATCAGTAAGTAGAAGTCCTTCAAAATGTCTTTTGAATATACTTATGAGTATGTCTCTTCTGGTAATTAAGTATATAAGATCATAAACTATCTAATCCATGTCATAAGCAAACAAAATGAAAAAAATATATGTCCATAAAAATGTCTTTATGACTCTGAATATCTATTGACTAGACACTTACTCATTCAAGGTAAAAGTGATTAAATATTGAAATACCAAATCATTTGATAGTATTTAACCTTTTACCATGATAATTAAATGCTATGCTAAGTAAATCCAAATAAGTTAAACACATGTGCACTAAGAGAAAATACAGACACAGAAATTAAAAGTTTTATGGCAAAACAATAAGGATATAATGCTAATATATGTTAGGAGCTTACTTAAATATTAGTAGGTGGCTATTTTCTTTCTAATTTGCACAGCAAATCAGAAAATATTAAGAAAAAGCTCCTCTTAGCTTGGGTAGCTAAGTTGACCTCACAGAAAATATCTGCATCTGCTTATCAACTTGGATAAAAGAAAGAGAAATAATGGGGGAAATGTTAAAAATATGAATATTTGAAATTATTTTACTGGCCAATTTTTTCCAATCCATTAAGTGATAAGATTTTACAGAAAACAATAGCTACTTCTTATTCCTCCTGATTTGTATATTAGAAATTGGTAGTGTATTTTTTCATTCTTAGAACAAATAATTCTACTTTTTTGCATGAAAATATTTCTTACAAGGATATAATAAGCCCTGAAAATGGTGTCTCCACAAAAATTAGAGTTTAAAAGGACAGACCTTTAACACAGCTGAATTCAACTGGTATGGACCACTATGGCCAGCATCTGCTCTGATTAGTTGAACATCCATTCTGGTTGTTGGTGCCTGTTAAATAGTTTGGATATTACCCGTGGCTTTTCTTCATGATGGACAGAGCCCTCTAACATTTCTGATACCTGCTTGGTATGTTGTATCTTTAGCAGATGAATTTAAATTTGACCCATGTTCTGCCATAATACAAAGAGCATTAATATTTCAGAGTAAGGTGAGTTGACCAATTGACCATAGGGAATGAAATAAGG
The DNA here is from genome assembly GCF_964341445.2 of Mesoplodon mirus. Taxonomy (NCBI): domain Eukaryota; kingdom Metazoa; phylum Chordata; class Mammalia; order Artiodactyla; family Ziphiidae; genus Mesoplodon; species Mesoplodon mirus. The sequence goes on along the minus strand of NC_138979.1, from coordinate 108,195,388 downwards.
TAGTTTGAAGTCTGAAGGTACCTTGAATACTCAGGTGTAACTGACTGAATCATATGCATTATTTAAATATTTAAATAATTTAAATACTCTTATTGGAGTAATTGGAAATATACCCTCATGCAACATAAGCTGAGTGGGTTTAGTTCTCTAAGGAGTTAGCAAAACACTTAAGGATTGCCACATGGCAAGAAATAAACCACAAATGGCCTTTAGATTCTAGTGGAAAATCATGAAGTAAATCCAAGGTATTATTCTATGTACATTCCATGCAAGTATTGACTGTGCTTTATCTAAATAAGGACATTTTCTTAGGCCAGATAAGACAGAGTAGTTTTTAGCAAGAGGTAAATAGGAGGAGTCAAAAATTATCCCAAAGAATTAAAAAATGTCAATAAAAATCACCATCAACTCATGACTCTGATCCTCCATATAAGATCGTGACTTGGATTTGATCTGGATATTGGAGGAAAGTAGACTGACAAACTCTCCTCCTTTGCATAGTCCCAGCTGACAATCAGTATCTAACAATCAGACTAACAATCAGTTTCTAACCTGGCATAAACTAAAGAAAAGACTTTTTCAATACAGGTGTTAGAACATGTAAAATTTTCATACAGTGAAGGAAATACAGAAAGGGAGGAAATTCAGAAGGAAATGTATAAACCCCTACTTTAAAGGTTTTCATCTTTTTTCTAACCTAACCAGCCAATTTTGAAATGGCCTGGGAATATACTATTATAAGGAATGAATAAACCTGTGTACATTTTTATCATAGTGATAGTTGTACAATTCTACAAACATTGATGGATAGATGCCAGGCCCTGGGCTAAAAATTTAACAAGCCAGGGGTCTGGAGCAATGAAGGAACTGTTAGAAATTGAGGTGGGTATTTTCACATTTGACTGGTTATGCTCTCTTTTCTCTTCTTCAAACTCCTAAACACATTCTCCCTTTTATTTTAAGTGACTGGAATGCTAAAGATGTTACAGAACCTAGAACCATTCTCTGGAGACATTCCTTTTCTTTAACTCCTTGGACATTTGGGAATACAGTTCATAATAAGTATAAATATTTTAAGTTGAATTACTAAAGGAGCTTGCTCTTTGCTAAAGTGAGTTCTTTCATAAGATAATGTTCTTGCAAAGCAATTAATACCCCCAGTGGACTAATGCTCTTCTATTTTTTTTAATGAACAAATTTAGATGTTTACAAGACATGCCAAATGAAACATTCTGATGGATTTATTAATAAGCACTTGGATTTTCACTTGTGTTTTTTTAACAGCTGTATACCCAGCTTCTAGAAAAGTGCTTGGGAGAGCAGTACAAGCTCAATAAATGTTTGGTAAATGAGTAAATAAAGGAATAATTTTCAGTGCTTGACCTGAGACTGAAGTATGGAGTGTCTCATTTCAAGTGCACAAGGGAAGCAGGAGAAATATCAGTGTTTAGGCTTTTACCTTCTCACATTCATAGTTAGAACTACCTAGTTGGGAGGAGACTAATGGCAAGGGCATGGGAAGTTTCTGCATGTTACAGATTTAAAAGCATACTTTCTGTCGATTTATTTACACTACTGAAAATCTAAACTGTTTTTTTTTTCCCACAAGGAATTATATATTTCTAGGCCCATATTGACTAAGATCTAGGGGGAAAAACCTATAGAAAGCCCCACAGAACTTACAACAATTGTCTAGGCAGAAGTATATGGCTGTCACACTAAGGCAGTAACACTTTCCATGATTTAAACCCTAGTGGATAAACATTTGAATTTAAAGTGTAGATACATTTGGGAAACACTCAACCAACTCAGGAAACACATGTGCTATGGTGCCATCAGGTCATACTTCAGGTGGAGCCCTGGGAAATTTTTTGGAAAATACTGGTAGAAATAGATTGAAAGAAGAGAGAGAGAGTGCATAAATCCATTAGCGATTGCATTTATAGTTCTTTCCATCTGTCATTTTCAAAGCATTTTTCTAATATTAGCTGCTGAAGTTCTAAGTGCACATGGCTCACATCCATTGTCTCATCTCACTTGGTAAAGGTAAAGAATGGAAGGCAGGAAGCATAAGTGACTTGCCACTTGTCTGTGATCCAGGCATAATTAAATGCAAAGACTTAAGCCTTGAGTTCTCAAGGTCTTTCCTTATGCTGAAAATCTATGAGGCCAACCATTTCCTAGGAATAATTTTTTTGCCTTTCAACAAAATCTTCATTCTTACTCTCTATGTAGATTAGAGAGAAAGCTTACAGTGTGAAAATACTGCTGAAGCTACCCATTATAACAATCTATTATATTGAAGACTTGACTGTACCAACTCAAGGCAAGAAAGGCCAACTTATAGAAAGAATCATGTGACATTGGCAAGATTTGACTAATTGTATGAGGCCTACAGTTGCCATCAAAACCATGCAACACAATGGATTTCTAAGATATTTCAGTTTTACCTAAGCAAAACGATTTTGTAGTTTAATTAAACTCATACCTCTCTGTTTCTCCAGAATCTAAGTGACATTTTAGAGTCTGCTTATGACCAAGACAAATAAATGGTCTAAATCATTTAACAAAATTGTCTGAAGAAATTAATAGCCATAATTTAGGAAGTGTATGGGAATCCTAAATAGTTACACCATTAGGTCAGTTATTTTAAACTTTAAAATAGATACGTGACTCTTTCTAGAACACAAGCTCCTTGAGGACTGGGAATTTGAAAGAAGCAATTAGAAAAATTTCATTGAGTGAACTCTGTCCCTACCTAGGCTATACTTGCACTTGAGTAAGAGAGTTGGAAGTCTGGAAGCTCCTCATGGCTAATGCCTGCAACACACTGTGATAATGACCAAGAGACTAATCATTCAAGTGAGAAAAAGGTTTGGCAAATCCAAGGAAAAAGGAGCTCACAGTTATTCATGCAGTGAAATTACAAAAAAAAAAAAAAAAGAAAAAGAAAAAAAACAACTTATAAAGAAATGCAGGCCATATCTCATGAGGGGGAGAAGAAACTAAAAAATTTAAGAGACAAAGCCAGTCTATACAAATTAGAATAATATATGCACAAATCTCTAGAGAAACTCTATTATATCACAATTAATGCAGAGACTGCAATCAAGCCAGGCTAATTTCAATAGATTCCAAGTTTTGAACAGTTCCTAGACTATCCAAGTGGGAATTTGGCCAGGATGCTGGGGTTAATAATTCATTTTGAGAGAGGCTAATTCTTTGGGAAGCAGCCCACTCTGCAGGAGGAAACATTTGGCCCATGTGAGCAAATCTGCTCTTCAAGATCACCCTCTATTCGCTCCACAAGACACTTTTTTGGAGGGGGGTTGGGAGTCAGTTTACTTTCTCATGCGTATAGAAATATTTATCATGTTTTTAATAATATATATATTAATGTCAGAGAAATGACTCCAACATATACATGAAATGTTTGTATTCTTAAAGAATAATTTTTACACCAACTTTCAATTACCACGATCAGAGTATAGGATCATCAGGAAAAGCACTGTGGCAAAATATACAGACTCTGGAAACAGACAGTCCTGGTTTTAATCTTGGCCTCAAGGATTTGTAACTGTGAAACTTTGAAGAGGCTACCAAACCACCCTAGGACTCAGGTTCATCACTCATAAAATAGAAATATTAACAGTGCCTACCTCAGAGGGGTCTCATGAGGCTTAAATAAGTCAATTATTAATTGAACAAACAGTTAATTCAGTGCCAGGAACTGTTACATGCACTGGGAATACAGTCATAAGCAAAAGGGACAAATTCGTGACCTCATGGAACTTATATTCTGATAGGGAACATAGGCAATAAACAAAAAATAGAATTTGCCTGGAGGTGATAAGTTTCATTAAAAAAATCTTCATTGGGGTTATTTCTATACTGAGATAGAAAGTGACTGGGAAAATTGATCTTTTATACAGGGTGGTTAGGGAGAGCATTTTGAGAAGGTGACATCTGAGCAGACATTTGATGAAGTCAGCATCAGCTAGGAGGCGGAAAGAGCAGGAGGCCAGTGTCCTACAGCAGAGAGAGGGGCAGAGTGGAAGGATGGGGCTGGAAAAGCAGCCAGTGTAGACCATCCCAGGTCTTGCAGGTCATCTTAAAGGACTGAAGTACTAACATGTTGTCTGGCACATAATAATTAAGCACATAAATAATAGCTATTTATTTATTCATATTGGGTAAATAGAGTCACAAATCAGAATCCCTCATCGTTTCCATTGCTCTGCCATGTCACTGGAGATTTCCACATCAGTCCTGTTATCTTAACAAAGCTAACTGATACCTTTCACATTTTAAATGCTCACGGATATCACCAGTGGTTCCAAATATAAATGTTCTCTCAGATGTGTAGTTATTCAACATTGTATTTGCCTGTTAACTGGTCTTAAAAGGGAGGGGTTAACAGTGAATAAGGTGAGAGAAGGTGCAAAAAGAATCTTCAACTGGGGCATGTGTAGTGGGAGATAAGTTAGTACAGTATCCTTTGTGCTTTCCCCAGGAACAGCAGAAATTGGGTGTTACTTCATACTTAGCTGATTTGGAAGAAAATCTTCCACTAGTTTTCATGTCTCTTAAATCTGACTACAATTCAATACAAATCACGGCCAGCACCCATGCAAGATATAGCATGAGTCATTCATACTCCTCCCAAATCTTGCATGGTGACAACATGTCACCAATAAAACAGATTTTTGGCCTGTAGTGAACGGCCTTTCACGATCTGGCCTCAACCCATCTTTCCAAACTTATATCCCATTATTCTACAGAACACATGTAAAGTCCTAACCAAACCACACTGGCTTCTTTGTTCATTTTATTCCTATACTGCTGCCATCAAAACGCTTCCCATATTGTAGATATTTCAAATGCTCACCATTATTTTGGGCTTTCTTCCCATTTTATACACACAGAAGTCTATGCTTCCCAGACCCTCTGCACCTCTCTTTTCCATGAATTGGGCAGGACCATGTGACTAGTTCTAGACAAATGACTGTGATTGAGGGGATATGCGCTATTTTGGAGCTGACGAATTCACTTGCTGATGTGAACTCCCCAGGCCCTCTCTCTTGCTGCTGTAATCATGGGGGTACTTGTTGAGACGGAGGTGCCAGAAGATGGAAAGACCTTACAGGCTAAACTTTCATATGGAGGACGGCTGCTTCAGAGTATAATGAATGCATTGCTGACCTTGTGTGCCCAAGAAATAAATTCTTATTATGTTAAGCCACTGAGATTTTGGTGATATTTGTCAAAGCAGCATAACATAGCCTATTCTGATTGATATGCCATTCTTTAAGATCTTCTTTGATCACCACTTTGAAGTGATCCTTACCCTCTTTTCCTAAAAAATCATATGGATAAATTTTTATTTTTTAGATGCTGGTAAATAACTGCTTTGTAGGAAGAATTAGCTCTATTGAAAAGGATCTTTGATGAGCTTGGGGGCTGGGAAGTGGGGGTTGAAATGAATTTTCCAAGCCTAGAGTCTAGTGGCAGCCAAGCTTCTTGTCAAAGCCGGGAGCTACTACGTCGAATAAAGGGCTGACAAGCTGTGTTGAGAGCTGCCTAGGAGAAGAGATGGAGAAATGAGTAAGGTTAAAAGGGAATACCTGGGGATGAGATGAGTATAAAGGGAATTTTTCAAGTGACATGTGTGCTGTGTGATGTGACACCTCCCCATGACACTACAACTCTTCAGTAAAACTAGAGAATTGAAAAAAATCCTTATATGGTTGTGTTTCTTGAGGAAGCTGATGAAGTAGCTGAATTTGGCATCACGTTTGTATAGGTTTAAAACAGATTCACTTGTGTGGTCAAATCAATCAGCTGATATCTGAGTCACACTTCATTATATTCCTCAAGTAGGACAGATCTTGTACTACCTTGCGTTACAGACTGGAGGGCCTTGACTTCCCAAAAAGGGAGTGAGGTCTTCAGTGAAAGAAACCATACTTCACACGTCTCTGCACATGCTTAATTCATAACTTTACAGTAAAGGATCCCAGTAAAAACGTACTGATTGAATAGATGACTGCTACAGATCAAAACCAGTCCTCTTCACCTTGTTTTCTCATCCTGAAATGTAAACTGGCCATAACGTACTCTTTTAATTTTTTGCTAGAGGCAGTTCAAGAATATTCTATGATATTTCTGTCATTTTAATTTGTAAGTGGTAGCACATAATTTAGGCCCTCATCAGCACAGTCTTGCTAGTTAGACATTGTTGTATTTCTTCTCTTAGTCTGCACTCTTAACTGCATCTAATTATCTGAATTTTCTCAGTAGGAAGAGAAAGAACTTCCACAAAGGGTGAGAATTGGGAGGAAGTGTAGATAAAAATGAATTTCACTATCTCACTTCCAGCTTATCTTCTCTGTCATCAACAGTGAAGTCCTGTTTTTGTCTCTTCAGAAAACCACATGACATTTGAGAATCTTCTCCTTTGCTGCACACATTTCAGAACCATCTGGAACACCTTCCTTCCTTCCTTCTCTCCACCTCCCTGATCATCCATCCTTTTCTTCAAATATGAAAGTGTTTTTTCCTTATCTGGCTTGCTTTTCCTATGTTTCTGGGCTCTTCCATTTTATCTTAATTCTTTGGTTATTTGCAGGTAGCATTTATATGAAGACAAACTTACACATACAGGATAGTCTGCAGTAAGTAATACTTTGAGATAAATCCTCTGTGGTACACGTTGAAAATTAAGAATCGACTTCTCTGACTTCTAATTTCAAATATTAATGAGAAGTAAAAGAGGCAAAGATAAGCAAGCCAGTACATATCAGTACATGAAGAAGCACTAATATAACACCTATAACTAATAACAACACCTGTACCGCTATTTTAAAATTAGCATGTTTGTGCTCTCAGTCAGGAAGCCTTGTGTCCGCACAAGAACTAATAAATTAAACTCGTACTTATAGACTTTGAAGATCTTTTCATAATGAAAAAAGTGTAAACTAAAGCTTCTTATGACATAAGACTTGAGAAGAATATTTGTCTTTTTTGGCCTATTTTTGCCAAAAAAAATGTATAGATAAAAGGAAATGATACACAGCCCTCTTCTTCAAATATTTCTTTTACTTGTCACAGCTGATAAATTTTAGACTGTTGACACAGACTCTATAATAATAATCTATATATGTACCCAGTCAGGTTTACAAAGAATGGGCTCCTGGTTAAAACCCTTGAATGTAATATAGTTTTGTTTCAAAGTGAAAACATTTAAGTGTGTTTCTCTCTCTCTCACTCTCTCTCTCTCTCTCTCTCTCAGTTACACACACACACACACACACACACACACACACACACACTCCCACTGCAGTAAATTAGCGATGCTCACAATTTGACAAATTTGGATTTCAACACTGCCCGCTGCTATACAAATTAGAGGAAGTGTCCACATTACTGTCCCCAACACAGCACAAGGAAAGTGATTCCTCACCCAGACAAGGGGCTCCTGACACTCGTCTTTATTGCCCCATCATAAATTCATAAAGGGATGTCTGCTGTAACCAGTTGGCAAGTTCACTGCATAAACATCAACACCAATTTAAAGACTTGTGTACACATCGTAAACTAGAGAATCTTTATACAAAGAAATCAGATAAATCAAACATGAGCTGAGGCTTAGGGTAAAGCAATTAAAGCTTTAAGTTAAGGTGGCTGCTGCAGGGGTGCATGGTATCACATTAGAACAGATAATAGAAAATGTGTTAACGCAAATACACTATGTGTAATTAAATTAATTAGTAATATTAAATATGTTTAAGGTAGCATCACATCAACAGATAAATAGATACAAAACATTTAAAAGTTGTAATTTTCCCGTTTTACGTTCTATCCAAAGAATAAGCAAACAAACAAACAAACAAAACACGAAAACCCTCAAACTTCCAAGGAAGTTGGTAAAAATAAAACAGGGAGGGGATGTAAAGTTGATTTACTTCCCTCCAGCTAGTAATGGAAAAAAGGAATAGTCATAATATGAAAACCTGTTTGGCCATATTTCATTTCCTATAGCGTATTGAAATATTTTGGTGCCAACCCATTTAATTCTAATACCTCGAAGCCTGGCATAAAGTATCTCTAAGGTACGTTGTTTTCTGAGCAAGTATTTGCAGTCAATCCCTAACAAACACATAAGCATCACCTGGTAATACAAATTTTAAAATATTTAAAACATACAAGGAGATTTTTGCTGAACAAAAATTAGATTGTCTATATGCCAAAGCTTCTCATCGGCTGAAAGCTGGAAGCTAAATTTGGCCGTAAGAAACTGGCTTGGAACTGCAGAAGTTCTGGGGCCAAATTCAGCCCTGTAGTACTTGTATGCCTTGTTACACAGGAAAAAAAATAGGTCTGTTCCAGTGATAGCAAGACTGCCATTTATTCATCTCAAAAGCAATAAGATCTTAGAACAAAACCTCTGTAACACAAAATGCTTTTAAGTTCTCCCATAGGGGAACACAATATACACAATTTATGTAAAAAGAAAAGGAATGAAAGCTAAGTATTCCAGTTAAGGGTCAGAAATCAATATTTCTTTAACAGCCTAAGCAACATGCATTACTCTTAATACAAATACTTAGGAGACTTTACATTCTCCATAAAGGGGGATTTTCACATAATTGGGGTTGAAAGTGACAAAATATGCTCTCCCAACTTAGTTTCTATGGCTGAAAAATAAAAAAAGAATATATTTGCACAGCATTTCACTGATGTTATCATCCTTGGTTAAAGCTTCTTACCTAAATGTCCTCAGTGTGAAGCAACAGGTAACTATAATACATTTTAATATATCTCAATGTAATGTGGTAAGACCTTGCAGTATCAATATGAGGACCACGCAGAAACAGGAAAAAAATCTGAACATAAAACTAATTGTATGGGGATAATAAGGATGTGGCCTTTTTTTTTTAGATGGATGTTTCTGGTGATGTTCCATTATGTTGTCAATAAAAGGGTTTTAAAAAGAAAAACTTCAGTTCAGTGGCACAAAGTTATGATAAGATGAAGTAGGTAGACCATGGACCTTAAGAAATAAAGTATAACTAAAAGGGCTGAGTTTAAAAAAAAGATACCCTAACTAGTTTTTGAGCATTAACTGTGGTCCTCTTCCAATATGTTCTCTGTACTGGAGGCAGAATGATCACTGCAAAGGACTGATCTGATCTTGTCACTCTTCTCCTTGACAGGCTTCAAGGGCTTCCCGTTGCTTCCGGGCTAAAGATCGAAATGTTTACCATGGCCTTCAAGGCACCAGATGATCTTGGCAGAAGCCTCCAGAGTCACATTGTGCTATGGTCCAATTGCCATCTCCCCTCCATCCACACTGCCCTTTCATTTCCACAACTCTGCAACTCTTACTCCTGCCACAGGACCTTTGCACCTGCTGTTGCTGGCTTCTTTCCTTGCAACTGATCCCCCACCCCCAAGGCCTGCATTTTCTTGCTTCAGAACTGAAGTTAATTGATGCTGACCTTTCTGATCAGGTCAATTCCCTCTTAATATATACCCTCAAAGCTCCCTAGGTTTCTCCTTTTGGGCACTTACCCTAGCTGTCCTTTTACCAGTCTATAAACACCACAGGGCAGCACAGCTGTATCTATGTTTGTATTCACCACTATTTTATTCACCATTCAGTGCCTAGCATGGAGGGTGGTTCATAAAGGAAGTACGTGATAAATAAATGTGGGTTGAATGAGTGAATGAATGAGTGTCAAGGTAGATTTAAGGTTCCTAAAAAAGCCCATAAGAGCAACCTGAAGTCACTTCTAAGCAGTTTGAAATTAAGTAATAATTCAGAGGCTATATATCAGTACTGGCACGGCTCAATGGATAGGACTGAATGATTCAATTGTGGTTGGTGAGGCCCAGATGAAAAAGTGGGGAAGGATTATCAAATAGCACTTCTGCTACTCACAGGATCCTTAAAAAAATGGAACAGGATCACATTTGTTAGATCTTTTGCTTGTGCATGGCTGTTTTCCTTAGTCAAGCTGACTCAGAAGTTAAACCTCTTAGAAGAAAAGTTATCCACTTACTGGGCTTTTAAATAAAGAAGCATATTAATTTTTCTCCCCATTTGGAATAAGTAACGAAATAGTGGTCATCCACAAAGAATCTCTAACGTTCCTCTCCATCTGTATGTACTTTTTTGATAATAACTATTTTTAAAAGTTCATTTATTAGTCTTGTGCCTTTTAAAAGTTTTTATTCTTCCTGTTCTTTCCTTCTTTCAATGATGTGTTGCCATACGGTCCTAAGGAGTCCTAGGGACATTACTTACCACCACCATCTTTCTGGGTTTCCAAACGACCTTAATATTTTTAGGCTTTAAGATTCAAGTTTGGGCTTCCCTGGTGGCGCAGTGGTTGAGAGTCCGCCTGCCGATGCAGGGGACACGGGTTCGTGTCCCGGTCCGGGAAGATCCCACATGCCGCGGAACGGCTGGGCCCGTGAGCCATGGCCGCTGAGCCTGCGCGTCCGGAGCCTGTGCTCCGCAACGGGAGAGGCCACAGCAGTGAGAGGCCCGCGTACCGCAAAAAAAAAAAAAGATTCAAGTTTATAAGAAACTCTCTTTTTTTCTAAAGCAGAATTTAGAGGACTCAGTTGTAGATGATTCATAGAGCTACTTGTTTTCTCTGTATAAAAGCAATGAAGGATTCCCTGACTCCTGATTTTGAAACCAATTTCCGTTATCCACAAATCTGTTGAAACTGACTCTCCTGCTTAGCACCAAGAAAAGATTTCTTTGCATATCTTTTAAATATCTTTTAAATCAGTTAAGTACCTACTAGAATTAGTTTGTATTTGCATGTGTGCCTTGTACTTGCCAATAAACACCAACAGAGCTGTAGGAAAAGCCTGGGCTTTTTTTTTTTTTTTTTAAACATCTTTATTGGAGTATAATTGCTTTACAATGGTGTGTTAGCTTCTGCTGTATAACAAAGTGAATCAGCTATGCATATACATATATCCCCATATCTCCTCCCTCTTGCGTCTCCCTCCCACCCTCCCTATCCCACCCCTCTAGGTGTTCACAAAGCACGGAGCTGATCTCCCTGTGCTACGCGGCTGCTTCCCACTAGCTATCTATTTTACGTTTAGTAGTGTATATATGTCCATGCCACTCTCTCACTTTGTCCCAGCTTACCCTTCCCCCTCCCCGTGTCGTCAAGTCCGTAGAGAAAGACTGGGCTTTGATTTACACTTGGCCATTAGCAAGTCATCTCATCTCTCTGAGCCTCCCTTTGCTCATTTATAAAATAGGATAATAATACCTCACATGTCATTGGCATGGTTGGGAAAATGATTGGAATGAAGATAATTAAATAAAAAGTTAAAACGTCAAAGCTAAAAACTGTAACTATACTTTGCATTGAAAAAAATCCCTAAAAACTAATGACATTGTTTTTCTATTATTTTAAAAGCACTAATAAACCATTTGAAATATCTGTAAGATCTATAAATCCTCTGATTTCTAAAATTGATCTTTCATAGCTTGAATATGATGTGCTTTGTTGTCCATGGATACTTGGTAGCATTTATAATTACTATTTCTAAACATCTAATTTAGCAATATTTTCATGTCAGCTCTCCTCTAGTTATTTTCCATATATTGTTTTCCAAACGAGAACATTTTCCGTCTTTGCCTTTGAAATCATCTTACTACAAATCAGTCACATTTCTACTTCCTAGAAAGTTGGAGAGTGTCACCAAAATTTCTGGTAAAGATGAACTCTTGTCTTATTTTGTATTGTGAAATGCCTGGTCTTCATGATTTTAGAAAATTCTACATCAGGTCTGATATCGAGTCTACAAAATTATGTTTTAAAACACCAAACATCATATGGAAATGGAAAAAAACAGATTTCAAAATTCTAAGTGTTCTTATCTCAAGCTCCTACCCATTTCATTTGTTATCTTTTTCCTTTCCATCAAGCCACAGAAGTTTGACCTCAGGAAGGTCAATAAGTACAGCTATTTCATTTTAATATTTTTATACTCCAAAAATCAAATTGTTTATATTCTAAAAATTAACAGTCATTTTATGTATACTAATACCTCAGTGATTTCCTATATTCTCCCAAATTCCTAAATCATTTCAAAGCTATGACATGCCATGTTAACAGTTAAAAATATGAAAAATAGAAACAAAAAAGGCAATTTCCCAAATAGAATGCATTTAATCATGTTGAAATGAGATCTCGTCCTCTAGGGCTGACCTTTACCCCATCTCATACTTCCTGGATTCTTAGGTTTGTGGCCTTGGCTTACAAGGGTTAATGTAGCTAAATCAAGGATCAGATGGACAATGGGGCATGAGAAACTATGTCCTCCTGTTAAATCTCTAGGCCATGCTGGGTCAAGAACAGAACAGTCTTTTCCTTGTCTCCGGCTTTTCTGGGATTTTTTCGGTGAGAAAGTGAGTGAGTGTAAGATCGACACACCCATCAGAACTGTTCTTGGCACCTTTTGTGTGCCAATCAGGGCAAAATACTTTTTTAAAAAAAATATTCCTGGTAACACATGCTCACAAGAGCAGAGTCAGTCTCATATTCTCCCAGAGATCAAAATATCAAGAGATGGGAAATCCCTCCTAGAACGACCTTATTATGGAGACTAAGGCAAGCACCTGGGGAATTAATAGCTGACATACCTCATTTTAAACATCTACCATATGTTCGTGGAAAATACAGCTAGGTTACTTATCACTTTCTGTTTTTCTTTCATTGGTTTATGTTTTGCCTTGAATAAAAACCGCATGAAAACAGTCTTACGTTACCAGGTATGTGGCTCCTCCGTGGAATAGCTCAATAACATTTTTAGTGTTTTATTTATGCAAACAAAAGTGTTCCTCAAATCAGTGCAGGATGAACTGCTTGACAAGTGCTGTTGAATTTCAGTAAACTGAAGCTTTTCCCTAACATTGCCCAGGTGCAGATACACCCCAATTGCTTTTTTCCCTTCTTGTTTTTTAAAATCACATATCTGTGTTTCGGTGTTCTTCAAATTTATTCAAAGCAGCATCATGAAATTTCTTAAGGCAAGGCAGTGAGTTCACAAAAAATGAGGTTTTTTTAAGCGTTCCGGGAATTTACCGAACGCCTACCACGTGCTATAGGCTTTGCACACACTCTCATTCATTTTCCTCTTCTGGACAACACTGTGAGATAAATATTACCAGCCCCATTTTAGAGAAATTGAGCTTCTGAGAGGGTAAGTTCTGTGCTTAAGGTCACATAGCTAGTGAATGGCAGAGCTGGGAATCCAACTGTTTTTCTTTTTCTTTTTCTTTTTTTTTTTTAACACTTCCAACTGCTTGTTTATTGTTTTGACTGGCACACAATTGAGATGTTCACATGCACAGCCTCTCCCGGGGTGAGTCCAAGGTTATAGAACATTAAGGAAGCCAACATGAATGAAGGTGGGTGAGAGTGGTATCATGTATATACACTAATACATGTATATCATTTGGAAACATCGGTTCTTAAATGATGCGACCCACCACAGCTGGTGGAGACACAGGGCTCTACCTCTGTGCCTCAAAACCTAGATAGACAGCAGTAGATCTGAGGGCTGAGACTGAATTGTTTATAAGTTTGACGTAACTAATGAGCAGATTTGAAGAAAGGTACCATTTTTATCTGTTTGGTTTTTAGTACGATCCGTAGGGCATGCAATTTAATTCATTGTCATTGACCACCTACTATGAGCAAGCCCTAAACTTGCATGGCATACAAAGAGCAGGAAAACACAACTGCTGTCTGAAAACTTAAAAACTCAACTAGAGGAGGTGTGGTAAGTACGCGAATAACAATTCAACCATATAGTTTTAGAACCGACATTCCGTTGAGGAAAAACAGACTTTTCAAGAACGTTTCATATGGTTACTTAAAACCAGGCTTCTCACGGGATCAATATTAAGGAAAAGGATTTAAATCAAATCCATAAAATAGACATTAACAAATGACACACACTGATACACAGCTTAAAAAAAAATGTTGATTGGGAGGAATGGGGAACTAGGGTAGCAAAGTGTTTAAAAGCATCGATTTTGACATCAGATAGAATCAAGTTCAAGTTCTGAATTGAATACACTAGGCATGTGACCTTGGCTAAGTCTTGGGTCCCTCATCTATGAGAAGAATAATACGTATGCCATAGAATTGTCATATTTAAGAAGGTAACCCCTGCAATAAACTACTTAGCAGCACAGTGCCTAGCTCACAGTCAACTCATAACATTAATAAATATCAACTCATAATATTAACATACACAAAAGGCTCGCTAAAAGCTGATACAGCAGGACTCTTCCATAAGTGGAACTCCTTACCTCTAATTCCTTACATTAAAATTTAGGAGAGGGCTTCCCTGGTGGCGCAGTGGTTGAGAGTCTGCCTGCCGATGCAGGGGACACGGGTTCGTGCCCCGGTCTGGGAAGATCCCACATGCCGCGGAGCGGCTGGGCCCGTGAGCCATGGCTGCTGGGCCTGCGCGTCCGGAGTCTGTGCTCCGCAACGGGAGAGGCCACAACAATGAGAGGCCCACGTACCACCAAAAAAAAAAAAAAAAAAAAAAAATTTTAGGAGAACCTGGCTGATCTTTATCTTCTTGAGTGATTTCTAGTAATCAGGGCTTCAGTGAACACAGGCCACACGGAGAAGTGCATTCAGAGCCAGAAGTCTAACCAGGGGAGAGTCTAAACAAGCAACCCTAATTCCACTCCATCTACTGCTTGCTGGGCAACTATTATATACAAAATTCTTTTCATAGGGCCAAGGTGACCCGCATTGAAAACGTTACCTCTCTAGCCCTCTAGAAGGGCACATACTCTACAAGGTGACAAATTTTGATAAGCAGCTGTTTTTTGGTGAAACCATGGACATCTTCTATATTTCACAAGATGATACATTACACATAAAAACTTCTTAACAATTAACCCACATTTCTTCTCAGCAACACAAATCTGTTTCTGGTCTTCAGGCCAGTTTCCTTGGCATTTACAACAGCAACAGCAGCTATAAGGATTAACCGTTGGTTAAGTGCATACTATGTGCCAGAGACTGTGTTGGGTGATTTACATACATTTTTGCTAATCCTCAAAGCAATGCTGCATGTTACAGATGCAGAATCTGAGATGGTAAATGACCTGCCGGAGGTACCTCTGTCAGTGACGAGCAGAATCTAGATTAGATGAACCCAGGCCAGTCCAGCTCCAGGATTTGTGCTCTTATCACTGTCCCACACTGGCATTCCTGTTCCAGGCACTGACAAGTGCTTTTTATCACATTGTTGCTTATTACCTGGATCATTTTGTTTTGAAACTTTAAAAAAAGTACTAATTATTACCTAAGTAGAACATGTTCATTGTTGAATACTTAGAAAGATAAAAAATGCAAAAGAAAACAAATTAAATCCTAGACAGTTCTTCATCCAGAATGGGCACAACTAATATTTTGTGTCATAACTTCACAAAACATTTTCCGTATGTATATATTTTAATTTGTATTATTTTTACAAAAATGGGTTCATGTTGCATGTACTATATTCTAACTGCTTTTTAAAAATGGCATGAACATCTTCCCGTACCAATAAAGATATATCTCCAGTATCATTACTATTTTTTAATTTAGGTAATTTAATTGTCCTTTCTATGGCAACTAACACTATTTGAACTGAAGTCCAGGTCTGAGCAGCAGCTCTTGACAAATGTCCATATAAGTAAAACCCTTAGGTTTACCCACTACTATTTCTTACGGCTGCATAATATTCCACAATATGGATGCCCCACCATTTGTCTAATTTGTTCTCAATTACTAGATAGATTGCTTCCAGTGTTATGACTAAATAACAACTGTAATCAATATCTTCTTATGTCTTTGCTCATTAAATCATTAACTTTTTAGGAAAATGGCTAGAAGTGGAAATGTGGGGTCACAAGTATGCATTTTTTAAGGTTGGATTCTCCAGGAAGGTTATATCAATGTAGGCATGTGACAGTGCCCGTCTCCCATATCCTTGCCAACACTGGTGCTACCATTCTTTTTGCTGTATGCCAATTTGATACATGAAAATCGGTATCATATTTTATTTCCTCAAGTACTAGTGGAGATAAACTTTTTCCATGGCTACTGATCGTTTGCATTTTTCACTAGTGAATTACTTAGAGTGGAGTTTCATCAGATTCATGTTTATCCAACTATATACACTTAGCAACATAATCATTTATTTGTTATTAAAATTACTATAAATTATACTTTGCATACATCCTCTTTCTTACATATAGCCCATTACATTTTAGTAGACTATTTGTCACTGTCTTTTAATTTCGTTTATGGTGTCTCTTGCCATACAGAAAGTTTGGTTTTTTAATAGTTGTATCTAACAGTGTTTTCTGCCCCTGAAATCATGCATAGAAAGGCTTAACTTAAATTTACACAACTGTGTAACTAATTTTATTCCACCAATTGTTGTTTTATTTCTTACACTGAAATTTTTAATTCATTAGGAATTAGATGACATAATCTATTCTGTCTTCTCCCATCTGAGATGCCATCTTTATTTTAAAGTAAATTCTTATGTAAGCTTTGGTATAGTTCTGCACTTTCTCTTCTGTCCCACTGATAGACATGTTCATTTCTGTGCCAGTTCAAAGCTGACAATTAGCTTTATAATGCATATTAATTAAAGTAGGGCTATAACCTACTTTTACTGCCCTTTAAAAAAATCATAATCTATATTAGTGCTTTTTTTTTTCAAAATAAAACTTAGAATAATTTTTGTCATGCTTCTTCCTCAAAAAATTCTAAGGTTTTGATAGATTGGGAAAAAGTGATACCTTTACAATATATCTTTCCATTTATTCAAGTTTTCTTTTATGTCCCTCAATTTCACTTTTTTTTCAAATAGTAATAAAACATACCTTTTAAAATTACTATTTGATACTATATATTTTTGTTTGGATTCTGTCTTTTTCTTATTTTCTCTTATTGCTGATAAGTAACAAGCTATTGATATTTGTATACTGGTTTTGTGACAAATGAACTCACATTGTTTTGAATAGTTTTAATTTGATTATTTTCATTTCATTTGATTTTTTTGTTCAGGTAAGCAATTATATCATTTGCAAATTATTTAAATTTTTCTCCTCCTTTCTGGTATTTATACTATGTTTCTTTTTTTCCTCTTGCTGCATTGACCAGAATATCCAGAGCAACTTTGAGAAAAGCTGAAAAAGTGTCGTGAGAGTATCTCTAGGGGTTCCTTATCTGATATGATACTAGGTATTATTTTCTGATACATATTCTTTCTCATGTTAAAATATCCTTTTATCCCTTATTCATTAAGTACTTAAAAATCAGGAATGGATGTTGACTTTTACTTACTTTTTAGCAATTAATGTAATTATCATATGGGTTTTCTCTTGATCTACTGACATAAATTGTATTAATGCATTTTCTGATGGTGGAATATTTTTATATTCCTGGAATAAATTCTACTAGATTCTACTGCATTTTGAAAACACATTTTAAAATTTGGCTTATTAATATTCTACTTAGGATATTTGAGTCTATTTTCATAAGAGATCACACCCATTTTTTGCATGTCTTATCTTTTGTCTGATTTGATACTAGCTTTTTTTTTTTTTTTTTTTTTTTGCGGTACGTGGGCCTCTCACTGTTGTGGCCTCTCCTATTGAGGAGCACAGGCTCCAGATGCGCAGGCTCAGCAGCCATGGCTCACGGGCCCAGCCGCTCCGCGGCATGTGGGATCCTCCCAGACCGGGGCACGAACCCATGTCCTCTGCATCGGCAGGCGGACTCTCAACCACTGCGCCACAAGGGAAGCCCTGATACTAGCTTTTATAAAATCATGATGTTCATCCTTTTCTATGTTTTGGAATTATTTAAATAGTAGAGGAATTTTTACAAGAAATTGAGTACATGTCACCACAAAACAGCCTAGGTCTACCATCCTTCTGGGAGAGAGAGGGGCTCAGTTTTTAGACAACTGTTTCATTCTTTTTTCATGAGTATTGGTATATTCAGGTTTGCTGCTTCTTGAATCATTTTTTGTAATATATATTTACATTTTTCTTTTTTTCATTAAAAAAATGAGATATGATCCACATATCATAAATTCACCCTTTAAAAGTGTACAATGCAGTAGCTTTTATTATATTCACAAGGTTGTGCAACCATCATAACTATCAAATTCCAGAACATTCTCATCACCCCAAAAAGAAACCCCATACCTACTAGCAGTCACTCCCTATTCCTTCTTCCAGCCCCTGGCAAATACTAATCTACTTTCTGTCATGGATTTGCCTACTCTAGACATTTCACACAAATGGAATCATACAACATGTGATCTTTAGTGTCTGACTTAGTATCATGTTTCACTAAGTATAAAGTTTTCAGGGTTCATCCATGTTGCAGCATAAATCAGTGTCTCATTCATTTTTAAGGCTGAATAATATTCCATTGTATGGATATATCACATTTTGTTTATCTGTTCATCAGTTGATGGACATTTGGGCTATTTCCATTTTTTGGCTATTATGAATAATGATGCTATAAATACCTGTATACAACTTTTTGAGTAGACATATGTTTTCAATTCTCTGGGCACATACCTAGGAATGGAACTGCTGGCTCATACGGTAACTCTCTGTTTACTGTTTTAAGGAACTGCTAGACTGTTTTCCAACATGGTTGCACCATTTTACATTCTCATTAGCAATGTATAAGGGTTTAATTTCTCCACATCCTCGCCGATATATAGTCTTTTTTATTATAGCCATTATCATGGGTGTGAAGTATATATAATTGTTCAAAGAAAATAATTCTGTTCATTAAGATTTTCAAAACTATTAACAGAAGTTTTTATTTATAATCATTACCTCCTCTTCAGCTATAGTTATTTCTTCTTTCTCATTCCTTATTTTATGTGTTTGTAGCCATCTTTTTTTCTTGATTCGTCAAGAATTTTTACTTCCTAACTGTAGTGGAGATTTTGATTTTCAAAACTAGTTTTTGAATATACTTATTGCCAATGGTTTTTGTAATTATTAATTTTGCTCCTTATTTCTATTAGTTCTCATTCTCTTTCCTTGCAGACTCCACTTGTTTTCATTCATTCTAGCTTAATAATTAATTATTTAATGGTTTAAATATTCCTCTACATATAGCTTTGACTGCACCTCCTGTGGTTTTTTTGTTTTGTTTTGTTTTTTTGTTTTTGCGGTACGCGGGCCTCTCACTGCTGCGGCCTCTCCCTGTTGCGGAGCACAGGCTCCGGACGCGCAGGCCCAGCGGCCATGGCTCACGGGCCCAGCCACTCCGTGGCATGCATGCGGGATCCTCCTGGACTGGGGCACGAACCCACGTCCCCTGCATTGGCAGGCGGACTCTCAAGCACTGCGCCACCAGGGAAGCCCTCTCCTGTGGTTTTATTTGTAGTGTTTTCACTGTCATTGATTTTTAAATTGTCTTGTAATTTCAATTTTGATTTCATCATTGATGACAGAGTTGTTTGAGGGAAAGTTTTTTTGTTATTATGTTAGATAACTAACTTTTGGATATTTGCTTTTAATTTTTTATTATTAATTTCTCATTTTATTTTATTGTGGTCAAAGGATGTGGCCTAATTAATCTCTAAGGTTTGCAATTAACTGAGATATTCTTTGAGGACTAACATATATTCAATCATTAAACTTGTTTTATGGATACTAAAAAAGAAGATATATTATTTTTAGCAGGCTACTAGATTTTGATAAAAATCTGTTATATTGATTAAATTCATTTTTGCTCTGGTGTTTTGGAAGATAAATATTATTTTAATTTTTCTAGAGTTATCATTATACTTTCAGTATTATTCCTTAGGCTGCATTTCTTTATTTCTTTGAATCAAATAACAGAGTGAATTATATCTTTCACATTTATCATTTATGAAACAAGGAGCTTGACACTTTACACTATATCCCCTATTCCTCAATCTTTGCCAATATAATCTAAGTTTTAAGTCAGAAACATTTTTGACTTATTATTTCTTAAATAAGATATCTGCTTTTCAGAAATTTTTCTTTTGCATCTAATTTTATACTGTATTTTGTGACAATTATTTAGCTACTTTTATTTTGGCTGCTTTCAAAACTCACTTTAATTTTAGACCCTGACATCCCCATTCCTAAATTCTCAAATTGGCTTTCTCTATCAGTTAGCTGAAATATATCTACAAGTAGTTTTTACTTTATCCAAGAATATATATCATGAGTATTTTTTAAATTGTCTATCTGAAAATGATCAACAGTTTGTTTTGTATAATACAATTGAGTCACAAGATTTTTTCCTTAAATTCTGGAGTTCTTTCATTTTCTTCCGGTATTTTTGGCAGGAGATTTCAGCCCAATTTGACATCAATCTATCTGTATTTATCTATCATCTAGTTCCTTTGGTAAACAGGCATGGTTGTTTTTCCACCTGTATATTTTTCACTCAACATTTTTGTAACCCAATATTTGACCATGAGTCAGCGAGTTCTTTCAACCTATGCATATAGTCCTTTCTTTAATTCAGGAAAGTTATGATTTTTTTCTGTTATATTCTTGATTACCACTTTTAAAATAAATACTTAGCTTTCCTGAAGTAGGACCAATTACCCATCTTTTAGCCTTCCAGTCTCTGTTTTTGTATCATCACTTTCTCTCCCATTATTTTCATCTTTTTGTCCTTCTCTGTTCCATTGTGGGAAATATGTTCAAATTTGCCCTCCTCCGTCATGCTACAATTTTCTGCAGGATCAATTCTGTTTTCACTGCTCACAATGTGCTTTAATCTTGCACTTGCGCTTTTAGCTTCCTTTCATCTTCTCCTGTTCTTTACCTCATCATTTTCCTTTCCATTCTATAAGTTAGCCTTTTCATAGAGGCCTTGTTTTCTTTTTTTTGTTTGTTTTTTGTGCGGTATGAGGGCCTCTCACTGTTGTGGCCTCTCCCGTTGAGGAGCACAGGCTCTGGATGCACAGGCTCAGCGGCCATGGCTCACGGGCCTAGCTGCTCCACGGCATGTGGGATCTTCCCGGACCGGGGCACAAACCCGTGTCCCCTGCATCGGCAGGCGGACGCTCAACCACTGAGCCACCAGGGAAGCCCTTGTTTTCTTTTTATACAGTATTCTGATAATTTCTTCCGTATCTTGACTTAGAGCATCTTCAGATGTGTACTTAGCTTTATTCGCTTTATTTTGAGTGGATATAGCACTTGGAAAACTGAAATTCACAGCCTGCAGAACTAATATATTTTTTTCCATCAATGTCCCACTTCCCACTGTGGCCTCCTCCTGAGGAACACACCTATTAGAATACCCTGCACCACTGTTAACGTTCCCCTAACTTTCTGTTCATTTGCTTCCTGAGAATTTCAATATCTGTTTGTTGTAGAAAGGTGGCGGTTGAAGTGTAGGGGAAATGATACTCTCAGAGCAGCTCCTGAGGCTGAGACAGGGGTTTCTGCTCAGATTTCTGGCTGGCACAATTCCTGGTTCACTGGGTCAGTAGGCAGATGGTGATGGAGATGCGAAGCATTTTCTTACCTCTCACCACACTAATTCTTTTATGTAGTAAAGAGGGGATATGTTATGAGCTGAAGTTCCATATGCCTTATAAATAGGTGTCTATTCTTCCCAGATTCTATCAGTCTTGGTTTCTGATGCTATCATAATTTTTATTATGCATTGTGTTTTCCTGGGTATTGAGAGAAAAATTAGGAGGAATAATACTGGGAACAGCTAGTTATATCCATTTTGATATGGTCTCTGTTGCCCCAGATTTTCACCTCATTTTATTGTGGAGATGGTCAGGTCTGGCTGCTCATTAGCAAAATTTAACTCTTTTTTGTATTCTTAGTTAAACATAATCATGCCTTCTGTATTCATCTGGAGCCAGGGTAGGCTTTATTAAGCTAATGTCTATCAGTTCCAAACTCTTTTGTCCTCTGCTTTGGGATGCTGGGCTGGGACATCACAAACTGCATTTTTCTTCCACTCCCAGGTTTCCTGTTAGGCACTGCCATTAGGGAACACCTGAGGGAGACTGGAAAGGCAAGAGGAGGGAATGGAACTTGCTCCTTCCTCTGCTCCTATGTCCCACCCACATCGCCCTTACAAGGGCACTTCAGTCTGGCAGCTACATTTGGTTCCAGTCTCCAGCTTTCTTCAGCACTCCCAGAATCAACTTCATTATGCCCACGTAGAGGTGTCAGGACTGGTTTGGCACTGCCCCTCCCTCAGAGATCTGAGCCCAGCTCCTGAGGTACCAGCACTAGCTGAGTGATGCCCTTTCTCAGAGGATTGAGCCCCAGGTTCACAGGTTCCTCCTCTGACCTTCTAGGATCTGCTGACCCTAACCTCTCCCTTTTGTCCCTTTAGCTCAAGCAATGGTGTTTCTATTGTGCTTTGCTTTGCTTTTTCATGTTACTGAGACTCATTTAAGCAAATCCCTATATTGAATTCTCTCTGTTAAAATAACTACTATGATTCTTGTTTTCTTGAGTGACCTTGACTGATACACAAGGGGCTTTCATAAGATGTTTCTGAACACACACACTGCAGGAAGCAAGGCCAGGAGGTGCAGGAGTATGCTTGGTGATGGTGAAGTGTGTACCCCGAAAGAGTTAGATGAAAAAAGGAAACTTTCTAGATTATAGCACTGCCAGATCACTGAGGGTGGGGTGGGGTGTGTGAGACAGAGAGTGCACACAAGGAAGTGGGAAAGGGAGAGGAAAAAACGGTTGTAGAAGCAAAGGTAAACTTCTAAAACTTAGAAATCCTGCCTGGAGCAAAACCCTTCTTGGGGTGAGATAACATTGCTTGTGAACTTTCTGAAGAGAAGTCACACCAGGTTATGGTTCTTGAGAAGAGCAGGATCTCTCAGAGGCTGGGCAAAGTTATGATAAACGGTCACTAAAAATGACACCAACTCTACCATGAGCCACTTATTAACATGGTAAAACTTCGGTGGCCCAGAAAAGGCAAGCCAACCGGGGGCTGAGAGTCCCTCATCTCCCTCTCTGTTCATGGGGATCCTCTCCATCTGATCTGAAATGAATTTCAGTTATGTCTAATTTTTTTCAAACACTTGATTCAGTCAACAAATTCAGCACTGGGATTAGATCAGAGAAGACATAACACTCAGTTTTTCTGCTGAGAATACTTTTTGCACTGAACATCAGATCTATGCAAAATTTTGGCTCAGCTATTTTATCATTTTTTGATGGATATAATTTTGTGTTTTAGAAATGCCCATTCATCTTACTGGAACACCATTTTAGATTCTTAAAGATGCCAGATACTTACTATCACCCAAATAGGTCACATTAGATTCTTTTTTTGGAGGGAGAGAACTTTACCCTTTGGGGAACCTCAAAGCAACACAAGTTTTTTGTTTGGTTGTTTGTTTATCAATTTCCCAATTGTACTGCAAATATGAGTTCAGTGACAATGGTTGTTAGCTGACATTTCTGTCATTTATTTTGGGAAACCTTTCAAAAACAGTAAAAACATTGCCATTTCTAACAAGTGTCCTTTCTAGACAACTGCTATAACTCTACTTGCTACAATAGATAACAGTTTGAGGAAAATAGCTTGTCTTGGCCCAGGACCGAACACCCCAAGGCACGCTGCAGAAGTCATTACATAATGGATTTGTGGAGACACGGAAAAGATTTATTAAAGTAGAAATTTACAATAAATAACCATTCATTATGGAAATCTCTTAAACAATAACCACCAATCATTTACCCAGATGAAGACAACTCCTGTCTGTCTCTTCAATGAGATGTTCAAGATTTGGCAGGTTCCCAAAACAACAATTTTGTATTCATCGAAGAATTTCCAAAGCATTTGAAGAAGGTTAATTCATTATCTTCCATAATAGAATAATAAGTCATATATTTCTGGATAATCCTAAGCCTTCTTCATGGAAGAAGACACCAAAGTAATATAGGGAAACCCATTTTAAGAACATAAAGAAGGCCAGCAAAAAATAATGGGGCCCCACTTTGTGGACCTTTAGACCTACCAGTTAATGCAAAGAGAGCTAGCTTCTGCAAAGACATATTTAATTAATCCTCTCACTGCTTAGTTTCAAAACACCAACATTAAAACCATATTTCTGGGTTTCCCTGGTGGCGCAGTGGTTGAGAGTCTGCCTGCCGAAGCAGGGGACATAGGTTCATGCCCCGGTCCGGGAAGATCCCACATGCCCGCAAAGCGGCTAGGCCTGTGAGCCACAGCCACTGAGCCTGCGCATCCGGAGCCTGTGCTCCGCAACGGGAGAGGCCACAACAGTGAGAGGCCCGTGTACTGCAAAACAAACAAACAAACAAACAAACAAAAAAACCATATTTCTTCTTTATCTCCAATGCCTGACATTTCCTCTGTTTACTTCCTCATTAGCCATCAGAAAATACGCTTAAGCACGTACAAAGAATCATGCTATTTGAGAGTTAAACAAGTCAGCTTTAAACTAACAGAAGAGGTTAAGTGATGGAATAGAGACAACTGGGAACAGAACCATACTTATGGTTTTCCAACTAATTTTCAGTCCAATATGATTTCTGCTAACACTGCCTCTACCTACCTACCTACCTTTTTATTGTACAGATGAATCAGCTCTACCATCTATATGCTCATTACAGTATCTACCTTTAAAATTTACATTATTATAACAGAGTTAGGCTTGGCCTAGGTTCAGAATGGGAGAGGAGTCATATATGCCCTCAGGACTCTTCTTTCAGTTTCATCTCCCTTGGATGTTCATGTGGTCTTCCAGCTACCCAGAGTCAGCAACCTTCTAAGACCCAGGCATATCTTCTGCCCAAGATTTCTCTACTTCTCTCAAGCCATCAAAACTCTTCTAAGTGAAAATGATTGTCACCATTGGTTTAATCATATAAATTTAACTAGGATGACAACTCTACTGGTGTGATTGTACTTCTGTTACTACTGGACAACTCATTTTGGAAGGCTACGTGCCAGTCATTGCACTAAGTACTTTATTACACCATATTTCCTATAATAGAAGAGCTTAATTGCTGGTTTATCAGCAGCTATGTGGTGTTGCCAGATGTTTCTTGAATATTATACGGTTGTTGTTTGTGTAGTGAAAGTACGGTCTAGTACCATGCCTTGCTTACTCATTGGTATACCCCATGAAGCTGTAGGTACTTGAAGGCAGGGAACTGTATTCTCATCTTTAAGCAGAGTTCTTACTTTTTTACACACTCCAAAAAAAAAAAATACAGTTAGAGTTGAAATTTAAATCTATTGGTTAAATGATATTGGTTAAATCTATCAGTTAAATAAATGCACTTGTGGTTTGTGAAATCTGCAGGGAAAAATTAATTTTGTTTAATAACAGATCAGCAAAAAGAGCTAGTGTATAAATTATAAATTTATTAACATTAAAATAAAATGGCAATTTTTAGCATCTGAGCTGTAAATATAATCTCTTGTTCACCTAAATCATTTTCAAAGTATCTCTTTTTTGACACTCCTGGACATTTTTTATTTGAAATCATTATTTTGGTGTGAATTTTTACCTATCAAATGAACTAGTCAAAGAAAAATGAGAAAAGAAGGCACCAGGAACATACAGCTTAACTGTCAAGTTTATTGGGGTGTGTTTTTTTTAAACAGCTTTGAGATACAATTCACATACCTACAAGGCACTCATTTAAAGAATACAATTTGATGTTTTTAAGTATATTGTAGATTTTTAAAAGAAGAAAGACTTAATGTTTTTAGTACAATAGTTTAAAGTTTGAGTGCCAGATAAAGACGTATGCTTCTCAGAAAAAAAAAAATCCTTATATTCAGAGCTATTAGATAAAATCTTTTCTTGAGGAAGGATTTGAAGCCCTGAAAATCTAGGAAATGTAAATCCAACGTGTGCTAAACACAAGACTGTAACGATTTTTCTTGGAATGAATAAATGTGAGTTCTTTGCCTCTTTAATTTCCATGAATCAAGGGCATGTATAACTATTTTTCAGCCTTACCTCATGAAAGCTTTGAGCTTTCCCTTCATGTTAAAATATATTATTTAACATTTGAGTGTGTCAACACCACATTAGGTACTTTAAAAGAACAGAATTAGCCATGCTTCCTACTCAGGGGACTTGTCTAGTAAGTATCAAACTAAAGCAAAATGCTATAGTATTCCCTCACATCAAGCAACCCACAGAGTGGTATTTTCCCTTATTTCTACCGTAAAATCAATGAGATTTTTCTCTTTTTATACAAACCCAAAGGAACACCCTTTGATTTAACATATACCTTTAGAACCTCTGTTTGGGCACATTCCACATCCTACTCTTTTATCATGGGACAGCATCAGTGACTAGACCTAAAATTAGACCTGTTAAACGTGGTTTTTGTTACAAAGCAAAAGGAGATTCCACTTTCACGAACTCTACAATCACCCACATTATAGAAGGTGGGACATTTAAACAAACAAGAGAGCTTATTTCTTTCATGCACATACATAGTGTGCACCAAATAAATGAAGCTGAGAGTACACTGCAGTGAGAAAGCCTGAATAGAATAAATATAAAATGCTGCGGTCTTGGCATGCTTTTGCAGTATAATAACTAGAAGTAAAATTTTAATTAGGCAGTAGTGTAGAACACTTTGTGGGTGTTAGAAGTATAAAGCAAGTACAAAGCAAGTACAAAATCTTAAGGTTATCAAGCTATACTCTTTATAAGATGATTAAAAGTATATATTAAAGTGTCCATTTTCAATCTAATGACTTGTTTAGTCATTGAATTACTAATTTGCTTCATTTATAATTTTACTACTCTCCTTAAACTTTTGGGTCTTCTAGATTAACTCTGCTTGTATAAATATACTGTAATCAACCAGATTAATTAGTCAAATTAGCTCAGTATTTCTTCCTCTATATTTAGAACTTGAAAAGTTCATAATGTTCAAATTGATAATTCAGCATTGGTTCCTAGTCTGAAGTCTTTTTAAAAACTAAATTTGATAGTGGCCAGAGTTACAAATTCAGAAATATTATAATGAAGCAAGCAGATGTACATTTTGAAACAGTGCCTCAATAGATATTAAAATGTTCTGAATAAATTCTTGCTACAGTTGGATTTAATGATATAAATTTTGGAAAGAAATAATGAAAGAAGACAATGGTAGTATACAGTGTTTTCTAAAAGACTGCAAACCAAGTTAATTTATTAAAAAATATTCACAATATTTTAAGTGTTTCTCAGAGGTTTGGAGTAAAGTAGTTGAGAATTCAACTTGCTGACATTTGTCATTTCTCATAAATGCTATTATCAGTATGCTGGTTCACAGATACATTTGGGCAAGTTTGGCCTGGATGGTTCCCTCAGAGCTCCCATTGAATCCAAGGTGGTATTGCATGGACAAAAAGTTCTTGTCTTAAGATATCAGGCCTTGAAACTGGGTCTCTGGATTCTCTCTACCAGAGTGTAGTGCTTTCTCAGAACAAATACTCGTGAAATTAGATAATTTCATTTTGCAAACAATCTGGAAGAGATTTGGAGAATGAGGACGAGGGGGAGAGGAAGGGGATGGGTGAGAGGTTTTCTAGCACGGATTTTGAGTTTTGCCTTGAGATGCTTAGAATTGAAACAATCAAAAGGTAATCATATTACCTAACTTTGGATAGAAAATGTAAACTAATTCCAAATTTCCAGTACCTACCCTTCCTGCTAAAACTATGAGTCTCCCTAATGGACAGAACGTCTAATGAAATGTTAAATAATGCTTTCCCCCACCACTAATTCTTGCGAATTATCTGTAGCCGAGGATTGTCATACAATCATCTTATGTTCATAAGACAGCAGCAAAATGTCACTGGGAAAGTTGTAGGCGTACTTATGGAAAGATGGACACACCAATAAAATCAATCAAAATTAGAGCTAGCTAAATTGTTGCTCAGATTTTCTTCCAAATAATATGAGGAGAAACCCATGAAAGAATGCAATTCTGGAATCTTTTCCTACTTTGTAATTATTTAAATGAGGCAAAAAGAAACTCCTAGAATTCTAGTATTTAAATAATTCACATACTTTCATTTACAAAAAGGGTGAACCCACTTGTCCAAGGTTTACTGGGGCATCAAAATATAAGGATAAACAGCAATGTGACTCCTTATAATTCTCCTTTATAATCTTACTGCTGCTAGATGGAACTCTCAGTATATTTCCTTAAGGAGAAAAATAGAAGAATGTGGTTATGGAAAAAAAGAGTAAATAAGCAGGAGTGATGCAAATTTTGCAATCTGTTTAAAAAATATTTTAAAGACCATCTAAATCTTTGAGACTGGTTTCCTCATTTGTGAATAACAAACATCGCCTCCTAGATACTTAACAGAAAGTATTTGTATATTTTAAATATTAAAAGATAATGGCTGCATATATGTTTTACACTGTCAAGCAGAATAATTTGGAGTTAAGCATTTTCAGCAATTTGAAAAGTCAAACTCAAATAATCAAATGTAACTGAATCTACAAATGTCTGCAGGTAAACTCAGAAGACTAGATCAACAGTTTTTCTGCCCAAAGGGTATTTTCTACTGAGATTCTTACAGAATGTCGGAATTCTTTAAAGTATGGTAGTAACGGAGAGTGTGTGTATAAATATATGTGTGTAAGTGCAGACATTTTTATGAACAAAATTCTGGAATGATCACCTTGTCACCAGGATCAAATAGAAGCTTGCATACCAGCTACTTCCATAGGTATGAAGTTGAGACGATTTTTAGGGCCCCAATGAAGCCAAAGTAATTTTAGATTGAACACTTTGTTTTACCAAAGTAAAAAAAAAGTATGCACATCTCTATTCATGATGTGTGTGTGGGTGGTATAGTTTTGAGAACTTAAGGAGAGTGGTGCTTGCTATAACCTAGGCAGTGAGGGAAAGCATTTAAAAATACTGTCAACGATTCTGGCAGGAAAGACTGTATAAATATACTGTAGACTCAAACATAAGTGAGCTGGTTAAAAAAAGAAAAGAAACTGCAAATGAAAACTTCAAAACTTCTACCCCCACGATGAAATAAATTATATAAAGGAGGAAGTTATCAAGGGTTTTCATACCCACCATCTACCTAATTTCAAAAGCCCAGTTCTTAGAGAATTTTCTTTTCAAATCTGAGGATTCAGTATTCCGCCAATATAATTGGTAGGATAGTCTTAGCGTATTTTGTGAAATCATTTATAAGGCTACCAAATGTCTTGGGAACTTTTTCCTCTAATCACTCCTGAATCCATCCAAATTGGTTTTAAATTATTCCATTCGTAATGGTAACTTTTTATTACAAACATGTTTTTTACTCCAATTTAAACACCGATATGTCAGTTTGAAGTTGAAATAATTAGATCCTACATGGTTTTTCATGCAGCACATTATTATATTATATCAAAAATCCTATCCCATCATGGAAAAGACGTGAAAGGTTTCTATAAATTCCAAGTTAATTTATTTCATTAAATGGCTTATACCATGCATGTAGGTATGCATATATTTTCAAACACAAACACACAAATATATAGAATCATGACTAGAACTCCAAAGCACCCCTTTTAAAGTGTTTTTTTTTTCTTTTTAAAATCTTTACATGAATAATATCTAGCAACATGGACCTTGAACACTGATGATTCTGGCTAACGCTTTTATCCTTTGCTTGAAATTACAGGATCAGTCTAGCCAGAATTTATGAGAACCAGACCCCGGACCTCACATAGCTCACATATTAGACCATTAGGCATCTAACTACCTCTGAACAATTTCAATGCATTATCTCGCCTTTTCCCTGGGGCACAAACTTCACTCGTCCATACTTTTAATATATTTTGTCTGCATGAAGCAGATCGAGTTATTACATGCCAGCAGATCACGACTTACAGAAATTTCATTGCTTCACAACGATGCAATGAACGGCCCTGTTCTCCACCCTGATGTGGAGCTGTAGGGGAATGGTCAATGCAGCAAATGTCTGTAAATTATCTGGTGGTTTGTGTAAAGCCTATTTCATATTTTTACTTAAACACTTTAAACATTTCCATACATTCCCACCCATAGACACTTAACCAAAGAAGCCCACACCCGTACATATTTTTTAAAAATTAGATGCCACTTCAAATGGACTACTAAAGTGCTTTAGATAAGTGAAAACCACCTAACTTTTACTTTCCCCAGTAGGGTTTTTATATTCTTGATCAACCATCTCTTGTTTATATCTGTGTTTTGATTTGCAGATTTCTAAGTCTTCCAAGCCAGGAATTTATTTGCTCTTCAGAAAAGAAATTTAGTAATCAAGAATTAAAACTTAATTGATCTTTGAACTCGCTTAAACCTTTTACCTGGATTGCAA
Organism: Mesoplodon mirus; assembly: GCF_964341445.2. Lineage (NCBI taxonomy): Eukaryota > Metazoa > Chordata > Mammalia > Artiodactyla > Ziphiidae > Mesoplodon > Mesoplodon mirus. The sequence goes on along the minus strand of NC_138979.1, from coordinate 108,164,945 downwards.
AACCATTATGTTGTTTTCTTTCATTAGGTTTTTTTTTTTTTTTCCCAGCAAGGCTGAACAGGAAACAAGGGTGATCCTATCCCATCCCTAGAGACTGTTCATCAGCTAGCTCAGTTTACAGCTACTAAAAAAAAAGAAAAAAAAAAACTGGCAGCAAACAGTACTTAGAAGTGTTGTATTTTATCACGTGGGACTATTATTATTGTGGTAGTGTGAGCAAACAATGTGCATTTTTCTCCTTAGACATGATGCTTTTGCGATTATTATTTTTCGTAATCCATTCTGAAGTTAGATTTCTGGGCTGGTTAACCACTTCCTCTAGTCTGTTATATATATATATTTTTAAATCCTGGTTAACAATTGTGCTACTTGGCTTGTCCCAATAAAATACTTGGGAAAGGAAGACCAAGCTACTGTTATCTAAAACAATTTTCTCAGTTAGTTCCAAACTAAAACAAACAGCAAGGAAAGGTCATTAGTCTCACAGACTAAAATTGTTTTGATGAAGGCCAGCTTTCCATTCTGTTGACAAGCGTCTCAATTCTTTTCAACAGCTCTGGGTGTCCACACTGGAAGAATGCAGAGCAGTCATCAGCCTCGGGGAACCAATGGCTCTTGGTGACAATCTGCAGAACTACCACTGATCAAACTATCGTTCCCCCCCCACTTTTTTATCCAAAGTTAGGATAATTAATAATATAAATGAGCTCTTAGAGTTAGGTTTGAATGTAAATGCTGCTTGAACGTCTGCTGTTTATACCATTTAGCGATAGTGGATTCTCAGAAGAATTATGTGTTTCTTCAGGGTGAAGTCAGGGAATCGAAGAGAATCTGCAAAACTTTACCAAGACTTCCTCCCAGAAGGCAGACACTGTGTTTTATTCTTATGAGCAGGTCAGGGATTGTGCCACAAAGTGGAAGCAGTAGGTAAGAGGCACGGGGTGGGTGGAAAGGGAGTGAGAACTCTGCGCATGACCCGACTTTCACGCCAGCAAGGGCGCTGAGGGCTGACCGGGCTTGTGATTAATGGCCAAGACCTCTCAGCTGCATGATTTCATCCCATTGTCTTCCTCGCTAAAAATAAGAACCACCATTTCTCCACCCAGAAATGGGAGTAACCCTATTTGTCACATCTTTGCAGTCAGGCCTCCCTTTATCATTTACTCTCAGAGATTTTACTGAAGCCCTCTAACCTTTCCAGAACTGGACAATCAGAGCTCTGAATCGCTGAAAGAGAAGCCCTCCAGGCTGGGAAGGGTAAATTCAAACAGCCTCTGGAAAGTCTGGGATAAGAAGTGCTGTATAGAGACAGCCCAGGGATTTAGAAATTGGGAAATTTAGGTTCTATTTTGAGCTATGCCTTGAGCATGTTGCTCTCTTTACAAAAATTGCCAGATGTGAGAGGAAAGACTGCTTACTTGGTGGAGTGCTTGAAGAATTCTTAATTGGAGAAGCTGATTAAAGCTAAGAATGAAATTCAGCTTTTGGTTCTTTGAAAACATTGTAAAACAAACACACTGGGCTGAAAAGCTCTTTATCCTTCTAAGGTTAATTCTTATCGTCTGCCTGCACACTGAACTATATTCTACCTTTTTTTGAGGCAGAAAGAGCAATTTGCTATGTATTCACTCTGAGTTAGGAGAGGTACAGGAAATCCAGGTATCGCAGGGTTGGAAGGGCCATGGGTGATACTTAGTCCAGTGCCTCAGCCAATTCTTGATTCCCTTCTAATGCATGTGTCAAGGAACAAACACACCCATCCTGAGCAGGTGGAGGCGGGTGGAGCCTACTACCTCCAGCGGCAAACTCATTCCACATTCTGATAACTGGTGCCTGGAAAGTGCTGACTGAGGTCAAGCTGAAATCCGCAGCGCTGCACCTTCGGTGATCCCTGTCCTGTCCTTGGTCATGTCACAGAGCAAGCCTAGTTACCTTCCTCCCCAGGACAATCTTTCCAACATTTACAGCTGTATTGTCCCCCTAACTGTTTGCTTCTCCAATTCAAACATCCCCTGTGGCTTCAGGCCATTTCTCATACCTCAGGCTTTTGAGGCAGGTCACCACACTGGCCATTTCATCACCAAGGGCTCGGGGTTGTCAATGTCCCCCTTAAAGGATGGAGCCTAAAACCGGTACCATCGTCCAAAGCCAGTCTGATCACTGTGGACTACATTCTGTGACTTCTATCATTCTGGATATTTTGTTGTATTAATATAAGGCTTTTTTTTCTTTTTAGCCAAATCATATTGTGCTTACTGTTAGCTATAATCTCTCTTTTTGTCACATAGCTCCTGTCTTACATTTATGTAAGTGAATTTTGGTGCTTAAGCATTCTTTACACTTATGTTCTTTACAATTTTGTCTTGTTAGAGTTGGCTCATTGTTTCAACAGATCCAAAACTCCTTTTGGCTGTAGGAAACAAGCTGAGTGATTCCTACTCTGTGGGAAGTGCACTGCTCTGAGGGCGTCCACATTGCACCAACGTGATTCATCCATGCAAGAGCTCTGTGACGTAGGGATTCCTCTCCTAACTTTGCTGATAAAACTAAGGCTGAAAGGTTACGTTAATTACCGATGGTCACACCCCTAGTATGTGGTGAAACCAAGGTTCAATCCTTAGTGATCTAACTGTACACAGACTGTTCTTTCAATTTGCTATATTATATCTTAGGATTTCTTTGGATTCTCTTTCTGCCATTTGACATTTTGGCTCTCTCTTCACCCACTATAAACAGAAAGAGTCATCAGTGTGCTCAATCAATTCATTATTTTTAAAACAATTGCACATAACTGGGCTGAAGACAAAAGCCACTGGAGCTTGGGTTCCAGAAATCTATTGGTGCTGACTTTCTTTTTTTTTTTTTTTTTTTGCGGTACGCGGGCCTCTCACTGTTGTGGCCTCTCCCGTTGTGGAGCACAGGCTCCGGATGCGCAGGCTCAGTGGCCATGGCTCACGGGCCCAGCTGCTCCGTGGCATGTGGGATATTCCCAGACCGGGGTACAAACCCGTGTCCCCTGCATCGGCAGGCGGACTCTCAACCACTGCGCCACCAGGGAAGCCCGGTGCTGACTTTCTTAACAAAGCCATCTGACCAAACTCTCACCAGCCTGTGACTTGTCATCATGTTCACAAGGACTGAATTGATTATTTAATACATACGGAGTGTCTAGTACATGTCAGGATCTGTGACAGGTAATGGACATAGAAAGATGAAAGACACAGGCACCAGACAACTTTGTCAGAGGCCAAGATAGGTCTGGTTTAATTCATTCATAGTAAACCTGTGCTGACTCTTAGTGATCAACGGCTTCCTTTTCTAATGGAGGGAAAATGTCACAGTGACACTTAGTTTGTCTGCCTGGGGGAAGGAAGTTAGTACTGAGCCCAGCAAAATGAGCAAAGCAAAGGGCACACAGAACAGTTTCACCAAGTAAGGATGCTGCTGCTCTCAGAATTGCACGCCCTAGCCTATGGTAAGTCACTTGACCTAACTCATGGGAGTTTTCATTTTTAAGAGAACAGGGCCAAGGTTTTCATTCATCCAGCCATGTGACAAATATTTCCCTTCCCTCAGAACCATTAACTTACAAGAAATACAGTTTCCAAAGTCAAATACATGTAGAATTCATTCAGAAGACATTCCATGAAAAGCCATCAAGGTGAAATCTGAGAAATGACTGTGGATAATTTAGCTTCCATTTATTGAACAACTATTATGTGCTTAGAACTGTATTGAGCACTTTTAGTCCTCATAGTAACCCTATGAGGAAACAGAGACTTGGAGACATTATGTCTCGCAGCTGGTACATCAGAGTCATCAGACCCAGGACTTCTGACTCCAAAAGCAGTGTCCTTCCCACCTCCCACTTGAAAACAAGGTGAACCCTTGGCTTTTTGTCTTCAAGTACTCTTGGAGGAGGGAATTTGGTATGGTACCTAAGGTCATTACCTCATTATCAGGGCCAATAATTTCTTCACGCCTCAGTGTCTCAGTCAGTTGAATTTGATTAACAGGACCCACCTGGAGTCCCTACAGCAAGGCCTTGACAATGACTACAGTGGGGCACTTGGAGAAACAGAAGTTTAGAGCTACCTCCTCCACTACCTGCTTGATGATATTTGAACTAATTTAAATAGAAAACAAGGTCTTTAGATTCTAATTAGGACCGAGGGCTCTTTACCACTATAACACAAACTTGCCAACCTCTACTTCTGCATAGAAACTTACCCACCCTTCAGCCTTTGATGGCTAAGATCTGTTGAAGAAGTTGTCCTTGCAGTTTTGGCACTCATCCCTAATAGTTCCCCCCTCATTCCTGGCACTAAGAACTGTCAAGCTTTCCATGTCTCTCAAGGAACAAATCCCCGTCCTGCCCCTGCAAACCTCCTACTTGAAAATGATCTCACTACTTGCATTAAATAATCAAGTAGTCACCTAATACAAGCTTCCTCCCTTTTTCTCCTCTTCATATCACTAATTGTATCTATCCTCACCCAGTCTTAGAGAAAGAACTCCACATTGCCTATGCTAATATCTCCAGGCGTGCCTTGGATTTCCTCACTTTTTCCCTTCTCGGTTGTTTTTTTCCCATCAGCTTGTCCCCCCAGTCCCTTGAACTTCCAATCTCCTCACTTCTACCAGATCGTTTTTCTTTGCTTACAAATATGCTTGAGCATACACTCTCCTTTAAAAAAAACTCCACTCGCAACTCTACTACCCCACCCCCTACAGCTAGCATCCTCTCTATTTTCACAGTCTTGAAAGAAGAGTCCAGTTCCGGACCCCCCACTCTGTCCTTCCCTCCTTGCAATCTGGCTTCTGCCCTTGTCACTCCACTGAGACTCGACAGACCCAAAGGTCACCAATGACTTCCTCATGGCCAAATTCAATGGTATTTGCTCCTTTTTGCCCCTCAACCTCTCTGTAGATCTAACTCTGTTGATTATGCATTTCTTTTTCATAGTATTTATTTAGCAGTTACCTTATGTCAACCACAGGGAAACATGGAGGGCTCAGACTTGGGATGCTCTTTCAAGATCCTGTATTTTCTCACTTCTCCGTTCTCTGATATCTTCCTGAGCCTCGTTAACTCCTATCGTTAACTCCTATCATTTCTAAACATATGCTTCCTCAAGGATCTATCCTGGGCCCTCTTCTTTTCTCTGTATTCTTCAGTCACAATCTCACAACTTCAGCTATTATTTCTTTCTTTTTTTTTTTTTTTTTTTTTTTTTTGCGGTACACGGGCCTCTCAGTGCTGTGGCCTCTCCCGTTGCAGAGCACAGGCTCCGGATGCGCAGGCCCAGCGGCCATGGCTCACGGGCCCAGCTGCTCCACGGCATGTGGGATCTTCCCAGACCGGGGCACGAACCCATGTCCCCTGCATCGGCAGGCAGACTCTCAACCACTGCGCTACCAGGGAAGCCCTCAGCTATTATTTCTGAAGCTGATTCTAAAGCTCTTCCTATTCCAGCCCTTCAGTTTCGCATTTCCAATGTCTGATGGAAGTCTCTCAAACTTTATGATCATATACTGAATTCTTATTTTCACATTAACCTGCTCTTCCTTTCTTTCAATGGTTGTAGGCATTTTCACAGAGTCAAGCTCCAAACTTGCCCAGCATCTTGGATTTTTCTCCCCCTGTTCCTTGCTCACCACACTTAACAGTCCAAAATTTGCAGATTCTTCCTCCAGACTATTTCTCCTATGTATCTCCTCATTTCCATTCCCTAATGTAGGAACTCATTAACTTTTACTTAGATTAGGGTTTCCCAACTTTTAGTCACTCCCCTAAGATAGTCAGTAGTTGGGCAATATGGGTAGATCACAACACTATACTACTTATTTAATATTTTCAATTTAATAGACCTACTTTGCTTTCCCTTTAGACTCATCCGTGGCAATAGTCTATAGAAGCAGAGGTTTGATATGCAAGTTATATTTTTCTTCCTTTCTTTTTAAAAATAGATCTAGGCAATGATCATTAGTAACTACTAAGTGAAAAGCTGATGAGGACTTTATTATTTTTCAAAATTTAATTCCTTTTCTCTCCTTACCTTTTGACCCGTCACCCATTTCTCCCACTTCCCCACCCCCTTCCTCTGGCAACCACCAATCTGTTCTCTGGATCTATGAGCTTGTTTCTTGTTGGTTTGTTTTGGTTTTGTTTTGTTTTGTTAGGTTCTGCATATAAGAGGGATGATAGAATATTTGCTTTTCTCTGTCTGACTTGTTCCCCTTAGCATAGTGTCCTCAAGATCCATCCACTTTTTTGCAAAAGGCTGACTAGTATTCCATTTTATGTACACTACAATTTCTTTATCCATTCATCCATCGATGGACACTTAGGTTGTTTCTATGTCTTAGGCTGTTGTAAATAATTCTGCCATGAAAGTGAAGTGCCTGTACCTTTTTGAGTTAGTATTTTCATTTTCTTCAGATAAATATCCAGAAGTGAAATGGCTGAATCATATGGTAGTTCTATGTTTAATCTTTTTTTGTGTGTGTGATACGCGGGCCTCTCACTGTTGTGGCCTCTCCCATTGCGGAGCACAGGCTCCAGATGCGCAGGCTCAGCGGCCATGGCTCACGGGCCCAGCCGCTCCGTGGCATATGGGATCTTCCCGGACCGGGACATGAACCCATGTCCCCTGCATCGGCAGGCGGACTCTCAACCACTGCGCCACCAGGGAAGCCCTGTTTAATCTTTTGAGGAACCTCCATACTGTTTTCCATAGTGGCTGCACAAATTCACATTCCCACTAACAGTGCTCAAGGGTTTCCTTTTCTCCATATTCTTGCCAACACTTGTTATTTCTTGTCTTTTTCTAACAGTCATTCTAACAGGTATGAGAGGATACCTCACTGCGGTTTCAATTTGCCTTTCCCTGATGAGTAATGATGTTATATTCTTCTAATACGTATTTAAGCTATCTTATAATTAAAAACTGAATACCACTTAAATTCACCTTACATACCACAAATCATACACTCTCCATACTTTGGGAAACATTTATTTCAATTACAGAAATAAATGCCTTGTAGCCAGTATTTCCATCTCCAGTTTTTTTGGCATTTCAATCCATTTGATCCAATTCTTCCAAATGAATTGTTCAGAATTACAAGGATACCTTGTCAACTGCATTCTCCATCTAGTCAGGTTTAAAATCCTTAACCAGCATTGTCTCCAGTCTGAATGGACCAGCCTTCCCCACATCATTTCCGGTTGCTGGGGCAGTCTTGTCTCAGGCTTTATGTAACCGAGCCCTGCTGACCGCTGCTGGCCTCACTTTCCCTGCTCTGTTCCTCTGCTCCCACTCCCCCACCTCTACCCATCACCTGCCTTCAAAGTTCTCCCTCCTCCTCCCCCTCTGCAGCCTCTTCAAAACAGCCACTAATTCCCTCAGCTGGAAGTAATCTTTCCTTCCTCCAACCCCCATACTTTTCTTCTGACACTTTTACCCACACGTTTACCCATACCACACTTTTCTTTGGACACTTTCCACTTTTAATTTTTGCTAGATACTCACATTTTCTCTCTCCTACATGTGTTTAAAATCCTTGGGGGCAGGCTCTGCTTCTGATTCATCTTTGCACCCTCCTATCACTTAGTAAAGTACTTGCTCATAGGAAAATAGCTACCACTAAATATGGGTTGAATAAATGAATATATGAGTCAGGTAACATTTTGGTGTGAGTGAATCTTGATGAAGGTAGTTTCTTCATTAAGCAGAATTTTTTCCCCAACAATTCATCTGTGTTTTGGTGGTGGTGAGGGGGTTTAGCAAAGGTTGATGAAGGAGTTTCTTACACATCTTGGTCTACTTTACCAACATTTAATGTCAGGTAAACAAGACAAATGAAAGGGATGTAATTAGTATTGTCATCCTATAGCTGCAGAGGAAGAAGGGCTGTTTTGGGTGACAATTGAAGTTTATATTCATTTTGTTTTGTTTTTAATAGATATATTTCTTAGAAAACAGTGATACAAGGAATGTGGGGTTTTTTTTAAATTAAGTTCATTGATTTTTTTCCAGAGCCTTCCTCCCAGTATCTAACTAATAAGAAAATTATACAATACAAAACCATGTCTCCTAAAAGGCTTATTCACCTCTGGAAAGATGTTTCCCTGAATGGCTGACCACAGCTGGAGGAGAGCCTGGAGCTCCCTGGAGTTTAGTGTGACACCCCCAGAGGGAGCCTGGAGCAAACCAAGCCACAGAGCTGCCCAGAGAGCAGCAATACCCTCTGATCATTCTGCCCTCTCAGCAGAGAACCTCCTTCCAGCTTCCAGTGAGCCTTGTGTGAAGGGCTGGGCTGGTGACTCTGTGTGACATTCCAGAAAATACTTCTTAGGAAGCTGAAAGCTTTGCACCCATCAGAACCCTCACTTTTGCTCAAATATAATCCTAGCAATGCTTTCAGGGTGGGAAAAAAAAAAGACCTTATGCTAACTTTTCTATCTTAGAATTGTTAATAATTTTAGGCCTCATACATTCTTTTTTCTTTTAAATTTATGAGAGATGGAAGGCTGATCTAAAATAAAGGCAGGAGGGCTTCCCTGGTGGCACAGTTGTTGAGAGTCTGCTTGCCGATGCAGGGGACACAGGTTCGTGCCCCGGTCCGGGAAGATCCCACATGCTGCAGAGCGGCTGGGCCCGTGAGCCATGGCTGCTGAGCCTGCGCGTCCGGAGCCTGTGCTCTGCAATGGGAGAGGCCACAGCAGTGAGAGGCCCGCATACCGCAGATAAAATAAAATAAAGGCAGGAGTTATATCACCTAGAGACCAGAACATCATATGTTGGACTGTACCTGATCTGTATTACCCACTTGACATCAATAAACCTTTTTATGTACCAAAAAGTGGTCCAGACTTTTGGAGTCTCCTCTCCCCTCCAAATTCCCTTCTAGAATCTCAGTCCCCAAAATAGAATACAAATGAGCAATTCTCAAATTGGCCTGTGGACCTCCACAACTACTGTCTGACTTAAGTGCTGGTCATGGCTAGCAGTTCCTATTTACCATTCCGAAGCTAAAACTGGAGAAAAATACTTTAAAAAGAATACAGAAAGTGCTCCTTTCTCTACTCCAGAGAAGTGATTACCTGTATCAATGCTTTAGGATAACTAAGGGCTCTCTTTGTTCAAAGAGTATGTGAACTTGAACATTCTCAGCTAATAAGGACTGCTATCTTGAACACTGTGCTTATTATGATCAGAATTCCAATAATAAATCTCAGCTGTGATGGTCAAGTGCACAACTCAGTCTGAGCAGGTTAGGGCCTTCATTGCTCTAGGCATGATCAGACAATCCTACAGGAAAATGAAAATAATCTGCTCTGATGTCAGGAAACTTTATAGACTCATAGAATAGTAGAGCTGGAAATGATCTCAACCGTTGATTCCCTTGGACATGTTGGCACATCCCAGGCGGCTCACGTGTCGTGTTGAGCTGCTTGCTCTTTTTTTTTTTTTGAATTTATTTATTTTTGGCTGCGCTGGGTCTTTGCTGCTGTGCGCGGGCTTTCTCTAGTTGCGGCGAGCGGGGGCTACTCTTTGTTGCAGTGTGTGGGTGTCTCGTTGCAGTGGCTTCTCTTATTGTGGGGCACGGGCTCTAGGCGCGAGGGCTTCAGTAGTTGTGGAAGGCAGGCTCAGTAGTTGTGGCTCGCGGGGTCCTGCGCACAGGCTCAGTAGCTGCGGCGCACATGCTTAGTTGCTCCACGGCATGTGGGATCTTCCTGGACCAGGGCTCAAACCCATGTCCCCTCCACTGGCAGGCGGATTCTTAACCACAGCGCCACCAGGGAAGTTCTACTGCTTGCTCTTTACATGTGTCCACACCTCTGCCTCAAGGCCTGTCAGTAACACTCTTGACACCACAGACTGAGAATACCCATGGAGATTCAAGAACAAGACTCAGACTCGATCAGAAAAAGCCCAGCAAGGTCCCTTGCATATCACGAAGATGGTACCTTGACAGGCTTTGAGCCACAGCAGCCAACCGAACCCTAGACTGCAGGAATATAACAGTTCAAGATTATGAGGCAGAGGAAAGCAGCACTGCAGCCTCTGGTTGATTTTGGTATTCTCAGAAACCCAAAGAAAAGAAAATGTCAAAATCATGTTGAAACGCCTGATATCTATAGTTCACTTTAGTTGCCTTTTCAACATCATTGCTACCTAAGCACACACATCCTTGTTACCTAAAGAAGTTGCTGTTAACTAATGTAAGCCATCATTGTGATCTTATCCAGCCACTCCTGGTTAAGTGGGCTTTAACTTCTGAATGAAATATAAAGCTGATTCAAAAAGTCAAAGGACATTTTAAGGAGAAAGGGTGAAATGATAAAAAATGAATGTGAGAAGAGTGAACTGTGGGACTTCGACAGGGACTCAATCGACTTGACTGAAAAAACTAATGGAACAAACCAGGACCCCAGTGAATGGGATCCTGCCTGAAGACTTCTGGCGTGATGGTAGCAAAACCTGTTCCTGCTCCAGGGACTGGCCTGTCATAGCACCCTTCCTGCCGGCACTCCACCATTCCAGGCAGTATTTACTAACTGAGTCACTGCATTCTGCAAACCAGCTCCATATGACCCCTACCTATTACTGCAGAACTTTTGAAAATGAGTTCCTAACGTTGATTTGATCCCTGCAGGAGAGGAATTTCAAAGGTGTGACAAGTTATTTCTATGCATATAAGTGAATGAATCTATTATACATCTTTTGAAGAAACGAGGGGTTTCTGTAAAGCACTTAGAGATCCTTTGGGACGTAAAGAGCTGCATTATTTTTTTATTGTTACACAATTACTTATCTCCTTCCCTTGTTTTGAATAGTTTTTTTTTTTTTTTTCAGTACACGGGCCTCTCACTGTTGCAGCCTCTCCCATTGCGGAGCACAGGCTCCAGACGCGCAGGCTCAGCGGCCATGGCTCACGGGCCCAGCCGCTCCGTGGCATGTGGGATCTTCCCGGACCGGGGCACGAACCCGTGTACCCTGCATCGGCAGGCGGACTCTCAACCACTGTACCACCAGGGAAGCCCTTGAATACTTTTATATGAATTTAAAAAAAAAATCTTGCCTGTTCATAATACATAGTTTATTCTTTACATTCTTATTTTGACCACTTTTGCCATTCATTTAATTTTTCTGAACATTAACTTTTGATAGTGATTCAGCATCACTACTGATTTTCATAACCAACAACTCAATCATGTTATCAAAATTTTGACAAAAATAAAGACACCTACCTATAAATAAACCTAAAATTAAGCCATGGCCTGGCAGCCTCTCTTTTCCTCTCATGGACACAAAATATTTGGGCACTGTAACCATATACATGAATTCCACTTTATGCAAATGGATATAATTTCTATTATCTAGAGAAATTTGAGATGCCAACTTATCCAACACTTTCAGGGGTGTGATGCTATATCTTCTCCATCACAGCCCGATCTGTGGTTTATAAACTATGCTGCTAACTTTCAACTTATGCAAATCACCCCTTCCTTCATTATTCACCTTGTCCCTTTTCTCTATCACACAGATATTTGATAGCTATACATCTTTCTCAACCTAGTGTCAATGAGATTTTTTTCCTCAAAAATTCTCCCTCTTACAACTGCCATAGCTCACGAGAGACACAGCGTTGTTCATTGGTCACCTGGAGAAAATATTAAGCCCACTTCCTCATGGATAATCCAATGACCATGGCTTGCAGAATGCCTGAATAACAGTAAAAACAAACTCTTGCCGGCTAAAACTTGCCAAAGCCATTCTGCTGTAGCTTTGTAAAAACATGTACTGCTTCATGCACTATTTCCAAACCAGACCATATTTTGAACGTATGTTTTTTTTTTAAAGGAAGAGGTTGGAGATTGCTAGGTATAAATGAAAAGACTAAATAATCTGTGTATCTTAAATTGACCACTGAAGTTTCAGGACTCTCTGCCACCTTTTACTGAATAAGTCCAGACAAATATATTTAACTTCTCTGGGCATTATTTGCTTGCTTCATATGGGAAAAGGGAGTAACAATAGTGTAAGTGTTTGAAGGCAAGAAACGCAACCTCTCTTGAGAGCCCTCTCAACTTTAAGGATGGGTCGATCTACCTAAGGGTAATTCTGTTTCCTTGCCAGTATAACTCACTTCTTGCCCACGTGAAGAAGTTTGCTAGAGGCTTCTGGCGAACCTGGCTCCTATGAGAGAGCCACAGGAAGGCACTTTCAGCCAGAGGTTTCCGTGAGGACTCCCAGAGCACTGGCACCATCTTACTACTAGGAAGAAACCCAACCTGAGGGTGGAGCCAACATGTGGATGAAAAGAACAAAGACCCTCAGGGTCTCTGAGCCCTTGACTCCATCTCTCTGAAGTCCACCACTCCGCACACCTTGGAACCCTCTCATTATCAGGTAAGTCAGTTTGTAAAGTGGTCTTCTGTTATTTGCAGGCAAAAACATTCTAACTCATATAGCTTTCCAGCACCTCTTTATGAATATACACACTTGGAAACCACTGATTTAGAAAATTCCCTGTTCTTCATTTCAATTCTTCAAAATTTCTATTTATTAAAAAGCCATCTAAAATTAATGTCCATAAACCTCTGCTGTGTTAATAAAGATGCAGCTGGCACTTGATAAATAGCCTTGACGTTTCATCAGTGTGCCCACACCTAGCATAATGTCATCTCCAGGAGGCCAGCAGACCCCTAGAAAACTGTGTTTCATTAACAGAGCAAACCTTAATGATTTTACAACCTAACATTCACCTCTTCATATAAGAAGTATATGGCGGGCTTCCCTGGTGGCGCAGTGGTTGAGAGTCCGCCTGCCGATGCAGGGCACACGGGTTCGTGCCCCGGTCCGGGAAGATCCCACATGCCACGGAGCAGCTAGGCCCGTGAGACATGGCCGCTGAGCCTGCGCGTCCGGAGCCTGTGCTCCTCAACGGGAGAGGCCACAACAGTGAGAGGCCACAACAGTGAGAGGCCCGAGTACGGCAAAAAAAAAAAAGAAAAAGAAAAAAAGAAGTATATGGGTGGACTGAAACATCTGCTATCAATAACTATATCTTTTTTTAAATGTTAAATTGAATACAGAGAATTCAACAATAGAAAAGTACTTATTTATATGCTACCATTATCCTGATTATAGCAAGTCAATTTAAAGAATGCTGAAAGTAAGAACGTTTCAATTTTTTCCCCTAGATTAGTTTTTGGTTTTATTACCAACTACATAGAGATTATATAAACATGATCTCTAATAATGTAAAAAAAAAAGATATATATATATATTACATAATCTTTAGGACAATTAACTTTGGTTTTACAATTTTTACTTTTTTATATATTAGTAATAAAATCAGCCCACTGTAAGTTCAATAAACTAAATATTCTTAAATGTACTTCTACGTATTTCCCACAGAAGTTGTGCATTCCCTCTCAAGTTTCACAGTGACCTTTGACCCATTTCCATGGGTTTGTAAATGTATGTAGGTGAGTAAAAGCCAGGAAGATAAAATACAAAATGAAGCATGCCATCTGAATTCTTTCACAAAAGTCACTTTCCTTTCAGAAAATTTGTTCATTTAGGTCTGCTTATTTCTATAATAAGTCACCTCCTCAATTTGCCTGTAATATTTTAAGTACATGAAAAGTTGCGTGGGATCTTCAGATAAAGACTTATGTTCACTTTAATATACTGTCAAAAATGATTTTTAAATATTTCAGAAAGTTTTTAACTGCTAAAAGGCAAAGTTTGCCATTTGCTAGAAAATTATCAAAACTATTTTAGCTTATTTGGAGCAGGCATTAGAGTTATTGATTTGGGAGAAAAAAAAGAAAGAGCTAAAGTATTTTTAAGTGAAGCATCACATAAGTGCAAGAACGCATTATAGGAACAAACATAAGAAGTGACATTCTGTGCTGCACACATTTAGGTATAAAGGAAAATTTTCAGGCTGAAAAAAAGCAGAATGGAAACCTAAACCAGTAAACATATCCCCTACCTCTTAAATTATTACTTTTTCCCTATTGATTGGATTCCTTAAGATAACCCATGAATGTAGAACACCTGTGACCATAAAAATTAATTTAAAATGAAATGTCAACTCGAGCATAAACCCAACATAAATTTGGCCTCACCTTCACGTTAATAAATTTAGAGTTCAGGTTTGTTTTGTTTTGGGTTGAAAATATTTATTTCATCAACAAACAATCCCAGAGTGCAAACAGTTGTCCTGTTAAGCTGAAGCCAATGTTTATTTTCGCACTGCTATGATACCTAAGTGCTCTGTAAATGGGAAAATACTGGCTGGAGAAACATTTACACAAAAGATTGTGTCTATTAAGACAATGAAAGTGTTTTAAAATATATCCTTTGGGGTGGGTTTATGATAGTGAGAAATTACCATTCAATTATATAAAAACATGCAGTTTTGAAAAAAAATGTATTCTAGAGAGTTGCTTCTTAATCATTTTGATGCTTCACGAAGTTATCCTTGGAAAAAAAGATTTCCTCACTTTCCTTAGTTTTCTATTGACAAGGGTCTGGAGACTGAAAATGAAGGTATAAAAATATATATGAATGCATGCAGTCCTAATGTGTGTATACATATGCATAGATACAGGGTGACTATGGGCATTGAAAAATAATTGAATCAGTTAAACTAGTTCCTAACATATTTAGGAGCTTCTGAATAAAAGCAAAATAAATGAATGACCTATTAGAAGTGGGGGTAAGGAGATGGACAGGCTGCATTTGGTTTGTCCTAACCTATGTTTTTCATGGTCTGGAAAATCCTGAAAAGCACTGTTTTAGAGAATCCCCAAAGCCCTTTAGATCAGTTGTTTAAAACAAACAAACAAAAAAACGTTTCTAATTGAACAGGGGGATTTACGGTTGATCTGGCTTTATCTCTTGCTCTTTCCAAACTCACACATCTCAACGTCCTTCTGTCTAGAAGAACATCTAATTCACAATATTAATTGTATCCAAAAGATTTAGGGAACGCAGGATAAACTTGATCTGAGTTCACAAGAACCACCATTCCTATCGTACCTCTCTCTGCCTACATCTCTGTATTTATCTTTAGGTTTAGTCACTGTTCTGCAAATGCAACAAAACCACAGTCTATTGCTCCTTATGAAGACATGACAGGTAAACAGTTTTGTTGGATTGAAATGTATCTGAAATGTCACCCAGTCTATAGACAATTATCCAGATGAAAATACATATAAATAGCTGAACATGTGCAAATTATATCCATGTATATATATTTGGAGGTGGAGGTTTTTGTTGTACCACAGAGACACTAATAATTAACTTACTAAATTTAGAGACATCACTTTTAATTAAACTAGTTATGGCCCATCTCTACACATAATCCAGTCATGCAAGTCTCATACATTTCCAAGTTTGTCACCAACAGTGACCGATTTTGGATGCAGCTGAATTGTATAGGAGTTGTTTGGATATAAGTCCATTACTTGAAATTTTCCAGAATAATTGAATTATCCATGGGAGATTTCAAATAGAAAAAGAAAATTCTTTATTAAGATACAAATTTATGTGAACACGGAGTCCAAAATAATTAGTTTTCTTGATTAAATGAAAGTATCTGTTACTGATAACATGATAGAGGTTGAAAAGAGTCATGTACATTTTCAATAATTGTGTTTGACTTAAATTCTGTGAGCAATAGGAAAGAGCAGTATGTGCAGACCAGCACCTATCAGTGGTTTTACAGTCTATAGATCCCTATGTGAGTAAAGACAGTTGTGGCTTGATTCATTGCCATGGGTTTATTAATACCAGGTTTCACCTTAGGCGATTGGTTACAAGCCTGTTTAGCAGTTTTTATTCGAGGCAGATTAATACTCCCGACAGAGGGCTCTACTTATTGACGCAGTTTTGTGGCATCTATACAATTAACTTTCCTTCACTGCACATCAGTGGCATGTTAAGTTTTTCTTAACAACCTCTACGGATGCATATAATCTCATCACAATATATGAAGCATGTCCAATAAAAGGAACATTGATGGGTACTTTGGCTCAATATAGCAGCAAGATTTTATAGAGGCTGGACCAAAGGAAGGTGGAATTTGATCATTAAAACACCTCCCTGTTCCTAGGTCCTTTCCCAATAGTACGGCCATGCTGGAAACTAAAGACTGCTAAAAAAAAGTAAGATGTGAATGGAGAGGCGCAATTTGTTTGCACAGAAAGCATGTTTACAGTTTTATCACTAACTGAACCTCAGAATCGACATCCTCTTTACAGGCCAGTTAGCAAGTGCCCCTCAGGTGAAGTGTGCTCACCAAAATGTCCCATGAATTTCACTGAGAAAATGCTATGAACCTTTACTTGCTTTGTATGGGTTTTACCTTCCCACAATCTGCTTGTTTGTGTGTGTTCACGTACACTCACACGTGTGTGCATCTACATGCTGTCTGTTCTACACGTATTTGTATGTCCATATGCTGCACAAGCTAGTATCATGTGGCTATTTCTGTCAGTATGCTAACTAAAATTGCCCTAGCGTACACAAATTCAATTACATTAAACTCTTTGTTAGACTATTTTTAAGTAATTTCTTTATAAATCTTATTTGGACTTAGAGACTGTTGATTGCATTTTTCAGATAGATATATGAAAGCTTAGAATGATCTTTCTCCCACTCAACTTTTTGAGCATTTCTGGGCTACATTACAGTGCATAAATCTGTCTACCAATCTTTTTCTTCTGTAAATGTGTATTTCAATCTCAGTGACCCTAAAAACCTGGCGGTATTCGGGTTTTAAAAGGCATTAAATCACATAAACAGAAAAAAGGCAGATTCCTTCTGGAGGAGGAAGAGGATAGACAAGAGGACATAGGTCAAAATGTTGACGATGCTTCACTAGGGCACTAGAGGTGTGGGCGGGAGAATTAAAACTGGACTGGAAGATTTCACTGGGTGAGTCCCGAAGAATCCTTGCTGTCCGAAAACCAGATGGCATTTTATGGCAAAGCTCAGCCAGAACATGACAATAAGGCCTGAAGAAATGAGGGTGAAAGAATCTTGCTTCTGAGGAAGAAAGATGAACAGAAGAGAGGAGAGAAAAAAAGATGACTTTAGAGGAACTCAAACAGCTTGATGAGTTCAGAATTTTGGCCATCATGTAAAAATAACAAAAACTGGACTTCCCTGGTGGCGCAGTGGTTGAGAGTCTGCCTGCCAATGCAGGGGACACGGGTTCGAGCCCTGGTCGGGGAAGATCCCACATGCCGCAGAGGAACTAAGCCCGTGCGCCACAACTACCGAGCTTGCGCTCTAGAGTCTGCGTGCCACAACTACCGAAGCCCGGGAACCTAGAGCCCGTGCTCCGCAACAAGAGAAGCCACCGCAAAGGGAAGCTTGCGCACCGCACAGAAGAGCAGCCCCCGCTCACCACAACTAGAGAAAGACCGCGCGCAGTAGTGAAGAACCAGCACAGCCAAAAAATAATAATAAAATTTAAAAAAATAATAAAATAAAAAAATAACAAAAACTACCATTCCTTACAACAACTTATGTGTTAGGAGAGAAACAAGTATCTCCTTTTTACAGATAAGTTCAAAGAGGTTAAGTGACTTGCCCATTTAACCTGGCTAATACAGGGTGTCTTAACTAGACTCACTCGGAATTCGATTCCTAACTTACCCCTCTTTTCAGTACAAATATGTTGCCTTCAGTATACCTGTAACTTAACACTTGGTACCCCATATCTCCACTTACTGAAGACTTTTAGGGAAGAGAATACAGGAAAGAACCCAGGGAAAACAAATTTTCCAGAGGCTGGAGTGCAAGGTGGAACACCTGAAGTCTTTGCATGGTGGAGGTGAAGAGGCCCCTCCAGCAGAGCACCAGGAAGCCTGGTTGAGGACGCGGTAGGTCCATTTTGTCACATCGCTTCAAAAACTACTGTGACCTGCTTCAAAGAACTTTTTAAACCATGCTGCTTTGCTATAAGCATAGTGTAAACCCAGCTACAAGAGACAAAACCACAAGACCATTATCTGAACTTCAAAGCCAGCACAAAAATATAAGTGTAGGTAATCTCTAAAATTGCCAACCTAATTCTCAAATCCCAAACACTTCAAATCCTAAGTGTGGATGCAGCTCCATATCTGAGAAAAGAGGAAGAGATAATGATGTGTGTATGTATGTGCGCGCGTGCGTGTGTGTGTGTGTGTGTTTGTGTGTGACATAATAGCAAGATGATTCAGCCACAAGTGGAAAGATAAGTTCTCTCCAAAAGAGGGAAAAACAAGTGACAATTGAGTATGAGGCTTTGCCTAAAGGACAAGACAGAACATCCCAGTATGTTTAAGAATGGGAGACAAAAAGCCACAAATACTGTTGTGTTGTCTTCCATCGTTATCCTGAAGCTAATTCATTTTCACTTGAACCCAATTCTGCAACTTTTATTATTTAGATCCAAGAGATTCCAAAGGCTGATGACAGCTTTCAAGTAGTTTTCCTGAACGATCCAATTGGAAGCCCTCTAAAGTTTGGTAACATAAAGCCCAGCTTCAGAGCACTGGTTCCTTCAATGATGGACCCCAACCATTGCTAGCCAATGCCAATCAATGCCAGCCGGGAAAGCCTTAGCGGGTATTTCTCAATGCCTTCAGGGTGGGGAACGGATTACCCCCTTAGGTCTGCTTAGGTCTTGGATCCAAGGGGCTTTGCTTCCTTATCGGGATCACTGATTTTAACTACAGACCTGAACAGATTGGGATAAAAGGAAACACAACTACTGCAAAACTCTGGTTCTTTTGAACCATGAAAGTACCTAATTCAGAAACTTTCAGGAAATAAGTTCTTTTCTTTTCAAGAATGAGAATTTCACTTGCATCATGGTCCAACCTGTTATATGAACACCAGTCCACACTAAAGTAACTACTGTCAACATCTAGTGTAATGCTCTGCCAAGTGTGAAGTCAGATCAGCTTCCTAATGCCCCCAAAAAATCATGTACCACGGGGATACTGAGATGAAGTAACACGCAGCCCCAGCGGGCACAGATTTCTGCTTTATGTAAATCAGAGCCTGTCATGGCATGCATGATTCACTGCTCAGGGTGTACTCTCCTGTGACGAATGAGTCCTGCTTAATTTGGCAGTGATTATGCGGATTGCTGGCCCTCTAAACCCCTTTGAACTTGTAATTGCTGCTGGTTTAAATAATGAACATTAAGGGGAGTTGGATTTGTAAAACTGTAGATAATTACATCTTTTTTCTCCCCCCGCTTTGTTTTGATGCAAGAGTATATTCACTCACACACACACACACACACACACACACACACACTTCTAAGGCCACTGATCACTGTATCACGCCAGGCTGTGATCGAAATAAACCACAGTCTTGTTCAAGGGTTGGTCAGGGAGGGCAGATTTGAGGTCGGGGAGGAGGAGGAAGTACCAGGGGGAGCATCTGTGAGCTGTGCAGGAGGGAGATCAGAAAGGCCTGGATGCTGTAGGAGAGGAGGAGCAATGGTCCTCATGAATATTCATAGCTAGCCACATCTGTAGCAGGCTTGCTTTCTACCTTTTTTCCCCGTGCAGTGCAACATAGAACACTCGTGCAAACAAAAGGAGGGGATTCTGCAGCTTCATCAGCTCCAGATTTGCTCATGGCGGTGAACTTTCTTTCTCTGTGCTTTTCCAATTCTACTTATGGATTTAAATTTTTTAAGTATATAGCAGGAGATGTGTATATCCTTTCCTTCTACCATGAAAGAAAAGCACCCCGGCCCCACAGTCAGGAGTTGGAAGAAATCTCAGTTACATAACACATGGATGACTCCAAGTCAGTCTTCCTTTCCTCCTTTGCCCTACACTTGGTCAAATCCTCCAGTATCCTTTGATCCAGAAAACGACTAATTTTGATTTTATTTTGAGAAAAATTAAATGTTATTGATAGGGGACAGGAACCAAAGTTCGCCAAGTCAGCGAGCTGCTACCCTCCCAGAAACAACAAAGAATGAATGATAAATTTAGCAGCCTCGTGTTCAGTTTTCAAACAACGCTACTGAGATTTATAGCTTCGCTGCTCCCATGGCAAACTAAGCTGTTCACAGAAAGCTATCTGCTTTTGATTTCACTCTGTTTTCTCCAGTTTTTGTTCTTTTTCCTATATGCAGTTTTTTTAACTCTACATTTTCTTTTTCCTGGTGTGAGCCGAATATCAAAGGCCAGTGCTATTGGTAAGCATCCAGCTTGCAAAAGCCACTCAATGGGATGTTATCAGAACCTACATCACACCATGGCAGACAGTGATTAATAGCAACTGTATCAACGGCAGCAACTTTTCCAAAAAAAAAAAAAAAAAAAGCCTCTCCAGCAGCTGATAAGGGGGTCAGTGAGGTAAAAATAAGAAATGTCTACAAGAACCCAGGGCCCAAAAATGTTCCTGGAGAGTACAGTACCCTGGGATTGTGTTTGACAGAAAGAAAAAAGAAATTCCTACTATTACTCATATAATAGAAACCTTTACCTTTAACTAAGTCAGTTATACTTAAAACAGCTACACATTAATTTAAAATGAAATCTGTGTACAACTTTGGAATCATTTTATTGATGTAATGGTGTCCCCCAAAATAACTAGCAGATGGATTTCCACCCCCTCAATGAAACACTGAAACAAATTGCAGAATTGTCAAAATTTTATCGTGAAGGCACACACTCTATAAAAAGGTTGATTTTAAATGAATTGTAAATTTGCTTCATTGCACAATATTTTTCTAAAATTATAACCGGAAAGTATTCTCTGTTTAATTTTTTAGCATATCCTTTCACAAAACACATCTGTTGTGAAGTATTTCTAATTTGTGCTAACTGCTTTTTAACAAACACACAGTTGTCACTATGCCATCTAATGTTATTGGGGCAAGAAAGTACATTCTCCTTCATTCTCTTCATAATATGAATTTTGAGCTGTTTTCAATGAGGCAGACCAATAGAAAATAACACAATTATCTTAATTCCGGATGTAAATGACATATAGGAGATTAAAGTAATGAGGAAGGATGGAAATAGAGTCAAACCAGACAAAGACAACATGGCTGGAGGTGGCCAAAACTGGGGAGAAAGAATGAACATATACAGAAAGCTTGCCAGATTAGGTCTAATTATTAGGAAGGGAGTAAGAAGACTAAGAAAGAAAAATAGCACTAACTAGAGTATGTCACAAGGTTGGCCAACCATAGAAAGGATGGAAGGTAGGATGCCCTCTTAGCTTTGAAGAGTGAAAAGGGATATTACCTAGTTATAGTCCAACATTATTCCCCATTTATTTTTATCCCACACCCCTCTTATGTGTTTGTGGTTAGTTCTTTCTGGGGAAATGGGATGGTACAGTGTTGAAGACAGAGATGAACCAATGACACCAAGAATTCTGAAGTTATTTCACCTTCAAAATAATTTTGAAAATTAAAAAAAAAATGTTTCCCCCTTAAAGGGCCAACATAATAAGAACTAACCTTCCCCGGTATTTAATGCAGACCATGTGGTACATGCTTTGCCCATGCATTATCTTCTTTCTGTATCCTGACAACCCTGGGAGGAGGAATTATTATTATCCCCATTTGACGAAGGAAGAAACTGAGGCTGTTTAAAGGTTAAATAACTTGCCCAAGGCAACTAAGCTAATGAGACACTGAACCCTTATCCAAGCTTTCAATCTCTCTATGATCACTGAGTATTTTCTTTATATTTGGAATAAAAAATCTACACAAGCAAAATATCTTGCATGGTAACCTTCATGGACTCATAGAGAGCAACAAAAAACAATTATTGGATCTAGCCTGTATCCAAATGAGTCAGGGGATATTTTTTTCACTTCTTCACAGTTTAGTGCCTTGTATATATGCTTTAGAAGAGAGAAAAATGTGCCTATCTAGCCAATAAAGACTCACATCATCTAATTAGTGTTTTAGCCTTCTTATCTTATGCGATTTCAATATAATAGGCTTATAATCTAAATTTTTCAAAGTAGTGTTGATTTTTGCAGAAAACATAGATAATAACCATATATGCAAGTTCTTATTCATTAACACAACTGAATTGTGAGAATAACATTATACTTGTGTAGACCAATTTTTAGTCTGAGTATAAAAGGCTATTGCCTTTATACAACTAGAATTTAGACTTCTTGAAATACCCAAGAATCCACAGGCTTTTCATCCATCCATTCATTAACCAGTAAATCTATTCCCAAAGTTCCCTTATCATGTACCAGTACAACAGAAGAAATTTATGTCATCAGGATGGAAAGATGATTACAATTTGCTTTTAGATATCTCCACCAATGTCAGGAAGTGAGACATATATAATACAGAACTTCAAATCTATGCTTCTTTCCTTAAAAATGGGCCAGGGAATGGAGAAGGAAGTCTGGAGTGCTGTGGCCCCACCTGCCATGGTTAAGCAGATTCAGATGCTTGACTATCCCAAGCATCACCCAGCAGGCCAGATCAGATGCTGAGGGTCCCACATTACATAAACTGCAGCTTCAAGCTGAGGGGACCATACTCAGAACACCGCCAGCTATAATTCATGTCCTGGTGTGAGAGGTGGAGGAAGAAGGGAAAGATTAACTCTTGAGTACCAGTACTCAGTTCAAGGCACTGAGATAGGCTATTTCACATAGTCTATTTAATCCAGCTCCCCTCCCACCCAGACAATCCTACCCATTTTACAGATGAAGAAATTGGAGATGTTGAAAACTTTGCCCAAAGAAACAGTGCTAGTAAGTGGCCTCTTGTGAATGAAACTGAAGTCCTGCCCACAAGTCTTGTCTGTGCTGACACTGGCCCTCCCTACTTCACCCCTGCCTGTAGGCAGTGGAGGCAGAAGGACTCAAGGGCACCGGGCAAGTCACTATCAAAACTTTACATCGGGCTTCCCTGGTGGCACAGTGGTTGAGAGTCCGCCTGCCGATGCAGGGCACACGGGTTCGTGCCCCGGTCCGGGAAGATCCCTCATGCCACGGAGCGGCTGGGCCCGTGAGCCATGGCCGCTGAGCCTGCGCGTCCGGAGCCTGTGCTCCGCAACGGGAGAGGCCACAACAGTGAGAGGCCCGCGTACCGCAAAACAAAAAAACAAAAACAAAAACAAAAAAACTTTACATCTATTTTTTCCACTGCCCCTCTTCTTATTCATCTTGCCCCAGCTGTGTCAATGGAATAAGCGCTCTATCTACAGCACACAAACGACGATTTTACATGAGGATTTGGAAGCAGTATTTTGTTATAGAATCATCACAAATACCACTTATTCAGTTAAACTGCACAGCATCAAGGAACTTAAAGGACCCTCTAGATGACTCATGGGGATAAACTGAGCGCCCCATAGAGAAAATAAAATCTCAGGTTTGTGCACGTGCATATGGCACTACAGAGGGCAGGGGGGCGGGCCGGGGAAGACAGCTGCACACGGTGAAGGGCAGGGCCCAACCACAGGTCCTGCCTTGGGTGCTGCCAGGTTCATTCCAGTCGCTCACAGCATGGATTTCAGATATATTCCAAACAGAAGTGACAAAACCCAAAACCACAGGAGCAAACACTGGCTTTCAAGTGCTGTGGGAACACAGACATTTGTTTAAGTAACCACTGTTTTAAAATTGCATACATAGTAACACCAAAATAAACAGCTTGCGATGCTGTTTATTTTAAGATACACAATAGTAATGTAAAGTGTGGCGTGCCCCAGATCCG
Organism: Mesoplodon mirus; assembly: GCF_964341445.2. Lineage (NCBI taxonomy): Eukaryota > Metazoa > Chordata > Mammalia > Artiodactyla > Ziphiidae > Mesoplodon > Mesoplodon mirus. The sequence continues at coordinate 108,141,194 of NC_138979.1, read as the reverse complement.
GGGAGCTGGAACATAATTTACAGTTGTAGAGAGCCCTAGGAGGACTCAACCACACGCCAGGACGGGCTACTTCCTGATTAGATAACAGTGAAGGTCAGAACGCATTGCTTTTTGTGCTGCAGAGAGCAAACAAGCCACCACAAAGACCCCACTCCTCCCGCTTGCTGTGAATTATGAATCGAGTCCTGGGGAGCGTGGGGTTTGCCAAGTCTCTGCTACAAAGCTCGTATTAATCACAGGTCCCGAAGAAGGGTCAGGAGCACAGCCTGACCAACCAGGGAGGGAGCCTGCCCGCCGACCTCAGTTCCCCCAGTCCCTCCCCTCCCTGATCTAAACACCGTGAGGAAGGGAAAGAAAGAGGGGGAAAAACATCCTGAAGATACACAAGCTGGTTGGGGCGCCGGAACATATGTAAAACCGAAGTCTAAGGAAAACCGCTAGATCAAACAAACCTTGAGCCTGATCAAAATAGGAACCCAGTCTGTGGTTTCCTTTAGCCGACTGAGCAGTCGTCCCCATACCTTCCTTGCTCTTCTTTCCCTCCTCCGTCCAGGTGCTTCAGGGAAACATTTCAGGAATCGTTGTTTGGGTTTCTCTACTTCAATCTTCCACCGTAACCTAGAGAGCCTTCCAAGCCAAGGCCTGCTATCCTCAAGGCACGACTCTTGGCCATCTGGTCCTTTGTTTTGTCTCGCCACATCCTAAGTTAACTGGCTCCTTTGCCCTCGCCCTCACCTGCTGTGTCATGGAGTAAAAATAACTTTGATCTTTTCCACAAACATAACTTCCATATCCTTGACTTTCTGAAACTTGAGTTTGTCCTGAAATATTGTTTCCCTAAAAAACTCTCTGCCATGGACTGAACTGTGTTCCTGCAACATTCATATGTTGAAGCCCTAACCCCGACTGTGACTGGATTTGAAGACTGGGATTTTAGGAAGTAATTTAGGTTAAATGAGGTCAGAAGGGTGGGGTCCTAATCTCGTAGGATTGGTGGCCTTATAAGAAGAGGAAGAGCCCTCTCTCTCCCTCTCCCCTCCCCCTCCACACTATGGAAAGGCCATGTGAGGACACAGTGAGAAGGCAGCCATTTGCAACCCAAGGAGAGAGCTCTCACCAGATACTCATGTTGCCAGCATCTTGATCTTGGGCTTCAAGGCTCCAGAACTGTGAGAACATAAATTTCTGTCGTTTAAACCCCCCAGTCTGTGGTATTTGTTATGGCAGCCTGAACTGGCTAAGACTCTCTCCCACTGAAGTAACCCATTTTTCCTCCTTACCAGTCCCTCTGGAATCAGGGAAGAGAGGCCAGACTGTTGACTTTCCTCATTTCTCTCTCATTCCCTGCTCTCAGTGCCTGACCTAAGACTTTCCACTCACTTTTCTCATGAAGTTCACAGCATTTGCTGCCATTCCTCTCCCCTGCTGTGGAGAATGCTGACCTCTAAGCCATTTTCACCTTCCCCAGTGGCTTCTATACACTCTAGAATGTTCCTCTTCCCCCTACCACTTGCCTCTACTTTTGAAGGTTTCAGTATATATGACAAAGGCCTTTCTAATATTTTGCCTCTCTTCATTCCAATGTCATTCATCTCCACTTCCCCAGCCCTGGATTTTGTCAAGCAGAGATACTGCATTTCCAAGATCACAGACCTTAAAATGTTCCTTCCCTGCTTCTCTGTTCTCCCTCTTAATCTTCATTTGGACTTGCAGCCTCTCAGTGGGCTCCCTGTGTTCTCAGTGTACTACCACACTTTATTAGCCCTCTACCCAGCATGGCTCTTTATTAAAATAAAATTTATTGTCTTGTAGTATAAGTACAATGCACATTTTATAGACAATTTAGAACATATGGATAAGTATAAAGAAGAAAGTTTAAAAAGTCACCCAGATCTCAGTACTCAAAGATAATCACTGTTAATGTTTTCATTTGTTCTTCTATGCATATATCCTCAAATATTTTCTTTTCCAAAACTGTAGTCATATCATGCATACTGCCTTATCTGTTTTACTTCACCTGGTAAGATACTGAGAGATTTTTCCATATCTCAAAGTATTTTTGAGAACATAATTTTTAATGATTAAATAATATTCCACAATATTCCATAATGGAATATTAGGGAATATTCAATGTTTTATTATCATAAATAATATCTTTATATAAAATTTTGCTTAATTTTTATATATATTTCTTATTACTTCTTTATCATAAACTTCTAGAAACTAAATTACTGGATTAAAGGATAAGAACACAGTTTTAATAGTAATACATATTACCAGTTTAAATTCCAGAAAGAATAAGCCAATATTTATAGTCATTATTAAGCCAGATATCTCCTTCCACTCTGAACAGTGCTGAACACTAATTTTTTTTAGTTTTTCTTAATTTTATAAAAAAAATTTCTTACTAATTTAAAAATTAATTTGGTTACTAATTACCTTGAAGATTTTTTCAAATGCCTATTGGCCATCTGTATTTCCTCTTTTGTGAATGGATCTATTCAGCTGTGCCTTTTTATCTACTGTACTTTTTTCCTTATTGATTTGTACACCATATCTATTAAGGACACTAACCCTTTGCCTGTTATATGATGTACATATTTTTGCCAGTTTAATGTTTGCCTTTATTTTGTGGTGTTTTCTTGACATTCAAAAGCTATTAATTTTTATTCTTGTTTTATTAAATCAGTCACCATTTTTCTTTATAATTTCTTGCTTTTGTGCTCTGAAAGGATTTCACTAAATAAAGGAAAGAGAAATAGTTAAATCTACTCCAAAGAACCCTTAAATGCAGAACTTATTTTGATGTTTTTTTCAAAAATAGTTAAACCACTAACCAAAAACCATTTTTTGAATTACTCTTTTTTTCTCAATTGATTTGAAGTGATGCCCTTAAAATTAATAAATATCTCCATATATTTGGATTAAATTGTGTATTCTTATTTTGTTCAAATGATCATTCTGCCTATTGTGTTAGCCAGCACCACACCTTGTAGCTTTATAATCTATTTTAATAACACTCAGTGCAAGACCGTCCTCTTTTTTCTTTTCCAAAAATATCTTGACGTTTCTTAATTGTTTCATTATTCAGATGAACCATAGAATCCTTTTTCAGTCACAATCCAAGGAAAGAATATCTCGTGGGAATTCTGACTTATTAGTCAGCCATTTAAAGAATTCTCTAAGTAAAACCCTCCCTCTCACTCATGCTGTCAATCCCAGGCTTAGATTTTTCCTGTTGTCTCCTTTTGCCCTCTTGTTCCTGGGTTCCTGAGCTCTGCCTGGGAAAGGCTGCAATGAGGTGGAGCAGGTCCATTCCAGCCTGGCCCAATTTGCTCGAGGCCACCCTGCTGTGTCTTCCTAATTCGCTCTGGAGCTCTGGATCACACTTTCCACAGTTCCTACTCATCCAGTTAGAGAAGCTCTTTTCTCAAGTCCCTCAGCTTTCTTCCTACCCTTTATAAAATGTGCCTGCCTCCTACCCACCTTTCTACCTGTGTTTTGACCCCACCTTCATTGGCTTCCTCTTGAACCTTGGATTATCCACTGTCATTCTCTTCACCCCCTCCCCCACACACACCGCCTCTCCCAACACCTACACCTCAGTTTCTCTCCTCAGGATCCTTTCCCACCGCTGATGCAACACCTGATTCACCTGATCCGCCTCTGCTGATAAATGCTGCCACCCCTACGCACAGTCCCCTGTTCTTCCTTTGTTCCCTTCCAACTTTGCCTGCTCACTCCTCGGTCCCGTGGAATTCAGAGATAGACCATGACTCCCGAGTGCCAAATCCAAAGGCTTATTTTTAGCTAATATCATTGCCCTTGATCTTTCTACAGAATCTACTTCCTCTACTTTGAAACTCCTCTCTTCATGTGATCTGATTATGCTTCTACCAATCTGCTTTCTTTATCTCTGTTCATTACCTTCTCTCTTCCTCCCTTTAAATGTAGTTTTTAAAAAGATTCTATCCTCAAATTCCCTCTCTCTGCGCTCTCTTCCTTCCTTACCTTTATACAATGCCATGGTTTCAAGCACTGCTTCTACAAAGATCAGCCCACACTCTGAAACTGCAGTCTCATCATTTCTAACATCCACAGAGTTTTCTACCCAGGTATCTGGCTTATGTGTCTAAACCTAAGGTCTCAGTATACCTTTCCGAACTTTCCCCCCTATTCTCCCATACATATTCTATGCTTCAGCCAGAGGATTCTGTCTTAAAAGCTGTAGCATCCACAAATCTCTGAATGTAGAATCAAATGTAGCCTGATTTCAGCACCCAGATTGAAACTATCTTCAAAAAAAAATAATATTCCCACTAGTCTCTGGCTGCAATGAGATAATTCTGTGTCTCTCACAGGATTGCACCTTTTTTAGAGTGGGCCTATGAGATTGCCTTTTTGGAGATGTAAAACTGCTCATTCTCACCAGGATGAAAAGTGGCAAGCTGGTGAACCCATTAATTCTCAGGATGAAAAGTTTATGAATAAAGAACAAAGATGTCCAGACCTCCAAGGAGGTGGTCCCAAAGTTATAATAACACGAGCATGAATAAGCTTATAGTGAGGTTAGTTTGCTATCACCTTGTTCTTTCTCTTAAGTTTGAATTTATGCAATTTCAAAAGGTACTTTGACTCATGATGTCACTAACACTGCGCCACAGTATGAATGGTGCACAAGATCTTTTTCCCTTTTCCTTGTATGTATCATGCTAACGGTAGGATTTGATCCTCATTCCAAAACAGACTTAGGTCTAAAGAAACGAGTACAATATTTTTCTTTGAAGAGTGTTTCACCCATATCCAAGTTCAGGTTTCATGGAGCTAAGACAGAGCAAATTAATTATTTCAGTGGATTATACGAAAACCTTCATGAAGAACATTTTATACTTGCAGAGCTTTCTGCTTTTTTCAAAGGGCTATTTCTAATCTCAGCTAACCCTCAAAACAACAAGATGAGAAAACCAGCACTCAGAAACTTAACTGACTTGCCCAAGATAACTCAGAGAGCAAAAGGCTGACTGAATTGCTCTGAATGCTGTTACCTCTGGTATATTTATACAGTCTTATAAACAGGAGGAATTTCTTTCTCCCTGCCCTCAAATGTTTGTTTGTTTTTGTAGAGCACAAAGAATTAACAGATTGTTCTCGATATCTAAAGGTAAGAAAAGCACTGATTCGGTGATGAATTCCAAACATTTCCATCGTCTGCTCCAATCATGCCGAACCATAGATTCAGGAGAATTTAAGCAGCCCCTTTCTATTTAACTGATTATATATATTTCAAATAGGCAGGGGGGTATTTGCGATAGGCACTGATAAGAGAGTATAAGCATGTACGAACCAAAGAGAACTAAATCACACTTTGCTTTAAACTTGCTCTGGGAAAAAAAAAAAAAAAAAAAAAAAAGTCCAAACTGTTTTGAAAGGATTCCCAGGCTGGTAACAAAGGTCATATTAAAAACTGATGCCTTTCCACACGGTCATATTTGATTATCACTTAAGTGGTTCACCAGCAAACATAAAAGCATCAGGATTAAGCGATAAGAGGGGTCTTCATCAAAGTGCCATCAAGTAATCGGTGGGATTTTGCCACAGGGGTCTAAATTTATGGTTTCCTAGAAACTAACGCAAAAACTAAACTGAGCTTATAACTGACTAATAATGATCTCATATGGCCCATGCATTCTTTTCTTACCACTTTTTTTTTTTTAATTCACTGAGAGGCAGGGTTTAAAACAAGTGTAACAACTCACGAGCTGCCTGCAGGTATCTTGAAACACTGAAATGGAAACCGTAGCTTTTCACATGTCACCGAATTTACAGGGAATAATCCAGCATTCACATATTCTGTTTGATAAAAGCCTTTTTCTTTTTGAAACACTAGTGTAGCACCATCCCCAGGACACTTGGGTTGTTCATTGTTGGCTTATGACAAGGTCACACCAGGTGTCCCAGGGCAAGAAGTAAGCCATTTTACAATTGTAGGATGACCAGAGTTATGGGATTACCCTTTTCTAAACTATTAGTAATGGAATCACCAGATGTTTCCAAGTCAAAATTAATTCTGGAATACTTGTGAGTGTAGGGGAATGATGCAAGAAGTAAATATGTCTAGCTAGTTATAATCAGATAACTGAAGTACTAAAATTAAGAGCAGCAACAAGATCTGGTGCTGGGATTAACAAGGGTAGATCTCCATTATCTGGCTATGTGAGGCAAATCGAGTATCAGTAAATTGAGGGTCAGGGTGGTTGGAAGAGGGCTGATTAGTGGCTCATGTTAATTTCCTCTAATGCTCAGAATAACTAGATAATATTCTCTTCACTTCTTGTCATCACAGAGTTCTGCAATAATAGTCTCTTGAGTTGTAATTTTTCTTTCTGTGGACAATCAAGTCAGAGTTAACAAATATTCATATTATCTATTATAACCAAGAAGTAAAACTATAGTTTAAGAAAAATTATCTGCCATTATATTGTGATTTGACAACTTATCCACTGTTAGATAAAAACAACTTAAATCAGTTCTGGCAGATTTGGGACTTGGCAGTTCAAAATATGAATAGCAAATGTAAAAGCATGAAAATGGCATTACTATTATGTGTTAAGAGGATAATACACCTTTAAAGGGTGCCAGTGATTACTCTGCATACTGTAAACAACTGCTGCCAATCAACTGAGAAAGTGGAGCACGTCACTGTAACGTGGCCAATTCCATTCACCCAACCTAAGGCTTCCTACCCAAGTCACTATTTCTTAATGGGAGCAGTGGGGCTGGATATCATCTTTGCACATCATAATCTGTTTCAAATTGCAAAAGCAGACTACAGCACAGAGAAGACAGGGCATTTCCAGGAGTCCTCTGAAATCTGTGCAGTAACAGTGTCTAAAATCAAAATGAATCCTGAATGTTCAGGGTCACTTTACGACCCTATCCTGCAGCAAAGCTGAGGGACAGCGAGTGTTCTCATAACCTAGACGAACTGGACTTTAATTCCCCACAACTCCACCTCGCCACAGAATACACTTGCAAACTGTAGTCATGTGGAATGAAGAAATGGAAATGTTCTCTATGATCTGAATGAATATTCACGGGTTTCACTAAACAGCATTTAATGGCACTCTATTCTTGGAGTTTTTAAATAGCTGAATATTCAGATATGCACACGCCTTCTATCTTCTTTTATTCAAGGGTCCTCAATTCTCCATCTCCCTGAATTCCTTAACATATTTTTAAACAATTAGAGTGATATTTTATGAAACTGGGTGCTAAACTTTGAGCTAATAATTACTTTAGTTTCTTTTTGATGGTAATTTAATAAGCATTTCATTCTTCAATCTTCTCCCTCAGTTACTTATCTTTTAAAATGTGTCCGTCAGCTCGTAGCTCATAATCTGGGACTTAATTTTCTAAGTCTATCTCAGATGAGATCAGTGGGATTGTCTGATATACTTTTTGAAATGTCCTGACCAGATGTGTTTGCACTGAGGAGACCATACATCTCATCACCTCCACAAAAGGCCACTGCTGCTGTCACTGTACTGGGGACTTTACCTCAAAGTCATTCAGAATGTGGACAAAGGCTGCTGAGTCCCAAACACAGCAGGCTCTCACATGCAGAACCCCTCATAATCCAATTCTAAATACCAATTTGGGACTGCGAGTAAAAGGTTATGACACAGCAGCATGCATTTTTTTTTCCCCTCAAGAGAGACAAAGTACATTTAGTTGCAATTTCATTTCTTCTAGAGGAGTTTCTGGGATTCAACATAACATTAAATTTTTGGCCTGTCTCTTTAATTTGAGAAATTGTAAAAACGACGACAGATGGCACACAGAATTGACTTCTGTCCTCTATTCTTTACTGAAGAAGGGAGTGCATGGAAACTTTGATAAAGGCAGAAGCTACAGTATGCAGGTCGCTATTAAAATGATCTAGTGGCTCGTTGGACAGCTAGGATCAGATCGTTCAGGCTTTCTTTTTAGACATTCTTGAAAGCCAACACTGTTGTAGGTTGCCAGTGATGATCACAGCCCCGACGTCCAGTACCCTCCTGTCCCAATAAGAACATGTCGGATGTGCCATTAGCTCTGAACCTCGGCAACCTCTGAAATTACCACTCTTCCCACCCCAATCTCCAGCCCCCACCCCTCAAAATCATTATGAAATAGGAAGAACACTCAAGCTTACAGTTAATTGGAAACATTGCAAGAGAAGAGGAATGCTTAGGACAGCATGTCCACGGGAAAATAAATCACCCAGCATTGTTATATAATGCATTGTGACATCATTTCCTAAAATTAAACAGAGATGACACCAATTCAGCCAATCTCTAGTATAAGGTTCCATTCAAATAATTCACAGATGTTTTCTCCTGGCAAGCAGGAAAACAATGCGAAGGCTAAGGCTATGGGCGGCCTCACTTTGCTGCATGTTTGCGGGAGGCTCTTTCTGCTGGTGTTTTTCAGCTGTGTGTTCTGCACAGGCATTTCCATACAAGCATGTCTCAGCTCATGAGCCCCACTTGTATTCCGTGCACATCTGTATCCCTGAATATGAGAAAGGCCATCTTTCACTGTGTACGTAAGGCCAACATTTTATATTGGGGATTAATCTGGCCCTTAGCAAGTAGTATTAAAGTAGACAGATCTCAGAATCATGAGGGCACTGATTTCCAAGTAGAAGTAACTCATGTCCTTGAAATACTGATTCAATTTACCATTCAAGGCCCTTAAAAAGACGTCTAATGATGGAAATTATCACAGTGTCTCCATGGATACCCTTGTGGAAATGGACAAGTGGAGAAACTGGGGTAGAGGAGAACGAGGCAGGCTGTACTGCGTCTCTCACTCATGGTGATTTCATGAGGTACCAGAGGCCTCAAGCTGCTGGAGTCCCAAGCACACAACCAAAAACCAAAGTACTCGACTTCATGCAGCACATTACAGTTTACAAACTGACCACATCATCTGGGCCTGGCAGCAACCCAACCAGCTAAGTAGAGCACATATTTACTCTTTTCATCTTGTAGGTCTGGAAATAGGTTCAGAGGTTGGAGAGCTCACCCACGACCACAGAGCTAAAACCCAAGCCTAATTTCACATCCAGTGACCCTTTTTAAAAACCCACACTCTGCTCTCTCTCAGAGAGCCCAGACTCTGGTACTCTGAGGAAGCGGGAGACTATAAATGCTATTCACGTACTGGAATCCTTATGGGGAAGGGGAGTTTCTCTACCAAAAGGAGGCCCCAGCTGAGGCGTTCTTAACCATTTCACTGCCAGTTTCTTTTCTACCTCCCACCCCCATCCCAGGAAGGCTCACCAGGATGCTCTGGCTTTCCATGGGCACCAGGACTCTCTGATGCGATCACCTAACACCACTGGGCAGCCATCCAATGTTTACATGGCTCTGGAAGGTGGAGGTTAGACTATATTCTCTCCTGCCGAGGGGCCTTTGGGACTTGTCTGGCAAAGCTAGTCTCTCCATCTCACACAGTCCCAGGAAAGTATGTGGTAATTTTGGTTGCCCAGTTCAACTGGTCAAAGTCTCCTGGTAGCTATTCAACTAGATTACAAGACAAAATTATAGTTACTTTATAGTATGTACTTATTACAAGAGCCAGGCATGGAGCTGAATGCTTTACATTGTCTCATTTAATGCCTGCAACGTTGGTTCTAAAATTATCCCCATTCTACAGATATGGAATATTGAGGTCATTCTAAAATTATCCCCATTCTACAGATATGGAATATTGAGGTCAAGAGACCTCAATGCTCAAGATCAAAAAGCTACTGGGGGGCTTCCCTGGTGGCACAGTGGTTGGGAGTCTGCCTGCCGATGCAGGGGACACAGGTTCGTGCCCCGGTCCGGGAGGATCCCACATGCCGTGGAGCGGCTGGGCCCGTGAGCCATGGCCGCCGTGCCTGCGCGTCCAGAGCCTGTGCTCCGCAACGGGAGGGGCCGCAGCAGTGAGAGGCCCGCATACCGCAAAAAAAAAAAAAAAAAAAAAAAAAAAAAAGCTACTGTGTTGCAGACTCCAGGCGCCGCGCTCTTAACCTTGACACTGTGTTGCCTCATTGAGAAAAGAAACTGTCTGGATCTGTACAAGACGAAGAGAACCTGTTAAAAGGCAAAATGGTCTAGTCTCACCCCACCCCCTCTTTCTCTCTCTCATTCCCTCTTCTGTGTGTGTGTGTATACACATATACAATACAATAAAAAATTTGAGATGACTAGGTTGACTGTCATATGGTCTTGAATTCACTGGAGAAGAAACAAGTTTCTCTACGTAACATGGAGCTGTATTTACTCTGGGTGTATTGTCTCTGTAGGACAATATACTTTAAAACACATTTTCATTACTCTAAAGAGACCTTTACAAAATCCCACGAACAAACTCTAATAGGCAAGGAGTGAAACTGGTGAACACACCTGAGAGGCACGCTTCATTCCACTCCCTTTTTTACCACCAGAGATATGGAGACGGGTGAAGCATTTTGCCATGAACAAAGGGCAGAGTTTTTAGAACCTGCATCCAGCAGGCTGCATGATATTATATCACTTTAAAATAAATTTGCTTCTGATTCTGTACACATAGCTTTGAAAGAAGTCCCACATCCACTAAGGGTGAGCTTTATCCCTATGTTTTCAAATAAGAAAATCTTTAGTCAGAAACGGGTACGAGCAAGTGGTGTCTTTGTGTGTGAGCACTTCCTGTTTTCATCCCATGATCAAATATATTCTTTGCAACACAACTAGGGGAGCTCTTGAAGGTGGCAAGAGAAGTGCCTGAGAAAAGAAGGTGCCTGAGAGCCTAATTGAGCACACTAAGGGCTTCTTGGCGTGGAGGAGTTTTTCATGGTTAAGAATAAACCGTCAGCCCGGGTATTATTTCTTGCTGTTTCTTTCTTTAACTATCTTTGAAGTTAAATAAAAACAGTTGTAATGGCAGGCTTACTTTTATGATATCATAATCTCCATGTGTTAGGGAAAAGAATATACTTCCCTAGGATTTCCCTACGTTTTTTTGCCATTGGGTACTTTCCAGCAAAAGCACATACATTCCAACAGATTCTTTCTTCGATCTTCACTAGATTTCTTAGTCTGAGAAGCCAGGCAGAGCCGTCCACCAGTAGAAGAGGGGGGTAACAGTAACACACGATGCGTCTGCTAGTTGAATTTCTAAAAACTATTTGCATGGATTTATTTCCTTAAAATTATCGTGAGCCTTTAAATATTTATATGAATTCATTTCCTTAAAATTATTGTGATGTTTAAAGGACATTTTTGAAATTGGTAGTTAGAAACTACAAACTAATTATTTAGCTTCAGACTAAGCAAGTTCAAAGTGCTTAACTCAGACTATGGAAATTCCTCAGCTCATCAAAGAGTTTGGTTTTTTGAGGCCAACTTTGGATTTAGTTTAAATATTTTCCTCAATATTATCGATTAGCTGTGAGTTTATTACCTTTTCCCCTAAAGCTGGTGGTGCACAGGAATTTGAGAGATTGTTTTAACTGTTACAGTTGTAGTGGAACTTGTTCTTCCAAGAAAACTGAAGGTTAATGATTTTTGTCATATTGAGACTAAGACTTAACAATTGCTACAGTTGGCCTTTGTTGAGGTGGGCTTCTTTTCTCCCTGGGCCTTTTGAGGTATTCAGAATAGGTGACAATAGCTTGCAGTTGAGAACATATGTAGAGAGACCCCTGTGGCTTATTGGGAAAAGTTGCTCCATGCTGGTTGGGTGTTTGGAAAAAAAAAAATACAACCAGAGTTCTTTTATGTTCTGCTAGCTAATGAATGCATGAATGTCAAAATGGGCCAATGGCCCATTCAGGGGGCAAATCCTCAGCAGCCCCCTTCTTTAAGAACACATCCTGAGATGCAAAATACATTTGCTTAACAAATTAAAATAATGAGATAATTCAATTAGCCTCTTTTTAAAAAAAGAAAGAAAAAAGGGTACATCAGGGATTATTGTAATACAAGAACAGGTCATACTGCACAAAAGGGAACAAACCAGTTTGAAATAATGTTAAAGAGACTAATAATGAAGGAATGCACATTGAATCATGCACTTGTAAAGAAATTTACATGAAATAATAATTTAGGCTACATCTATTTTCAGTGAGCTAGAGCCAACATTTCACTCTGAAAGTTGAAATTAATTAAATGACAGAAAAATATAGTGGGGCATCTCTATTTCCAAGGACTTCCTCACGCCTGTTAGTGCATGTAAGAAAAGGGGTCTAAATTAACATGTCATTAGTTAGGGGTCTCTATTCTTGGTTTCTGCACTCAGAATTATAGCCGAGTAAATCTTTCAGCTCATTAAAGATTGGGAAGTAAAAGTTTTACAGAACCATCTTCATCAAAGTTACTGAACCTCTTCTCTGCAGTTGGGGTGACGTGGGGATGAAGAGGGAAGACGTTTTCAAAGAAAAAGCCCAGGAGAATTTCCTTACATACAAGGGAGGTGCAGAAAAGGCTGGGGAGGGGAGCAGAGAGACGGACTGAGAGACAAAGCCAGTGGAGAAAGTAATGAAAGGGGCATGATGTGAAAGAAGGTCATGGGGAGGAGAAAAAGAAAGCACTTAATGGAAAATAAAAAGGAAGGGGGGGGGTACTGAGAGGAGAGGATGACCAGGAGTTTGGGGCACAGGGGTGCTCTGACTGTTCTCTGAGTGTAACCAACACACATGAGTGCGGGAAAGGAGACTGCAACATGCAGATCTGTTTGAAAAATGGGGGAATGGAAGGTCCAGAGAACTTGACTTAACTGAGGTTCGGGCGGGACACAGGAAAAGTGAACTCGAAATGCTGGTTTCCCGACTCCCCAGCTCAGGCTATTTGAGTTTTCTCTCCCCACTCCAAGGACAGGCATTAATTAAAATTTCCAGTTGGACAGAGAATTCTGCACAAAGCCTCATGCACATTTATCTAGATGAAAGCGAGCTCGGGGTGGGGAGAAAGTACATAGTACACAGTACCTAGTGTATACTACAGCCACAGGGAGCACCCAGGAATCACCGGCCACACGCAATTCCTCGCCCGTGGCCACGGCGCACAGTGGGTTGAATCCAGGGCAGGGAGGTGGGAGATAAGACACCAACAGGGCAAGGCAGGAGGTCCAGCAGGGCTCTGGACACTCCGTGGGAGATTCAAGGCACAGACCTGAGCGGTGAAGGAGAGAGGTGGCCTCAAGAGAGAGGTGCAAAGTAAGTCTTCTCTATTCGGAAAGGTTGGGGGAGCAGGAAAATTTTAAAAACAAGTAAAGCAAACAGCACTTTGCTTCTCCATATTTCCCCCCTTTGACACTGAGCATTTTGATGGCAGAGGCTGTGAGACTGATATGCAACTGTTAAAGGTGATCGTGATTTTCGCAAAGTCATCATAATGTGGTAGAAAGAGCACAGAGCTGGGGACAAGAAAGGCTTGGGTCCTGGTTGCAGCTGGACCTTGAGCCAATCACTTCCTTTTCTGGGTCTGAGTTTCCTGGTTTGTCAACAAAGCAGGCAAATTCCCTAAGATCCTGCTGTTCTGTGAAAATACATGGGGATGTTGGCTTGGAAAGCAATCGTTGAAGTCTTGATTTTCAACCAAGGAAGGCCGAGCATGAAGGAAGACAGAGGGAGGAAGCCAGACAGGTGAGCTGCTGGTGGGAGAAGGCGGCATGCCTGCCATCCACTCGCTCCTACCCAGGCTTTCTTACTTGCTACTCTAACCAAACAAACCTTCAGTTAAAAATGAGAAACTCCTCCCCTCACACTCATTCGACTTCCAAATTAAAAACATTTTACAGGTTAGTAAATCTCCAGCTGAGGTGATGTAGCAAAGAACAGCTGTGAAGTAATTTTGATAATGATGAGAATAATAACCACATGGCAAGGTTCAGGGCTTTGCTGTTGCAGCTTCAGTGCTCCTGAATAGATAAAAGTGATTAAATACTCCTGATTATCCCTGACCAATATGTAATGGATTTACAGCCCTTTCAATTAGTCAGTATTTGCTTAGGACTCATTATTTTGTCTTTGGTTAAGTAATCAGCCCAGAGACTGCATGTTCTGTCTAATTCCTCTGAGCCCAGTCAGTGCAGGGCCCTGACCTTTGAAATGGCCATAGCTGCAAGGCAGGAATAACCACTGCCAAGGCAGCCTCGTTGGTTCTCCCAGCTAATCCTAACACCACCGGCCAGATCAATACACCTTAGTTTGCTACTAATGTCCTTACATCAAAATGGCCGATTTAGGAATGTGAATCTATCGCGTTGCCCTCCCCACCTCCCCACCGCTGCTCCTGGCCCACCCCTTGCCCTTTGTAGCTCTGCTACAAGAGCAGATCAGCTGCTACCGCCATAAAAAAAAGTGGAACCTTGTGCTGGACCCATGACACTGTAACTAATGTCATTCAGCATGGCAACCCACAAGCTGGATAATCAAAGACCTTCAGCTTTCAATGTGCTACTCTATTTTTAAGCATTAGCCTAAATAGAATGGCCTGAAAACAATCTCATAGCAAGAAACAGCCTGTGACATCTTCACCATTTTCCCAGAATTTCCAAATGAACAGTAAAATATGAGTGCCTAGTTCCTCTATAAAAATATGTTGTAATGTTTTTGTCATGAGGGTCTCAGAGTCAATGGTATATATAAAATGATGCATAAAACCGACTGCAAACAGGAAGATAAACTGTTACTTTAAAAATGTTGCACAGAGTTGATCTTTTCCCACAAGTGAACAGGATGGGCTTATAAGATAATGGACTTGAACCGCTAAAAATGAATCTTTAATCTCTACCTTAGAAACAAAGGCGTTATAGCACCTATAACCCTTCTGCGTTTGTCATATAAACATGTGACATGTTTGCAAGCTGCTTCAGCAATTAGAGTTGCCCCTGGTACCATGAGCTTGGACATGCATGTGGCAAAGTGCTTTTTTTTTGCCTGCTGGAGGAGATGGCTTTCGTTACGAGTGTAATCGGCAACGTTTATGGATTCGTGAGCTTCTTACAGCTGTTTCCCTTGGTTGCAGTTGCATTATCTGAAGTTGCTCTCATCCCTTTTAGCATAAATAACACATTTACTTATATATACTGTTTAGGGCCCTAGACCATTTTTAATAAGGTCCATTCCTGATCTATGGAAACAAAAACTCCTCCTTTCTACAGGGTACTCTTTGGGTGGTGAGAGTTGGTAAAACCTTAACTGCTCTGTTAACCATCAGATTTTGAGAAAGGGAAAATAGGCACTATTTTCAAAAAAACCTGTATGAGCCCATCTAACTCGCTAGGAGAAAGCAAAACAACAAAACTTATTTTTCTCTTTCATCTTGACTTACTGTGAGATGCTGGAAGAGCCATGCTCTCATGATATTTGTTGCTACTTTGGGGAAAATGCCTCTTTTCTTCTGGCGTTTTTTGTCCTTGTCTGGATCGTCATCGTCACCTGTGCCAGGTGAAGCTACACTGTTGTCTAAACCATCCCCTAGTAGAAAGAAATGAAAATACATTAGAGAAAACACAGAAAGGGTGCCAACAACAACGAGCAGCTAATGACAAGCTCAGCTAAGCTTGTTGAAAGAAATCCATTAAGCGGGTATATTCTCTTTCATTAAAGTATAATTGGAGACACAAATATGTAAAAGACAAAATTAAACCAGACCTCTTCAAATGTTAATTTTGTGTGTCTCACACTCGCCCATATCATTAATTCAATTCTAATTGTGCTCTTGACACAGTGCAGTAGCTCTTTGTCAATTATGGAATCCAGTGTGGGAAAACCGCCATCAGAAAACCCATTCAGTGAGAATGCATCCCCATGCCCAGAGTGAACACATACTGTAGGGTAATCAAGTTAAATGTTCTGTAGTCTATATATTCTAGGCTGCCTGCATAGGTGACAGTAACTGTGTCACTGTTCATTGCACATAACACACTGCCTGCTCAGCCCCTCCTAGAACTGTCACCTCCTAAGCACGCACATTCACACACTCCTCAGATGACCCTGGACTCAGCATCCGCGTGACATGAAAACTTTTAGCTCTCTGCACCACTGATCATTATCATTAAAAAAAAAAAAAAAAAAAGATGCACATCAAGGTAGGGTGCTCACTTAATCAGAAGTTTCTATCAACATCTTTCTCTTCTGTGCTTTTTCTCTGGCATTAATTGTGCATTAGCAAAAATCATTTACTTTTAACAGTCATAGTTATTTTTTCTTCCCCTCCGGCAAAAATGCCTTGAAAGCCTGCCTGGAGGGCATCTAAATTATGTATCTGAAAAACTCTTCTGGCAAGGCATTGCAGGACCCCTACTTTCTTAAAATTCATACGAGCACGTCTTCCTGTTTTTGGGAAGGCATCAATCAAGAGTAGCAATATATGCCATATCCCTACATTAATATTTGAACTAATAACTTTAAAAAAAGGAAAGAAACAAGATCCGACTTGTGGCATAATCAAATGCAAAATAAATGAAGAATACGGGGACAGCACTGGGGCTTTATAGATGGCTGTGTTTGCCTTGCACATCATTAGCCTGGAGCCACACGAAAGAGGAAAACAGAGAAGTGGAGAGTTTATGCTCCCTGCTGGTGTTTAAGAAGCCAGGGTCCTGGAAGGACATCTGGGAATTGCGCTGAGATGGGGGTTTTTGTAATTTAAGAATAGACATTCATTAGCAGTAAATGCCATAAATCCCATGCTAAGTAAAAACCTTGTCCAAGAAAGCCTAAAACAATAAACTCTGTGCTCAATGTAGCCAGAGCTAGACGCTCCGCAGCTTCCCAGGGAAATGCTATAGATCCACCAGCTCATTCCCAGACCAGCTCCCTCCTCCTGGACTGGGCCACATGGGATATCCTGCCACAGGCCCCTCGCCTCCTAACCTGTCCCGTCTGCTTGGTGGGCTTCTCTATACCTGTTCTTTTCCTTTCGCACCACAAA
Organism: Mesoplodon mirus; assembly: GCF_964341445.2. NCBI lineage: Eukaryota > Metazoa > Chordata > Mammalia > Artiodactyla > Ziphiidae > Mesoplodon > Mesoplodon mirus. Next base: position 108,124,245 of record NC_138979.1, on the reverse strand, counting down.
AATCCTCAACCTTCTTTGGCCAGAGAAGCAGAAAAGCCACAGCAAAGAGCTGGCAGATTAATTTTATTGACATTTCCATTTTCACTGCAATGCGATACCCTCCATCACATGGAAGAGATGACCCTCACTATTTACAGACTGACAGGCCACTTCATTACAACCACCCTGCCCCAAGGCAAAGCAGCTCCCTTCCATCTGCCCAAACACTAGAGCATGACCCCGAAGTTGCTGTTCTCTTTTTCTTTGCCGTCTGTTATGATTAAAAAAAAGAAAAAGAAAAAGTGAGTCGAAAGGACCCCAAGTAGTCAAAGAACTAATCAGAGTACAGGGAAACAAAGGCACTTGACTTTTGAGTACTGGTTAGATGGAGTTGAGTCTTCATCTGTCTACCCTCCCTACACAACCATGTACACGAGGGGGTCACTTGCACAAGGACACACACATACACACATACACACACACACAAGCTCAAGCAGGGACATGCATACACACTTTCCACCATGCCAAGGAACTGCTGCAAGGCAAATTCTCCCCCACACTAATGGCTTCTGACTGCTTCTTGGCAACCCTAGCATTTTAACCTGGGTGGATATGCTCTCCAAAATACAGACACTGAAGCGATCTCATCAGCTGTTCATGTGACACAGATGGAGAGTGGCTATTAGGAGCCAGGCAGTGGGCCTTGGGGATCTGAGGTGCTGTTCTATAGCCTGAGGCGATTTTGAAAAGCAGTACCCGGAGATGAGGGAAAAAAAACCACACTGCAAGTGCAAGTTTGAAGTCAGTCTGTCTGTCGACCTACCACGGATAAAGATATCTTTGTCTCTGGATGGAAATATCTATGTGGGCTATCTGGATGTACATTTCAGATAATGTATGTATGGAATGGCTCTTCCTTCAATGTCTTCCAAATATAAAAACACACACTGTAAACAATGCCTGTGTGTATATATTTCTTCCTAAGCACATATGGTTTCTGTGTATATGTTTAAGCTGAAATTGTCAGGATTTTGTTAAAAATCTCATTTAGCTTTTTTTGATAGATTTCTTGAATATACTTATTTTAAAAGGTTAACGGCTTAATTGAAGGAAGTTCAACAAAAAAAGGCATTTGCCTTTTTAACCCAATCAATGACCTTAAAAATGAGAGACAGTGTTTCCACGGTACATTTTCTCTTGCTTAAAAGCAGAGAGGGCTGGTAACACCTTCAAACTATATGATTCACTATATTTAGCTCAAGAAAAAAAAATATAGCTGGATTGAGCATCCTTTGATGACTGACTTAAACTGGAGAAGACAGGAGCATTACATGCATTTTAATATAAAGCGGTCCATTTTATATAAATGTATATAAACATTGTAAAATATTTGAATTTGGATCCAGTGTGGCAAATAATTGTAAAGAAAAATGCACCTATTTTTATAATAACCAGATACTAGACATTAGATTTTTAAATTAATATTAGTGTTTATATCTCTATAAAGATAGGAATTTTCTTCTCCAAACACACAATAAATTTGTTTTTTCTTCCAATGGATTGTGAACCAACTCTAGCACAGAGGACTAACAAGAGCAATTTTTCTTTTAAAAGAAAAAATTTAAAAGGCAACTGTGTGATCTGCAACCTAAAACAAAACTGTGCAGATGATACTAAAGTAATCCTTAAAGTGGACATTGTTTCCGTGTTCTAGGGCTGCGCTGGCAATCCTTGGCATCTGAGCCAAATGAGTTTCTGTGCCGAAAATGGTGTGTATACGGGCACAGATGCACGTGTCAGAGGAGGAAAAGGAGATAATGGCATGTATCTAAGATTCTGAAGTTAGGACTCAGAAGTGTGGGATCCCTGGTGTGGGCAGGAACTGTGTCTTGTTTATCTTTTTATCCTGAGAGCACACCTTCATGTCTGAGCCAGAGTAGACACCCAGTGATGGTCTGCTGCATGAGTAAAGGGCTAAACTTATCAATGAGTTTATTCAAGGGCCCTCCCCTCTCTTTGATAATCCCAAACTGGGGCGACTGCACTCTTCATGGTCCCAAAGGGGCTGGGTGGACTGCCCGAGTGCAGGTAGTCACTTCCAAACATGCCAGGAATGGCACTTCTTTGAAGAACTCAGTGCCCATTAGAGTCTTTTTAAAGGGCTGACCCAAGGCCATTCCACCAGCATTGCCACCTCTGATGGGGAAAAACTAAATAAAGAACTACTGGGCATGCTTCTTTTAAAAGGTTGCTAATCCCTTGACTAAAGGCACAGTCTAAGTTTGGGGCAAAGATACTCAAAATAGCTGCGTGTTACTGAACGCATTGTGTGTGACCATGGAAAGAAATACTCAAGGCCTGTAGATAGATACCTTTGAAGTGGACTAAATTATCAGGGGAGATTGTTAAAAACACAGGTCCCCAGGCCTTATCCCAGACTTACTAAATCAAAATATCCTGGGGCAGGGACAAAGAATTTGTATTTTTAACAAGTTCCTTGGGTTTGGTTACACAATCAGCCTAGCACTGGTTCTTAAACCGGCTTTTGGAAGCCACCGAACTAGATGACCTTCTAATTTGAGATAAGATGCAACCTCAAGAACAGGTGAATAGTTAAAATTCTATTCTACTGCCACAAATGTGGTTAGTGGTCACGGTGAGAAACTACAATCTGGCCAGGGCCTTATTCACTGTGGGAAAGCCGTGGTGCTCTCCGTCACAGGTACTGGCCAACACAAGGTAGCCCCACCTTCTCTTCTGATGGTGAGGGTTAAACAGGAAGAAAGAAGCTGTAGAACACTGGCTCTCCAAACGCGGACCAGCACCATTAGCAGTGGCAAAGAAATGGCAAGAAATGCAAATTCTTGGACCCACCCCAGACCCACCGTATCCGAACCTCCAGGGATGGGGCCAGACAATCTGAGGGTTACTAAGCACTCCAGGTGATTCTGATGACACTCAAGTTTGAGAAGCACTGTTGGAGGGCACAGAGAATATCCCTTTAGCCCACGACCCCTGGTAGTGGTTGTCTAAAGGCCTGAATCTAATCTCTGTGTCCTCCACCTGTTTCAAGACTCTGAGGTATTTTGAGAGCATCTCCAGCTGGATTTACACCCATGCTCTGGAGGAGGAGGTCACAGATGCTTTCCATAGCTGAGCACACTATGCTCAGAACAGGGCACTGCCAGGGGAAGCAGCCCCAATCTACACCTACCTAGAAGAGCAATACTGAGGGAGTCTAGTTGCAAGGAAGTTAATCCTGGGATACCATGGGTATCCAGGTGTAGGCAAAATCCATTTCTATAGCTGTGTAGCCAGTGAATCAAGGAAAGATATGGGCACATGATGAGAGGATCCTCAGATGATTCTAAGCAGAAATTCCCAATCCATACAATTCTTGGCCATAAAAACTGCCCAGGCAAAAGGACACCACTTCCTTTCATCGGCATATCGTCTTAACCCCATTTAGCCACAAATCTGTCTATATTTTAGATGTCAACTTCTTGGCTTGGAATAAAGAAACGACACAAACAGTGATGATGTGCTCCGATGAGTCCAATACCACTGGGATGTGGCCTTCTGCCCTATCAGAAATATAGGGCAAGTGCAACAGCCAAGAGGGTCCTAGTCCATCTTTTTCTTCCTATTCCACCTCCCTACCTCCTCCGAAAAACAGCCCCGACATTTATCAGTGAAGAAACGGAGGCCAAGGGGTTAAATCGTTGCCTAAGATTCCACAGCTACATGTAATCAAGGATAAACCAGAGTCCAGGTAACTCCAAGTCCAGTGTTACTACCACTGGTATTCTCACATATTGTAAGTTATTTTTCACTTTTCCAAGCATTACCTCACTTGAACTCTGTTATCAAACCAGGCTTGATCCTACAGGTAAAGGTCTAAGTGCAGAGGAGAGATTAGATCTAGGGCCCAGGGGCTGGGACTGAGCTAGAACTGGTCCAGGCTGGTCCAGGTTCAAACAGAAATGTGCAAACTTTTCTCTCACAAGTAAGCCAGTGTCTGTACAGTCTTTAGATATATTCAGTACAGCAAGAGTCTTTGAGACTCGGGATTTTTATAATGGGTTTATTGTGGTCCAAGTGGAGGCCCTTATATGGACAGCACCAGACTGACCTTCAGAGCCCAGAGATGCTGCAAATATTTGAGCATCTACTGTCCATACAGTCAGGATCTCAAGGCTGTGATGTCATCACCGTGCAGTACTACGACCTACTTCACAGAGCTGTAACTAAAGTGATGTATTCTCTGCCTTAAAGTCACTTTTTAAAGATAGAATAAGGCTTCTGTGACATTTGGCACCCTGTCAAATTACAAACATCTGAAAGTAACCTCTCAGTATTGTATTTTCAGAGAAATATTAGGACAAATGAATACATGTTTTGGTTAATAGCATTTGTACTTCTTTTGAGTAAGTTGGTGGCACATTATTTAATCCTCACTTCTCCCAGTTTTGGACAAAGTTTAATAGTTAAATATGTTCATATAAAGTATATACTGTAAAAAAGAGTGATATCTCACCTGAAAGAACATGGCTTTTTTTTTCTCCTTCTCTTTTTTGATAAATAGAAACTCACTCTATTTATGATCATTTTTAGTTTGGGCAATGTAAATTCACTAATTTCAGACACACACACATATCTTCCAACCTACTTCCAGAACTTAGGTGTATTCATGAATATATAGATATTTATATGTCTGATTATAAACTTTAAGTCTATAAATTATATTGTTACCTTTTTCAAAGAATTCACTAATTTGTACATAAGTATCCAAATATATTTGTAGATGAACTGCACATTTTTGCCTATAGTCATATATACATACACATATATATACATATACAAGTTTATAGAATTCTTTTTTTTGCAGTTCGCGGGCCTCTCACTGTTGTGGCCTCTCCCGTTGCGGAGCACAGGCTCCGGACGCGCAGGCTCAGTGGCCATGGCTCACAGGCCCAGCCGCTCCGCGGCATGTGGGATCTTCCCGGACCGGGGCACAAACTCGTGTCCCCTGCATCGGCAGGCGGACTCTCAACCACTGCGCCACCAGGGAAGCCCTAGAATTCTTAAATGTTAGTGTTTAATTTTCAATAGGGTAGTCCCTTTTCTACACCATTTCTGTCTCACTATAATTCACTTTCATTATCCTCATTATCACAAGTAACTTTCACTGGACACTTGCAATGTTCCAGTCCTCAGTCTTCACAACAAATGAATAAAATAACTACTATTATCAATTCCATTTTATATATAAAGAAAACAGACTCAAAAGAATTAAGTAACTTGTCAAAGGTCACACAGTCAGGAAGTGGCAGAGAGATGCTTGTCCTGTAAAGCCCATGCTCACAGCCTCTATCCTCTCCCTTAGGCTGCCAGGAAAACAAGAAGAGGTGAAAAGTGAAGCTAGATTCTGGGTTAGCCCTCACTGCTCAAGAAACAAACCCCAAGAGTGAGGCCTTAGGTACTCACATTCATAAACTAAAGAGACAGTGGGTGACAGCACACTTAAAAGTAACTATGAACCAAGAAACAAACAGATGCATATTTTTACAGTTTTGTCCATTATCTGCAGGACTATTATTGTTCCCTGTAGACCTAAAGTTCAAATTAAATATGATTTTGAAATAGGAGTATTTGTTTAATTTTAAGAAATTTTCTGAGCCAAGGGATCTTTCAAAATTCCATGCTTTTAGCCCTGTGCCCTTGGCCAAAAATGCCCTTTGTCTTCATTTTTTTACTCCTTCCCATTCTTCTTTGCCCAGGCAAACTCCTATTCAAATTTCAAAACCCAATGAAAAAGGAGCCTCCTTTGTAAAGCTTTCTCTATTTCCCATTAACAGAGCTGGTATACTATGCTTTTGATTTCTTCAGCAGTTTGTTCCTTGCCTCTGCTATATTTACTTTTCTGTTTTGCAATTTATCTGTCTACTAAGTTGTCTGTCCTGATTGACTGTGAGCTTCTTCAAGGCAGGGGCCCTGATTCCCAAGCCCTGACACAGAGTAAACAGTCAAATGTTAGTGGGATGGACAAATTGTCAGCAAGAGCCTTGAGACATATTATTAGGCCCCTATGAGAATGTAACCTGCTTTGAGGAAGGTCCACGCAGTGAGTCCTTGGCTCTGGTAACCCAGCCACCCAGCCTCGGGCTCCCTCACACACCACCCTTCCTACTCTAGAGGCACTGGGTGTATCATGCCCAGTGTTTTACTGCTCAGGAGGGCATGGCCCTCCTCAGAGATGATCCTTACATGTCTGAGACACGTGTCATATATTGTTTTTTTGAAAACGGTGCTCCATTTCTCAAACCTGCCCAAATCCAATGGGGAAGAGAGACTGCCGGGAGAGAGTGGCTGCCCCTTGCCCAGGCAGTTCAGATTACTCGGAGCATTACAGTTAAAAAATGAAGTATCCTGTAGCCATGGAACTGCAACACAAAGCTCTTTGGAAACTCATTTTCTGTCATCATTTCGTTATGCTTTTTTCCCTTTAATATGGTACTTTGAAAACAGGATTAAAATGTACTGAGTCAAAAGATATTTTCTTTCAGGGACTACCTTCCAGGAGTTTAACATAGGACATCCCACTGAGAAATCTGAATCAGGGTTTTCAATAAGAGGCAAAAAGAAGAAGGAGAAGAAGTAGAAGTAGAAGAAGAAGAAGCAGCTGCCTTTGCCCAGTTCTATGTTAGACTCTAGCCTTACAAAGCTTGCTTTCCATGAACCATCCTCAGAGTAAATCTGCAGTTTACCTTTTTCACATCAGATGAGGTTGGGGGGAGGGGGAAGCTACAGACCCAGAAATGTGGGGAGGGCGAGGGGAGAGAGGTGGGGTGAGGGGCCAGCAGTGAGACCTGCTAATTACTGATCTCTTTTACTCTCCTGCTGTGCTTAACTGTCTGGACACGTTAAAGTGAAATTTTTCTGTGATTTTTCAAGTGACTGGTTCATGGCCCAGTAGCATGGAGGGAAGCAGGAGAGGTGAAATGCTTTCGTTCACATGCAACATTTACTAACTGTGTGGGTTTTCCGACATTAAAGAGAGGACAGTGACCCAGGCCACCTTTTTCACACTCAAAAGAGCACTGAAAAAACAAGACTTCATCGGCTTACCTCAGGCTTCCCTGGTCCTGAACACCCTCCCCCCGGGGTATGAGCAAAAAGGGAAAAAAAGAGGGGATTTTAAGCTCCTTTCTCTTCAACTTTTCAGGCTGTATAAGCAGCATTTAGCAAATTCAGCCCCAAATGGCTCCAAATGCTCAGAGCTGTAGGGGCTCATTCTTTGTTCTCCTCCCTCTATTTACACAGGATTTACGCAGGCTCTCCACTGAAGAGACCGAAAGCACTTCCATTCTCACTGGCTCGGCTGGACTGTGGCCCTGGCCGCTGGCCCGGCCTGTGCTGGGGGATTTCTGCCACCTGGAGAAGGCGACACACTGCGCCCTAACTCAGTGATCCCGAGACAACCTGGCCCGGTGCAGGCCACTGCAAAGCTCAGGCCAGAGAAGATGAGCTAACCTTCCAGAAGAGACACGAAAACCCAGCCAAGGCTGTGCAAGTAAGTGAACGTGTGTCCAGAGACAAATAACATGCACTTTAAAATATGCAGCTATATGATAGAATGGAAAGTGGTGGGTGAAAAAAAAAATTCAGACTGCAGCTTGGATGAAAACCACTTCACCCACTGGTTGGAAAAATAAAGTGTAAAAACAGACAGATGGACACATATGTAAATGTGGCAGTGTTTTAGGCTTTAGCTGGCAACGTGAGCGTCGTAGTATAGTTTTGCACGCCTGTATTTTCCATATCATGTTGAATCCTGTTAACTGTTGAACAGAAACATCCTCATACTGGTCCTTGACCAAATCAGTCCCCTCAATTTACCCGTCAGGAGCCATAAAATGGCTTTGTTTATTGACTGGAACCCTCTAATCCTTTATAGCAGAAGTGAACAAGAAAGCTTCCAAACTCTTAGCCTGTGCTTCCCTGAAGCTGGTTACTCTCATCTGAAATGTATATGTATTTCTAATTTATGCTTCACTTAAGTTGATTTCTCTCATTGAAATATATATATATTTCATAATTTATATATATAGATAAAATTTCACTTGAAAAAATTTAATTGAAGAATAGTTGATTTACAATGTTGTGTTAATTTCTGCTGTACAGCAAAGTGATTCAGTTCTACATATATATACATTCTTTTTCATATTCTCTTCCTTCATGCTTTATCACAGGATATTGATTACAGTTCCCTGTGCTATACAGTAGGACCTTGTTGTTTATCCATTCTATATATACTAGTGAAAATTTCTAAATATTTCAATAAAGGATATCTATTCCCCTAGCCTCCCACAGAATTCTCTAAAGGATATTGACTGAATCCAGTAGAAAAGTAAATTCCTTTTCCTTTATAATTCAGCAGATTGCCTAATCTCTGTAGTAGAGGATAATAGAATGTACTTGTTCCTCAGTTACCTGATAAGCACCTATAAAAGTACAGAGTAGGTTCCGAAGTTATTCACAGGACATCATAATAAAGCTCTTCTGGGCACTCTAATGATTCATTTTTAGTGATCTCTCAAATGCCCTTTCCACAGTTAACACTCAGATTTTATTAAGGTGGAAAGCATGGACAAATGTCCACTCAAGTCCCAGCTCTCAAATTTGACTCTCCTTGCATTACACTACCTACAGCTAAAGCTTTTTTAATGTTCTGTTTGCCTCCCCAGAGTGGCATTTCAGCTAACAGAGTTCACAATCTTTCAGCCCTAAACACAGAAGGCTGCTATCTTCAAGTCATCCTAGGAATGTGCCAGATACCATCATCTCCCTCCTGCAATACAAAGAACCAGAAAGAGAGAGAGACCAAGAGAAGACCAACCTGATCAAGTTACCAACAGCCCAGAATGCCCCTCTCAGAAGGTTAATCTTTGAACCAGTAAATGTTATAATTAGGAGCCTTGAAGTTGGACTGAGGCTGGTCATTGAAAGAAAGACCCTAAAAGAGAAAGTATGAATGGAACACATCTCTTTCACCTAATGGTTTGACACAAGGGTCATGATTTTTATGGGAAATTATACAAAGATGAGTTGTTATGATGTATGAGTCTCTTTCCCACATCTCCTATAAAAGAAAAAAGGTGGTTGGGGAGAGATGACTTCCCAATTTCAGTTAGCTATGTTTCAGTACAAATTGTGAAAATTATGCAAATAACAATTTTGGCACCTTTGCTAGAGGAAAACATTATTAAATTATGTTCTAAGTATTTTGTATGCTTTAGTAATTACTCTCATGCAACTGTAAATATAAATAGCTGTTATTCTGTTTAAATTTTTAATCATGCAAAATATTGTCACACAAAAGTCCTTCTGTTGCAGTCTAACTGGGATTTTCTTTTTTAAAATATCCATATTTAACTGAAGTGGACTATTTTTAGCATTGTAAAGTGTTTTAGTAAAGATAGCTGGCTAACATCTCCAAATCAACAGGTCTTTCAAGGAAAGATATGGCCTTTATATTTGCAAAAAGAATTTCCTACAAAAGACCATTTATAAACTGTGTTTTTAACATTTTATATGAAACTAGAATACAATTAGTCTGCTTCCAAGAATGTATTAATTATATTAAATCTGTATGTTCGGTATGTAACAATAACAATGTTCTCATTTTATCGTCAACTATAGGATTTTATATCTTACTATCTCTCTTAGCATACTTTATATTTAAATGAAACATTAAATATCAACCAATAATAAAATTCATTAGGGGGAATAACAAAAAAGCAAAGTTCTATCTGTAGCAGAAATTATTTCATTCAATTTTTAGGATCCTTACTTCATTATCATATTTGCTATCTAAAACAAAAGTAGGGACAATACATTTTTATAATATCAGTTGATCAGCTTGAATTCTTAATATGGTATTTCTCTGTGAATTTATATCAGTAGATACCATTTCAAATAGCAGAACAACAACAACAGAAAAGACTTTTTGCATATTTCTTCCACTTTCTCAATTACTGTAAAATGAAAATAATAGAATATTTTAATAAAAGCACAACTTTGCAACTGACATTGTTAAATAATTTCCAAAAAAATCCTTTAACTTTAAACAAAAGCTAGCCATCTCTGTGATAATAATAATGCTTACTAAGACAACAGATTGCACTATCTATCAACATTCCCTTTGGAAAGTTTTCTACATATAGAGAAAAGAACAATAGTACCTGTGAAGTTGATAACTGGTTTTAGGTGAATATTTTTAAACTGTTAACATATCATAAGTGGAATATGTGTGTTATTTATTAGAAACTTATATTTTGTACATTTTTCAAAGCACATTTTCACACAACAGAGTTTCCTAATAAAACTTTGGGTTTTTGTTTAACAAGTTTATAAACTAAATTGCTAACATTTAAAAAGTAACTACTGTGCATTTAGAGATTTTACTTATTATGATTGTTTTAAATAAATCTACTATGATTTGAGAACAAGCAGGTATATTTTTATAATGTAATGTAAATAGATATCCACAACATACATGTGATAGTTCTATGGGGAAACATAATGTGACAGCTTAGTAAGAATAATCTAAGATACAGTAAATTGACTATTCTTCATATAGCCTATGGACTAAAAAACCACAGACACGAGGCCCTTTAAAAGTACACTTTAAATGGAGAATGACTGCTAACGAGTATATAATCTTTTGGGGTGATGAAAATATTCTAAGATTGATCATGGTGACGGTTGCACAACTGTGAATATACTAAAAACCAACGAATTGTACACTTTAAATGGGTGAATCATATACTGTGTGAATTATATCTCAATAAAGCCATTATATTTTTTAAAATGAATATATTTTGCTTACTTATTCAAAACAGCATGCTGGACAAAGTATAAAAGTCTAGTAGCTGAGTTTGAAGGTATCCATAATCTTTTCTGAATTGTTTCAAAACAATGTGATTTCTAGGCCACTTAATAATGTCATCTTAGCACCTTGCATATGGACAGACATATGTACTCAAAGGTATTTGGCATGGATTTTATACTGTTTAGGTTACAAAGATACGCATTGATGGAAAGTAGACTGACCTTAATACGGTAATGAATTTAATCCTTCTCCACTCTCAATCCTATTGATTACAGCAGAACACTAGTCCAAATTATTTACCTCTTTCAAGGCTTACTTTAGCTACAAGAATATCTCCAGAAGACTTCCACAAACACACACACACACAACTACATTTCTTCTACATAAGCTTCTTCAAGTCAGGTACCATATCTTTTATTTTTTTATAACATTCTTAGAACTTTGTATAATGTTATGGGTGTAGTATATGCCTAAACTTTAATTAAATGAATGGATGGATAACTCTCATATTCCTTGGAATATGTTTTATTCTTTGTGCATTTATATCTAAAACTTGGAAACAGAAGCTATCTATGAATGTTGGTCTCTAAGAGCTGAAAACTGGTCATAGAGTTGATGTTTTATAAATTTCAAAGGCATTTTCCTATAAGATTCACTGCCTGGAAGAAGCAACTTTATTGAAAGAGATAATTAGTGATAGAGGTGCCCTATATCTGGAAGAGTGCCCTACATACTTGGTTCACGCTTTTTCTAAATTTCTGACTTTATTGTTTTTGGGGGGGCAGATTTACTACTCTGTTTGTAGTAGCCTCTTTTGGAGGCTCACTTCTAACATACTCCTTGCCCCTCCACTCTGTCCCTCAACCCCATCCACACATAATCACAGAGGAACATACCCTTGGGGGAAAATGTTGATGCAATGGAAGAAGCATGAGCTGGGTGATAAAAGAGATCTTGTATTGAATTTCCAGATCTATTCCTTACTGGCTGAGTATGACCTTGGTCAAGAGATTAACCCTCTAAACCTAAGTTTCCTCATCTATGAAATGGGAAGAATTATACATACCCAATAAGTTAATTATGAAAATTAAATGAAGTAATAAGAGTAATTATTAAATCCCTATCTTGTACCAGGTGCTTTACACTTATTAACAAGCTTAGGAACTTTATACGTGACATCTAGCCTCAGACGGTACCTAACACATCAAAGGTGGATCAATAAATGCTAGTTGGGGCTTCCCTGGTGGCACAGTGGTTGAGAGTCCACCTGCCGGTGCAGGGGACACGGGTTCATGCCCCAGTCCGGGAAGATCCCACATGCCACGGAGTGGCTAGGCCCGTGAGCCATGGCCGCTGAGCCTGTGCGTCCTGAGCCTGTGCTCCGCAATGGGAGAGGCCACAACAGTGAGAGGCCCGCGTACCGCAAAAAAAAAAAAAAGTAAGTAAATAAATAAATAAATGCTAGTTATTTCCATTCTTAAAATGAACTAATATGAAAGGATAAACGAAATGTGGTATATCCATACACTGAAATACTATTCAGCAATAAAAAAGCACAAACTACTGACACATACAATGTGTCACATCTCAAAGTCACTGCACTAAATAGAGGAAGCCAAATAAAAAACTACATACTATATGATTCCAAATATATTAAATTCTATAAAATGCAAACAAATAGATGGAAAGCAGATCAGTGGTTGACTGAGGACAAACACAGAGGGAGGGATGGGCTAAAAAGGAGTACAAGGAAACTTTTGGGTGGTGATAGAAATGTACAGTATCTTGTTTATGGTACTTGTCTCATAGGTGTACACAACTGTCAAAACTCATTTAATTGTATACCTTAAATGGGTGAATTTAGTATGAAACTTATACCTTAATAAAGTTGATAAAAGTATTGTTAAGCAAATTATAGTTAAATCTCCATAAACCTGTTATTTGGCATAAAACAGATTTTAGTGGAAAATACAGCTTACAATACAGAGGTGTAGGAGTGGGGATTCTCCCAGTTTTTGCAGTGGAGTTCTGAAAGAATGAAATGATTTAGGGCAGCAACTGAAAGATGCTATGGGGAGAAGCCCATCATGATATTTATAAACCTGTTGATCTATACTATTTTCTTTAACTTCATGAAGATATAAAGTAGATGGTCAAAATGCACTTTGCAGATTTTACTCAAAAGTATTTTTCTCCATTGGTCAAATACCATTATGATAAATATTGTTAACAAAGAACTATTCAGGTTACCAAAAAAGTACCAATAATAGTCAAGAAGGTAATAGAAATAATTCTTAAGCCACTTTTAAAACTTCTTTGGGAAATTCAGTATTAACCCATTCCTCCTAATCATAAGAAGGTCTAACACTGGAGATGTTAGTCAATTTCAGAGGAAAATGACACCATTATGAAAGACTCTGAGCACCCTTAAGATTAAAAATGAATGGGAAATACAGAATTAATATTTACCCTTGCCAACCAGCTCCATACCTTCAGATAACCCCTGAATCCTTTGTATAAATACAGAACTAACATTTGTGGAGCACCTTGTAAGTGCCAGGTACAATAGATATCCTCTCATCCACAGGATAGTTCAGAGTTCAGTATTTTAATCATTTTAATATCTTTGGAACGTGAAGCCAGACAGGTTAAGAAACTTGCCTAAAGTCACGTGGCTAGTTGGTAACAGAGCTGGATCTTCAACTCAAGTCTATGAACTCTATTTCACAACACAGCCTCTACTCCCATATGGAATGGAATTCATATTTTTTAAAAAAAGTAGACTGTGGGGAAAACAGTGCTTTATGGCTTTGAACCTGGGTAACTAGTACTTACTAATGTCTGGTCATGGCCAAGTGATTCATATGAATTTGGAGGTATATGATATTTGGCTCACATCAGATAATGAGTAATAGTTCAATTTCATTCTTACTTTTTCCTTCCTTCTTTCATTTCTTTTTAATGACTCATTCACATTTAAAAAAAGGAAAAAAAAAAACCCTATGAAAACAGAGTCACCACTGGCTGAAAAACACATTTGCTTAAGAAAAATAATCTTTTCCTCATTCTTCCAGAACTCATACTTCAAAATGGCACAAAAGCAAAAGGCCACATTTGCCACTACACAGGAAATATTACCACATCTGATTGCTGTCTAATTACAGGAAGACCAGGAGCTGAAGGCCAGGTAGTTATTAGTTTGTCATAGCATACCCCTACACTTTGTCATGAAGACACACAACTCAACTTAAGGGCACCAGTGTGAACTTTATTCGGGCCGTGTTGGCTGGTAAAACAGGAGCTGCAAAGGTCTTTGTTTGAAAGAAAACATTGTTCAACCATTTCCCAGGAGGAAAAGGAAAGGGTCTGTCTCTCAGTAGGTTTATTCATATACCTGTGGCAAACCAACCCACAAGAGAACTGACATCTTTGCTGTAAGATCAGATCTCAGAGCCACCAATCAAACGGCAGTCCAACCTTAATACGCTGATGCAGCGAATTTCCGGATCTTGATCACACTAGGCTAGGGAGTCATTCTTCTCAGTGATAAAGTCGGTGAATGCACTCTTGAGAAGATAACAAATTAAAAACCAGCTGACTCGACATCATTTGAGTGAGGAATTCACTGCTGACCCAGTACAACACAATTTCTACCACCAGTCAGTAATCACCAAAGAGGTGGCCAACTTCATTTCATAATTGTAAAACTATTCCTAACACAGGGTCTCAGAACAGCTGAATGGTAACTGCCTGATTCACATCATGAAGAGCCACTGAAATTGATAATGATTTCCTCTAGTATTTATATCCTGAGTCTTACTTTATGTTAAAATTCCAAGATTCTAAAGCAAATTAGAAATTCTCAAAAGTGGTATATTATTTAAATGACCAGAAACATGAAAAGAACTATGTAACTTTGAGGATTACTCCATTTTGAAACTGTATTTTTTGAATCTATAGTTTTCCCACTAAAATACCTAGTTTTTCTCTAGTTGATGTATCATGCTGGTGGAAAGTGGAGTTGACATCCTCTATACATCGACCACAAAATATTAGGAAAATAATTACCTAACTGTTGTGCGACTTGTGTCCCGGACTTAGAAATGTGTGGTCTTGGATAAAAATACCTTACATTTACATAATGATTTTTCAGCTTTCAAACAATTTTTTCCAACTCTTGATCACTACAACAAAGTGTAAGGGGCATATCCTATTATCCCCATTTAACAGATAAACCAAGTACGTCCGGTTAACATTTTGGTAACTCCTTGTAATCTATAAATATTATTAGGTTGAACCATCTGAAATTGCTAATATTTGACCAGTTCTAACCTACCAAAAAGGCAATTTCATAAAAGCAATATTTCCAGCTTTACTATCAATCATCAACTTGGTTGTTTCTTTTTCTTTTTCTACTTTTCTATTTACTTGTTTTTACCAATATGTCTAGCCTCACTCTTACAAATCCCTTCAATCATTTTCTCTTTTCATACTGAATAGATAAAAAGGTAAAGTGAAAGAAAATAAACACTAGTAAAGGAAACCCTAGCCTATGAGCAACCAATGAAGTTACACACAAAAAATTACCAACAGACAATTAGGCCATGGGAGACATTGCTGTGTTTTTAACTAGGGATGTAGCAAGAAGGCTCTTCACAGTATTCAGAAAAAGGAACGATTCTTGTCAATTCTAATTTCAAACTTCAACAACAGTAATTAGCATTGAGAAATGATTAGAGTATATTCTATTATATGTCTCTGGAGAAATTTTCACTCTAAATGTTTCCTATAATAACAACAGTAACATTAATAAAAAATAATATTTATCGAGTACTTACTCTCTTCCAGACACTCTGCTAAACACTTTCCATGCTTCACCTCATTTAATTCTCACTGTCCTATCAGGGTTGATTTTCTTTTTACACATGAAGAAACCAAGGCTTGGAGGGGTTAAGCAATTAGGTCATATGAATAATAAGTGGCTGAGACTGGGTTCACACCCGTGCCCTTAAAACACTGCAAAGAGACTGCTGCCCACGATGGCTCATCCCTGCGACTCCTGAGCCCATTTAGCCAGAATCGTCCAGCCTCATGAAACTTCATAACATTTCTAAACCCAACTGAATCATTCAGTCCATTAAAATGTTTGTGGTCTACCAATTTAACAGGAAATTTACGTTTCACCATGACCCGTAAGTGTCATGAGGACAGGCACTAGGCCACAGCAGGCACCAAAGAACTGTTCGTTGAAAGGGAAATAAATAAGAATTCTTCCCTGTGATTTTTTTTTTGTTTTTTTGTTTTTTTTAATCGGAGAGCCTCACCTTTCTCCCTTGTGACAAAGTAGAGAGCTCTCAAGCAATCCCATTCTAGACGTTACTTGACTTTGGTGCCCATCCACCACTGCCACTGCCACCTTCAACCTTGCTGGAAATGCTAAAATTAATTCATCTCACTGACAAAAATGGGATAAAAGAACCCCAACCACAGAGGTGGAGAAACCACTCCTTCCCCCTGAACAAATGCTGCTTTCTGATGCCCAGGATTGCTTTTCTTCTCTTGCTAAGGTTCAGTAAGTACTGAAAGCTTGGGCCCAGTGAATATGGGTCAGGTCTGTAAGGCAACTCCACCCCTTTCATTACCATGGAATCAGTTAACAATCCCGCTAGTTCTACCAAAAAATAAAAAATAAAGTAATTGGTCCCAGCGGTTATTTAGGTGCTGAGGAAGTCTTAAAAACACTACTATCTCCTGTAGTGATCTGCTAGCCTTTCCATACTCCAACCAGCACACTGGGACTTCTAAATTACATACCATAATTGACATAAAATATCTGTCCCGTAAGTGAATATCTTTATTAGCATCAAAATCACTCACAACTAGTGTTCCTCAATGTTATTAAACATAACTTGTTCTAGGTGTTGCTTTACTAATTAGTCAGGATGAGCCCGAGGAAGAAAATCTGGGTCATGTTAAATTAATTGGAATGAGCATGAAAATTAGCAGAGCAAACTGCATCAATTTTCTATAGAGAGGCTTTCTTCATGTTGAGAATAAAAATGGATATTACGAGGCATTAACCACACTGCCTTCTGTGACTGCCAAGAGGTGTGTTACAGTAGCCCAAAATATCATGCTCGCAGATTTTCAGAAGTTAATGAGACATTTCCAGGAATGGTAAATACATGGTGTTAAAATGGGTGTGCCTCTGATGGGAAAATGCCAAGTCACTTCATGTTTATTCAGGCATAACAAGCTCTTCAAAATGAGCATAATTTAAGAGGTGAATAGTGCAAAGAGGGCCAACATTCAACTAATTTTCCTTCAGAAAGAAAAGATTAAATTGGACCCAAAAAAATGAATTAAGAGGTTTACAAATCAACAAGTCAGCCACCAGGACGGCAGCCTCTGCTCAGCACCGGCTTGGACGCCCAGCCACCAAGTTTTCCAGAAATGTCCCGAAGGCAAGGAACAAAGCGAGAACTGATTACAGCCCCGCTCACTGCCTCCGCCTCGCCCGTCTCAACTCTGTTTGGCTTCCTAATGAGCTCACTAAAAACCTAATTCATCTCCCATAACCCTCCTCAGCACTCCTGGAAATCCACCATTATGGAAATTACAGATGAAACATTTCCAGGCTGAGTTCAACCCAGTACGTCTTCAACAGGCAGGGCCCTGCCTCCCACCCGGGGCACCATGCAGCGGGTCCACTCCGAACGTTCGAGAAGAAAGAGGCCAGGCAAGGTGAAGACTCTTTCTCTGGATGACAATGATTTCTGCCTTCACGCGTTCCCTCCCCTGACTGTGGAGCTGTCGTGGGTTCCATGGGACATAAAACACAAGTTGTAATGCAGGAGACGAGAAATGAGTTGTACTAATGACAAATAGCTGGAAATAGGCTAATGTGAATTCCCAGCCTGTTCATGAGGAAACTCCCCGGGTTCCTCATTACATAGAGTCAAATCCTCACGGCACCTAGCCTGTAACTGGAAGATTACGGAATTGATGGATCCTTAGTTTAAAATGCAGCTGTTTTATTCTGCTTTAGTAATTAATTCTTTTTCCAATACTCTATTGATTAAGCGTAGACCCTGATAAAGTTCAAACTGAGGAGAATCTCCCGTGGCGTCCTTAGTCGCTCAGGAGAGTCAATGAAAACTTCCTACAATTCCACCTGCCCCCTCAGAGTGCTGATCCAATGAACAGAACAGTTTTTTTCTCATAAATTAGTCAGGCCATGTGGAGCTGTATTAGCTGATCGTTGCTTTTGTCTCTCTACTTGCTGACTTGCTTTTCAGTTTTGCTGGCCTTTGTGCCGTCACACACAAAGTCGGAGTGCAGCTGCCATTCTGAACCCAAACCAAGGTAAAGAACAATTCATACAAACTACATTTTTCCCCCCATTTTATACAGCTGCAACTCCCTGAGCAGTACAGAGCTCAATGGGGCCTCCTGGGACCCAACTAGCTGAGAAATCAGTGCTAAAGCATGCAGACATTTTGTGGAACTGAAAAAAAAAATAACAGAAAGTAACCTATTTTCTTCAAGGTTTTGACAGGCTTTTTGGTCCTGCCACCCCTCCCCCCTCCCCCCAACCCCCAGAATTTGTGCTACCCTATTTTCAACCATGCTAAGCACCCTATTTCGTTCTCACAGAGGACATCGAGGAATGACAGAAGACAGAAAGGTAAAGAGAGTGATCAAGAGGCCGAGGTCTGTATCCTATGCTGATCAGGTGGCATCAGTGTGTTTCAGGAACGCCCATGAACCAAATGGGCGTGGAGTGTAACCATATATAAATGGCCATTATAAACACAATGGTATTTAGTAATAATAGGAATCACCAACGTGGTGCTCCTTTTCAAAGGGTCACATGTACCGGGGATCAGTGCTGGTGAGTACAACAAGCATGATAACAGAAAGTTTCTCAGATTACAGCCCTGCACAATGGATTTTTGTTCCTACAGAGACCATCGCTCCTGGGAATGCTTTTAGAGCAATGGACTTATTCTCTACATCGCGTCCCTACCCCCTCTTGCTCCCCGACACCCCATCTACGGCCCCCCCAACCCATGTGCACAGGCTTCATTCCCTGCGTGAAAACAGGTGAGAGATAAGGTTCTAGCCCAGAAACCGGTGGCAAGAACGGAGTTGATTTTTCCAGTTGATTTTTGTCACTTGCAACACCCGTTTAGAGGAGAACTCATATTGTTTGTCTTCAACTCTATTTCAGATGGTAGGAGTAATAGTGAAGGTCTGAAATAATTTTAGGAGAATCCTTCAAGTGTTTATCACCTAACACCAAATTCAAAGCTAAAACCAAGCTAGGATCCTGTGAGCAGAGGGGCTGGGACTGTTTTCCATGGTCTCTCCCGGGCAGGGGCTGAGAGAACATTCCCCACCTTCACAGCATTCCTTCCTAGGTCAAAAGGTCATCTCTCACAGCCGTCTCCAGCAGACACTCAGTTGTCAAAAGGTTGAATCATGTGATCTGGGCAGTCACTGCTAACAAAGCTCTTCCCTCATTGGGAAACAAACTTTGCATGCCTAAATAATTTCCGAGTTAAAAATGTGTTTTCCTCCCTCCTTCCTATTCTCTTCAGTTTCAAAACAGTGAGGACAGCAATGGGCACCAGATTCATCAGCAAAGCTTCCATGGATCACTTGGATCAAGATTCCACCACTTTTACTGGGCCATATTATGATGAAAGATTACTGCCAGAGGTGATGTTGATTTCCTGCATTTAAAAAGAAAACAGAGGTGTCCCTTTTCCAGGGGATTTCTTTTAAAAGGAAAATCCCATTTTTAAAGCAAACATATGTATTTTGAATAAATATGAAATTGCAAGTAGAAAAATTAGTCTAAAAAGATATATCAGAATCCTTTGTAAAGTCATTTCTAAAAATTAAGATTGCTTTTTGATTCATGTATATTCTATTGCATTTATCTTATTTTATTTTATTTTTTATTTTTTTTTTTTTTTTTCTTTTTGCGGTATGCGGGCCTCTCACAGTTGTGGCCTCCCCCGTTGCGGAGCACAGGCTCCGGACGCGCAGGCCCAGCGGCCATGGCTCACGGGCCCAGCCGCTCCGCGGCATATGGGATCCTCCCAGACCGGGGCACGAACCCGTATCCCCTGCATCGGCAGGCGGACTCTCAACCACTGCGCCACCAGGGAGGCCCTATTCTATTGCATTTAAACGACCAACAATGTACATAGTGTATAACAAGGTACCAAAAAAAAAAAAAAAAAAAGAGGGGGTAAGAAGTATGCTTACTTGCTCAACGTTCAGAATTTAAGCAAGCATAAAGTTTGCCATCAGTGATGTTATAATAAAAAAAAAAAAAAAGTCCCAGTTACTAGGGAAGCAGGCTTTGCCTTTCTTTTTTTTAAATTCCCTGCTGCCTAGATGAATAATATAATGATTTTCTCATTGTCGCGAATTGTTACTTAGAGCAGCTTGAAGCTCTCATATGCAATCCAAAATGAGTCATTTATTTCTAGAAGGGAGTCAAACAAGTCTATCAACATTGCTTCTATTTATAAATTATATATTTAAGAGTGAAATAAAATAGTCATGGCTGAAATGTTACATATGGCAGATAAAGAATTAGAGATACTTTCAAATTATTTGGCCTAGTCCTAAGCAATAGAATCTAAGGGAACTGATAATTTTTGTGAGACCTAAGCAATTTGTGCATTTGCTTATTCAAAAAAGCTTAATTAAATATCCTCAGACATGGGATCCAAGTTCTGACATGTCTTTAGGATACCAAGGCTTGCAGACATACAATATTTTCTTAAATGTACTATCTTCATTTTAGTTTTTAAATTATCAAACTTTCCAAAGTACATTTTTCAAAACTCATCATCGGGACTTTCACTTGTCTCCCTTTTTAGCTGCCTTGGGATTAACAGGAACTGACAAAGATGCATATTATTAACAATGTGTAGTTTCACTTGGTATAATCTACTAACTTTAAAGAGCCCGGTTTTATAAGGTTTCCTTTGGGTAGGTACTTTAGTGTTCTAAAAACAGTGTTATGGGCTGTTAAATTAAGCACATGTTCTACACTGACATTTTAGCTCCGGGAAGTTACTGTGTGCTAAATTCACCAGTTTAGTATCTGTAACCCTGGAACATGTGCTCCCTGCCTTTTGCACGGGGTGTTTGGAAGGTAACTGAAAATAAATTAAACAATGATGACACAGACTCGAATAGAAAAAAATATATACACTACATGGGAGAAGAAATGGGTATCCGAACTTTTTATAGAAGTTTAGGTGGGATCCAAGGAAATAAGGTGAATAAAATGAATGTGTTTATGATCTTGTAATGACTTATAAGCTGTCACCATTCCTGGTACTGCAAATCTGATACTGAGCATTTGGCATCAGCTACAGAGTGCAAGGATTCTGTACAATTCTAACAATGGTAGAGAACAGCCCTAAAAATAGGAACTTTGGGGCCAGAATCATGTTTTTTGCCAAAGGAATCTAGGGAAAAAATAGGTGCCTCATAAAGAAATGGCACGAATTTAGTTATCCTCTAATTTGAGTGTATCACATAGCTTGCTTCCCTATCAATCAAGAAAGAAAATTAAGCAGAAAGTTAAGAATTCCCTATAGAGAATACAGGATGCAGTTAATAATGTTAAATAGGGACACTAAGCCTCCTGTACAGAGGAGCATCTGATCTTCATTGGTGGTGTGACTCTCCACTTGTGCACTTTTCATTCCTATTACTACCTTACCTGACACAGGACTCTAGCTCCAGGCCCTCCATCTCTAAAGTCAAAACAGACCTTCCCACTGGGTGCACACAAATACTCTTCTAAGTGTAACAGCGGAGCAAGGAGTCAAACGGTGGGGAGATGGTTGTCAAAGGGACTGGGGTGCCGCCTTAGAAGAAGCTATGTTAGATGTCACAATATATCCAGATGCCTTAAGAGAAAAGCACTCAAGCCCACCGTGGAAGTGTTCGAGGGCAGAGAGAGCTAATTTACATCTCACCCAGGAAGCGGACAAGTCTCTGTCATCCATGAAATTCTACCTCAAACGATGACTGCACCTGCATCTGTAAAATGTCTTTGACATGTAAGTCTTCAGGTAAAACCACCAAACTACTACGTAGTAGCGTTCTTAGTTGCAAAGGTATCCACACTCAAAATATGTTGACCATTTCATAAGTAGCTGGTTACCATACCCACCTTGTCAAGTCACTCATTAGGGACTTGAGCTGGCATCAAATGTTTCAATACTTGCAGTTATCATTTTAAAAAACTGTAAGGTGACCAAATTATTTCTTTGAGGCAAATTATACAAGGAGGCAGAAATTCTGGCCTTTTGGAAGATGGCTGGGAAAACTAAGATTTGTAGTCACTGAACCAGTTTTCCTGAAACCCTTTTCAAAAGTGTAGCATTTCCTCTTAACTTTTGAAAACTGGATCTCCACTATAAATAAAATAGCAGCCAGACTACATCTTCAAAATTTTTTTAAAAAACTTTAAAACTACCTAAAAGAAGCAGGCAGAATATAAAGATATCAATACAGTTTTGAAAATTCAAAATAAGTCTTTTTTTTTTTTTTGCAGTATGCGGGCCTCTCACTGTTGTGGCCTCTCCCGTGGCGGAGCACAGGCTCCGGAGGCACAGGCTCGGCGGCCATGGCTCACGGGCCCAGCCGCTCCGCGGCATGTGGGATCTTCCCGGACCGGGGCATGAACCCGTGTCCCCTGCATCGGCAGGCGGACTCTCAACCACTGCACCACCAGGGAAGCCCCAAAATACGGCATTTTATTTCTGCGAGTGAATTGCTTTAAGGTCATAGGGGAAATTACGGTTGAGATTAGAACTTTGAGCTCCCCACACTCCAGTGCCAGTGATCTGCTCAGAAGCCTACTAAAATGTTTTTACTCTGCCCCAACAGCAACAAGTTATAATAAAAGGCACAAGAAATTTCCAGACCCAGCTGCTCAGGGTAAGCCAGTGTGACTCAGACGTCTCTGATTCAACAGACTTTGCATGTGGCACTAACTTGACAACTTAGTTCCCCCTCTTACTGACACCCGTGGGATCATTCTGATGCCCACCCCACATAAGAATGGCAGGGGCCTAAGTATCATTAAGTATTCTAACTTGTCTTCTTAGAGAGAAAGTAGGATTGCTCAAACGGAAAATTATTTGAGGATGCCCCCCCGCTTCAAAGTCAAAAGTTGTAATAATAAGCAGCAGAAATCAATAAAGAGCTTTAGTTGCAAAAATATAAGGCCATGGAAGGGAGGATAGACCCCAAAGATGTGGTCAAAGAGACAGAGGGGAAAAAGACCTTTCACGTGGAAGGCTGGAATGTGCAACTTTATTGTCTTCTTACGTTGTCTGTTATGGTGCCCTATGATCATGGAGATTGAACAGGTCAATATTTAACATAAAAATAAATACCCGTGTTTATCCTCTGCAACTGCCTGGGAGAAAAATTCCAATTAGATCCTTCACAAATTCTAATTTTATCCTAGTAAGGACAACTATATGGTATGAACTCTACTAAGGACCCTTGAAGAATTTATCCAAATTTACCTTTTTCTATTTAGTTTTATTGTGTGCCATACCGGTTTTTTAATAAACATTAAATTTTCAACTTAACTGATGTAAACATATATTTATTGGAATATATGAGAAATTTGGGAACAAGTGATTTTTGTACATTCATCATCAACATATTCATAAAGATAAGGGTTTAGAAAACTTTCTTCATTTGGTCACCTGACTCTTGAAACAATATCAGAAAAATGTTGGAGGGCTCTGTGTGGCCTTCAGGGAATGTGGTAAAATGCCAATTCTATATATTACCAATAATTTCTCAAGATTATATGTGGCATTAGAAACCTGCCACCAAATCAGAATTATAGGGTAGATTTCTAGAATGAGTTTGATTCCCAATGCTGCTATGCCCTACGATGAGTTAAACGACTCTAGAGAAATGTCTGGATAGATGACAGAAAATATCGAAACTCGCCTGAAATCCTCAGAATGGCAAAAACACCTCCAGCCCCAATTTCTTGGCTGACGACAGGTATCTAATACCATTAACACCTCTTCTTGTAGACAGAGTGTGGTCAAGTAGTTAAGTGCCTGGGTTTGGGAGTCAGACAGACCTAAGTTAGAATCTTAGCCTGGTCACGTTCTAGATATTCGAGGAAGGGAAAGTTACTTAGCCTCTTTAAGCCTCAGGTTTTCCAACTAAAAAGTCTAAACAAGGTTATGAAGATTAAGTTATACTAAATATACATAGCACAATATCTGACATAAAGTAGTTGTCAAATATTAGCTGTGATAAAGATGATGATTCTGCTATTGCTGCCAAATTTGGGCATATATATCATAGGTTCTTTTCCTTGTTCTAGCTCTTTGTTTTTTGTCCCAAAATGGTAATAATCAAATAGAAGAACTGGGTCTCAGGCTACAATAAAGATGTAATACTAAACAAAGCTGGCATCTGGAAAGATAATGATCAGATCCCAGACAGCGCTCTTTAAAATTCTTAAGCAAGAAATTAGCTCACATATCACATTAGTTTTTCTCTTCCCTATTAACATATAACACATTAGAAGGAAGCCATGAAAAATGAACCACTGAAAAGAGAAGAAACACCTTCACCCAATGGGTGTTGAATTGCAAGATCTGAGTTAAAACTCTTGCTCGAGTCAAACAGTTCTTAGACTAGAACTGGTTAAGCAGGAAATAGAATAACCTGTTTAATATCCAGTATACGAAAAACTTGATCAAAGGGACTTCATGGTAAGTTAGGCAGTGATTTTTGAGGAGACTGTTTAGTTTATAAAAGCAAAGAATAAACAGATATTAAAGTCTGATCATGACTTGTTATGGTATCTTGACCAAAATAAAATATATCTTTTCTAAACTCAAGAAATCGGAAGAGAAAAAATACCTCATCTGTGTCTGCATTCAATATATCATCAAATAAATAGGACACTAGGAAATTTAAGATGACTTTGTACACATCCACTTATTCCCAGGGCTGAAAACAAACTGCCAATAGAGAGGGGCTATATTTAGTGTATAATGCTGATAAGGAATCTCTGTGTAATTTTGTGAAGATATATATATAACATACAGTGATAATACCGTAAATCTGCACAACTGTAAACAAACAAAATCTATTATCATTTACAAAAATTTAGAAGAAAAGAGACATAATGAAACATTTTAGGAATCCTTATTGTAAAACAGTAAAACACATTTACACAGGCATAGTGAATTGAGAAGTTTAAACAAATATAGGTTAATTTCCTACTAGTATGGAAAATAAAATATTAATTTTTATTTTCATGAGTCAAAATAATTGAATAATTAGTCATCTCTCAACTTAATTTTAACTGTGTAAACACCATCAACATTGTCCCAGCACTTGAGCAAAAGAGGGTATAGTTGTCCCAGCACTTGAGCAAAAGAGGGTATAGTTAATTACCTAAGCATGGGACATTTTTATTGGATTGGAATATCAAAGGCCATTGTCTTTAAGAAATCCTGAAAAAAAAAAAAAAAAAGAAAGAAATCCTGAAACTCTATGGGTTTTAAGAAAGTCAGGATTAACTTCTCTTTAAACCACAATCCCAATCCAGTGAATAAAAATCAACAAACAAGTACAACATTTCTAAAGAGGGAATAAATTACCTACTGTCTGCTATGATTTCTTAGGCAACTAATTCTCATTGAAATGTTGAATGCAAAGATAACTAGGTATCTACAAATGTACTTTTTAGATCTTTACAAAAGCGTAGAAAATTATAAAGATAGGACACTACATGATTTTGAAATTATGCCTTAATATTCTCATTCCTAAAATCACTCATGACCTACTATGGCCCAGAAGTTTTCAAGACTGGGCCAACTAGAGATCAGAACTACTTTCATGTTCCCCAATTCAAACTATATTCTTTCAAAAAATGTATAATGTAAATTCTGGAAGCCCCTAGGTAGGCTGCAGTTTAAGCCCTTTATCTAGTGCATTGTAGGCAATCAAACGTGAGGTCATAGCACCTGGGCATGTAATCTCATGCTTTTGACACTACCATAGGCACTGAAATTCATCTCTGGAGATTTGTCAGGAACAGCCCTCAAAGTCAAGAACTAAAGAGAGTGTCAAGAAATCCTTTAGAGAAAAAATATTGCCAAAGAGAAGAGGAAGCCCTGATTGATTCTTTTTTATTCTGTAGTGGGGCAGAAAATAACTTCCTCAGAATACTGTGCATACCTTTAAGTATTTCAGGAGCTCTAAAGAATTTGAACACTACATGTGACTGACATTATGGTTTGAATATTGCATAAGTACCTTTCAATTAAAGAGTGTGGTTTTATTTTACTGATTCGACATTTTCAAGCCAGATAAAAATAAGATGCTAAACCCATTTATAGCTAAAAGGAAAGCATCCAGACTTAATTTTTTAAGCCCATCTTGTGAATGCTTCTAATAGGTTGCAGAGGTAATTAAGTGGTGTTGGTGAGCAAATTAAAAAGGAAATCGAAATGAGTATTTTCAAGACAGTCTTTTTTATGCACACAAAAGTATCATTAAAAAAACCCACAATATGAAACATTCACTAACTTTCCAGGCTTTTGATTCTGTCTGCTGTGTTACTAATGGAATTGGTAGATTTTCTTTGGGTGGCAGAATTCTTGTTATTCCCAAAGCCAATGGATGTTTGATGCAAAGAGCAAATAGTAAAATGCAAACAAGCATTATTTACTTTATATGAAGTTGGTGATTATGAAATAAGAGTTTTGGCGAGTCTTAGAAGAAAAGCAGTCTCATTATTTTATGGTTCAGCATCTCTTGTATTCTTTGCCATTTTCTAAGTCCAAGGAGAAGAGAGCTAAGCCTTTAGAATGTACCAATTCAGTTTCTGACCTCTCCCCTTCCTACTCCAAGACTGACCCCATGGATCTGACCAACATACATGGGGAAAAAAAGATGGAAAATAAATTACTTTTTGAAAGTGTAAGTCACTGATTTACAATCTTTAACAAGTGGCACGTGAGAACTCAGGCTCCAGTTTATTTTTTATCTTTTTGGCCGTGCCATGTGGGTTGTAGGATCTTAGTTCCCTGACCAGGAATCCAACTTGGGCCCGGCGGTGAAAGCGCCGAGCCCTAACCACTGGGCCACCAGAGAATTCCCTCAGGCTCCAGTTTAAGTTGACGAAATAAAAGTAAAAGGTTGTAATAAAGAAATAATAGAAGGGTAGCAGCCTTTTGATTAGAGAGAATGATATGGGGATTTTAATGACTTTCTCAGGACAATCAGTTGCCTTCATTAAATTTTATGCCTTTGTGAACCTAGTACCTTCTTATACAAAACTCACTTTGCAGGTATAGAACGGGAAAAAAATTAAAATCCTTTGTCTATGGTGATAGGCAAGCAATTGACCCTCCTCAAGGCCAAGCTGCCTTATCCAGAAAATGGGGATAAACCTGAGAGATACTGGGGGAATCAAATGAAAATTTAGGTAAGAATATATTAAGAAACAGAAATGTAAAACCAAGTGTAAGGTATCACTTGGCAGACGTAATTTGGAATTTGAATGAAATTATTTAAAAATTAATAGGTACAGCATGTTAGAGTTGGAAAAGACCTGGAATCCCCTAATAACCGCATCACACAGAGATGTAAGGTAAGTCCGTGAGAGCTTAGAGAGATGATAATATTAATAACAATGAACATTTAATGGACGGTTAGTACATGCCAGGCATATATTATCACCTCATGCATTCCACCAAACTCCCTCACAGGATATGAACCTGGGTTACAGGTAGCTGGAATGGGAACCTTGCCCAGGTTTTCCTACTCTGGAGTCTGACCCATAACCTCAGGGCCTCACAAAGCCACCCCACATCGCGCCTTCCACGGGCTAACTGGAAGAGCCATATTCAGATTCTGGCTCCAGTCACTCCATTCTGGCCTTTAGGTAGATAATAAAAATTAGAAAGTGCAAAAAAAAAAAAAGGGCAGTGGGACAGCATGATGTAGCACCAAAGTATAGTACACAGGAACTGAGAATTTTGGTCACGTACTTCTCCCATATTTTTACCCCTTTCCTGAGCCTCCTTTGCCTACAAGTCCTGTCTCTGTATGTCTGTGTGAGAGGACAAGGATCAGGGGAAAATAGAGAGGCAATTATCCTTGAGCTATTATTCTCATATTTTAAAAAAACATATTATACCACATCCTAAAATAAGAATCCACAGAAAGTGATGTGGTCTTAAAGTTCAAGTTATGGACTCAAAACTAACAGTCAGCGATCATATCATATTATTATGGAGATGTGTCATATATGCCTGGCCCACCACTTAGAGCCTCAAATACATTATCTAGTTTAATTCTCACAGCATCTCTACATAGCTGTGTAATCTTCATTTTCTATCTGAGGAAATTTAGGCTTGGAGAAGTTAAGTCAGTCACCTAAGATCACACTTAGACTAACTCCACACTCTTAGGAACAAAGTTATACACTTTTTGTTGTTGTTGTTGTTCTTTTTTGTTTTTTGCGGTACGCGGGCCTCTCACTGTTGTGGCCTCTCCCATTGCGGAGCACAGGCTCCGGACGCGCAGGCTCAGTGGCCATGGCTCACGTGCCCAGCCGCTCCGCGGCATGTGGGATCTTCCCGGACCGGGGCACGAACCTGTGTCCCCTGCATCGGCAGGCAGACTCTCAACCACTGCGCCACCAGGGAAGCCCAAGTTATACGCTTCTGAATTTCTTCATAGAGCGCAGAGGCACTTCCCTTAAATTTGTAGGAGTTGGTGGAATGTCTAGCCATGACCTTGTCCTCGCTTTCTTGTACTTCTAACTACTCAATTCCACCTAATAAATCCATCAAGATTTAATGACTGACACTTTGACAAACTCAACAATTTCAGGTGTGCTGACACTCCCAATAAGGAATTAATCCCTAAGTCAATGCTAACACCATCTACTAAGTTGCTACAGGTTATTAGATATTAACCAATTATCAAGTTGAAACAACAATTTATTCGACCAATGTCTATCTATCACAAACTCCTCCGTACTGAGCCCTTTGCTGGTTATACAGAGGGCGATACAGAGAGCTGGTCTATGGAGCCAGCAGTAGGTGAGCGAGTCTCCGTAATCAAGATTGATTTCTCAGCTTCTGTTTTCCTTACCTCCTGCTGTCCAGGATACCATAAAAACTCAGCAAATGTTATCAGATAACATGCCTAAAAAGAGGCCAGTATGTTTAAGTAAGTTTAAAAAAAAAGTACATCTGTGTAGATGAAACAGTTAAAATGTCACAGCTTCAGAGATGACTGTCTCTAGAGTGAAGTTGTATGAGGTCAGAAGACGTCCATGAACTCAGGGCTTTCACTGTCCTCCCACAAAGCAGCCACGTTTCAGGGTCCCTGACAACATTCAAAGGGAAGCTTCCCCGATATTTCTGCCTCAAATGTCCAACATATGGAACAACATAGTAAAGTGTAAGAGCACCACTTTTTTCTCTAATTTTTAAAAAATCAGACACATTACTCTTTGGTGTAATTTTATTTCATCCAGGGTCTAATTTTTGTTTTCTTTTTGCCAGTTGAAAGCAACTCATGCTTTATACTGGCAGAAAATGAGCAACTAGATTCCATTTAGAATAAGAAACATGGAGAAAAGTCTCATCCATTAAGCGGCTGATAACTATGCTGAAATGTGTAGAAGCACCAACGTCTGTTGACACAGTAAACCCATGTTTCTACTCTCAGGTTTGAAAGTTGACTAATGATATTAAAGACCAATGGCTCTCCAAATATGTCCATGTTCCTATCTACAAAATAAGGAGAACATCCTTTAGAAATGTTCCAACTCCCTGAGCTGTTATACAGAGCTCAAAATCTTGTAGAAAAACTTCTTGACAAACAAGACAAAATCAGGCTTTTTCTCACCATACTACAAAGATAGTCTTAGTTGTATCACTAGCCTCTTCTTGATCATTTCAAAGCTGGAGAGACAAATGTGCCCAGCCTAATTCTCCCTTCTGCAGCCAAAAGGGGGTGACACACTTTTGTGGGTAATCCCACCATAATACTCAGGAGTAGAGTGTTTGAACACAGAAGTCTTCCCCCTCGCTTAGTGACCAAGAGGGACTGCAATTCTGGACCTCCTGAATGCCCCTGAACACGACGCCTCCCGGCATCCTCCAACAATAAGGAAGAGTCAGGGAAAATTTTCTTGCCAAGAGAGGCAACACTTGTCTGGTGGCAACCAGTTCTAACAGTCTGCTAAAGTGCTCTGGAGATCCCAGAACAGCTAGATGCAGGCAGCTTGGGCTTTTGCAGCTCTGTTTCCCAGAAATTTCCCACTGGTAGATGGCATATCCAGTCCACTGCTCACCACCTGAAGCAAACGGGGTCGCAAGCCATCCACTCCCAAGTGAGCGAAGATAGTTTTCCCTCCCCACCCCCATTCTTGCCTCCATGGATTTATCATCCAGCCTCCGACCCAGCGGCCACTTTAAAGAAGGAAAAAGAGTTTGCTTTTGAGGAAGGGAAGTACATTGTATGCTTTGCATCAGACTAAGTGTTAATATGATTCATAACAGGATTCTGCTGGGATCCTCATTTATACATTTTTGAGGGTGTAACCAAATGGGCTGGCATTGAATTAAATACTCAAGGGATATTTAGGAAACATTGTTTGATTAATACAATCAAGGATAACTACAAGAATAGCTAAGTTAACAGAACATTCTGTACAAGTATAGCTGAAGTCCACAAGACTTCAGACTGTAGAGGAAATTGCTTTTTACACTACTGAAAATTGATCCTGAGCCCATGCTGACCTACCTTTTAAATACAAGATGCAAGAAGACTCCCCAGGATATTAAACCCTATCTGAGAGTACTTCAATGAAAGAAGCAGTCGAGGACAGCGTTTTCTAGAGTGTGTTCTGGGGAAGATTGGTCCCCAGAGATAATGCAAAAAAGGGTTTCAATGGTTAAGTGAGTCTAGGAAGCCTGTGTTTCTACTCCTTGCAGACTTAAAATGCACATTAGCAAATTAGAGGATCTGAACATTCCTATACTAGAGAAAATCCTGCTCCACTCCAGCTTTCAAATTTAACCACAAAGTCCTTTTATTTTTTTAAAGTGATGTCTATTCAAATATCCATGGAACCATCGTTTTCCAAATATTGAAGAAGATATATTTACTCAGTCCTGTAGAGTCATTTCTAGTTGTTAATAATTATAACAACACTATAAAAATTTACCAAAATGTGTCCTCATAAACGTTTCTAGAATGAAGTTACATACTCGGGACCTTTGTGAATCACAATAATTTAAGTGCTTAAATTACTTTAGAGAGAATGTCAAAGGTTTTTTTTCTTTTTAAGCTACTTGAAATTTGTTTCTTCATTCAAAAGAATATCCACTCTTTCAAATAGACAGTATTTCAGGCAAGCATATGGGTCTGCTATTTTGAAGACATAGTGAAGAATTTGTCATTGGCATTCAGAAGGAAGGCGATTATGTCACTAACCCCATTCAAAAATCTTCAATAGGTCCCCATTACCTACCAAATCAAGCACAAACTCCCCAGCCTGCTATTGAATGTCCTTCACAATATGGACCCAATCCTCCTTTCAAAAAAAATAATAATTATTATTGAAGGCCTCCTATGTTATCATAGCACAAGGTGGGGGCAAATAGGGAAGATGCTTAAGACATGGAAAGTGTCCCCAAGAATCTTACAGTCAAACAGGATAATAAATAAGTCATGTAACCAATTACTATAGCACAGGGGGAACCTGATTGTCAGAGGAGAGAATCAGAAAAATGTGCAATAGGACTTCAGAGGGAAGGAATTACTTTCCACTTCATGAGCCTGGGGCTAGCGGCAGGGCTTAGGGCTGGGCTCAGGGCAGGTAGATGCTCCACCAGCTGTAGAGCCCGTAACTTCGCTTTCCCAGGGATGAATGCAGGATTGCATTTTTAGGTTCCTCATCATGATGTCAGTTGTACAGGGTCAGCTGTCAACTCTTTTAAAAGCAACTTTTAAATAAAAAATATTTATAATGTTTTATTTACTATGAACCAAGCATAAAATTACTGTCATTTTAGATACATCACATCATTCAATCCTTACTTCCCCAAATCTGTTAGATTAGATATTTATTACTCCTGTTTAACAGATATAAAGTGGAGGATTGCCCATGACGAGTGACAGATCTGAGGGTTTAAAGGCAAGCAGGGCGATGCCAAAGGCTACCTCCTTAACCACTGTGCTGCACTGCCCCTAAGTTATCGTACCTCATGACCAGGAAAAAAATCATTATTCATCCAACATGCATCATTCATTTCTACTTGAACAAACTTGCGTGTGTAAGTGGAATATTATTCCTTATCTTCTCCACTGACTGATAGATGTCCATACTTCAAAACTCATGGCAGGGAAAAAGAAAGCTATCTAGACTATGGTACCTATACCAAGGGAGAGGCCGGCATATTACTCTGGACTCTGTCCCCTTCCCTTCTTCCTACATGTAATCTATCAGTCCTCTCGCCTCCATCTCTACTGCCACTGTCTTAATTCAGCCCTCACCTGCCCTCTGGACTATTAACCCTTATTCTATACTTAGTCTTGTTTTCCTCAAATGTACTCTCCACACTCTCAAAGAGATTTTTAAAAAAATATAAATCTCATCATAAACTCCTTTTGCTTAAATTTCTTTAACAGTAAACCCATATCCCTGGGGCATGGATTAAAAATTCAGATGCCCAGGACCTCCCATGGAGATCTTGATTCTGTGTGGCTGTGGTCTGCCTGGGAATCTGTATGCACAAGCCCCTTAGGAGCTCCTTATCTCCAGAAAAGTTTGGTAAATAGTGCTCTA
Organism: Mesoplodon mirus; assembly: GCF_964341445.2. Lineage (NCBI taxonomy): Eukaryota > Metazoa > Chordata > Mammalia > Artiodactyla > Ziphiidae > Mesoplodon > Mesoplodon mirus. Next base: position 108,091,459 of record NC_138979.1, on the reverse strand, counting down.
CAGGATTAAGTATAAGCTTCTTAGCCTGGTAAACAAGGATCTTCACATATAGCCCCTACTTGCCTCTCCAGCCACCCTCTTCCCCATGCAGCCTCTCTCACAAACAGCAGCATCAATCTGGTTGTTGCCCTGAACATGCCATGTTGCTTCACACTTCGGGGCCTCTGCACCAGCTCCTCCATCTGTTTCCCGTCCACTCCCTACCTTGTTGGCCTGGAAACACCCACTGAAGGCCATCAAAGTCTTATAAAGCCTCCCCAGTTTTGTGGAGCCTTCCACAGAGATTTCAGACAGAATTAATCACTCCCTCGTCTGAAATACCTTACAACCAGTAAGTTATATGCGATTTAGAAGCCTGTGCATTTATCCGTTTACATTTCTGAGTTACTTACTAAAGAGTATAAAGAGGGGAGGCACCACATCTTATGAGCCATGTATCTCTAGCATCTAGGATAGTGATTCCCCTCAATTACATGGTCAATAAATGTTAAAAGAAGAGAATACTGGGGGGGGGGGTCCACATTAATCACCAAGCTAGACTTTTTAAAAACTAGTGTTTATTTAATCCTAGCAGTTATCCTATGAGATAGTTATTGTTCCCATTTCACAGGTGAAGAAACTAACATTCAGAAAGATTGTTGCTTATAAGTGGCAGGGCAAGGCTGAGTGTTCAGAGCCATGTGCCTCCAAAGCTCCTCCCTCCGTATACCCCACGCCCTCTGTGTCAACAGCCCTTCCTCCATCCATGCCCCAGAACTGAATATCTGCCTTGCATAAGAGTTACTTGCATACTTGACCCCATCTCACGGGAGATGGTAAGTTACTGAAAGCAGGGACCCTTGTAATTTTCATAGTTTTATTCCCAGAGTGCCTTGTTCAATGAATATCTTTGTGTATTGATTTTAAGCAACATACACTTAGAAGAGGTCTTGAGAGAGTGAGAGCTTCCTGCCTCCAGACAGGTATATGTACATATCAGCCCTGGTGTGTGACAATGTGTCATAAAAGGACACCCACAAGGTAGATCCCACAAGCTTTCAATAATCCATGATTTATCAACTTTTCTACATCATTCACATTTAGTACATAGAGATTTTGGAGGTTTTATTTCAGCGGGTGGCATTTGTTACAAATGTTAGCTGGAAGAAGAAATATGAAATTTTACACTCCTAGCCTACTTTTGTAAACCTCCGAACTTAAAAAAAAAACGAATGCTTGGTTTTGAGGCCACAGTGACATCTCTAGCTGGCGGTGAGGGTTAAGGAATGAGTGTTTTGATTAAGCAAAACTTCTACTGACAAAAGGGTAACAGCTTCACCTGGTATGAATTATTGGTCTAAAAATAGAGCACAGTAAAATATTCTTAACTGTATAATTCTCCTGAAAATTATTTAGACTTTTGGAATTCATTTCACGATAGGGTCTCAGCCTCTGTAATGATTATCCTTTATTATTCTACTTGTGACATATAGAAATTCCAACAGAGAGAGATTCTAATTGATTAGATAATGGATAATGGAGAAGTTGCTCTGTATTTACAAAATACACCTCACACTTCTGATATTAATGCCCCACCTTCAGGGTCCTACATCTGAATTGTGACAGTCTGCCATCCTCAGAAAATCAACTCTAAGGCTTAGTTATTCTCTTACCAAACCAGGAAGAATACTCTTTCCTTGTAAACAAAAGCAAGAAATGAAAAACATTATCTCACTACATATTATAACTATCCTGTAAAATGAAGGAAATAAAAATGCTCATGCTACGCCTCTGATTTAAAACAAAAAAGCAAAAACCAAAATACTTGCAGCCTTCCTCTATGTTAAAAGATAAACTGCACAAAGAAAAAATAAGACCCATGACTGTAAACATTAGATTCCTGGCGCTTGAATGTAAAAGATAATCTAATTCAGTCCTATTTTATAAGTGAGCAAAAGTCTGAAGAGATTAAGAGACTCATCCAAGGCCACAGAGCTAATTAGAGTCAGTATAGGACAGGAGGACAGGGGAATAAAGGAACTAAGTTACTGGTTCCAGGCAATGTTATGTGTTTAACACATGAGGTCTCACGTAATATAATCTAATCTCCAGGACAACCTTGAGGGTAAGTAGTTTTTCCCCACTTTGCAGATGGAGAAACTGAATCTAGCAGACGTTGAGTAAAACTGGAATTTGAACCCATGTCTCTCTGCCTCTTAAGTCTGTGCCCTTTTCAGTGCAACCCTGACCCTAAGGCACACAGGCCTCTTGACTCACAGTCCGAGATTCTAGACAGAACCTCAAGCGGATGAAAAAGGGCTCAATACAGGGCTTGCTTACATCACCCAAAGTAAATTAAACCTGCTCAAAAGCAAACTATGAAAAAATTGGAAGGCATATGTAGGAAATCAACAAAAGCATGTGCAGCCTAAAAATCCAAGAATTACTTCCAGACTCTTTACCTGTATGTGAAGACCCATAGCTTCCCCCAAGGTCAATCTCATCCTAAACAAGAAGTACAAGCAAAGTGGACCCTGAGTTCATCATGGGAAACTATTTGCCGCATTAAGCAATTTCCCTTGTTACATTACATTACATTACATTACAAGACATATCCATACACTTACTTCTGTATAGATAACATTATGAAAAGAAATCCCATGTCCAAATTCTGACCATATGTATATAATTTAAGACAACATTAAAGAACAAATAAGACAAATCCCATTTTAACTATTGTCTTAAAAATACTATTTAAAATAAGAATCTAGGGGCCTCCCTGGTGGCGCAGTGGTTGAGAGTCCGCCTGCCGATGCAGGGGATGCGGGTTCGTGCCCCGGTCTGGGAGGATCCCATGTGCCGCGGAGCGGCTGGGCCCGTGAGCCATGGCCGCTGGGCCTGCGCATCTGGAGCCTGTGCTCCGCAACGGGAGAGGCCACAGCAGTGAGAGGCCCGCATACAGCAAAAAAAAAAAAAAGAAAAAAAAAAAAAAGAAGAATCTAAAATTTAAGACCCTACCTGTAACCAAAATAATTCTGAGTTTAAGCTGATAGTCCATTGCCTTATTTAAGGCAGCGTTGCACACAATAACATTTTAGTAAAAGAAAATAATTTTTATTATCTCTTAAGGATGTAATAGGATTTTTTCAAATGTATCAATATGTTAAAAAATAGAGCTGATGAGCACAAAGTTTTTTTTTTTTTTGGCGGTACGCAGGCCTCTCACTGTTGTGGCCTCTCCCGCTGCGGAGCACAGGCTCCGGACGCGCAGGCTCAGCGGCCATGGCTCCCGGGCCCAGCCACTCCGCGGCACGTGGGATCCTCCCGGACCGGGGCACGAACCCGTGTCCCCTGCATCGGCAGGCGGACTCTCAACCACTGCGCCACCAGGGAAGCCCGAGCACAAGGTTTTGATCAAATTGTTTCCACCTTAAAAAAACTGAAATCTGTGGATTTTGCTTATTGATTCAGAAGTGGACCTACTACTGCTAGACAGCTGAGTAAGTAATCATTTCTGCCTTGAAAAAGCAGGGTGACAGACCAGGAACCAAATAATTACAACACAAAATGTGAAAGATGCTAAAATAGAGGTAGAAGGTGCCACTGGGGTGCAGAGAAGAGAAGACTGGCTTATGCCCCGGGCAAATCAGGAAGGCTTCCTGGAGGAGATGACACTAGAATTAGATTTTCCTCAGTAAGAATTCCCTAGACAGAAGGAGAGGGACACACTTCCTTTAGATCTCGCTCCATTATTTCCCTTTTCAAGACCTGGATTTCCAGCAAGCCAAGGGACCTTATTGCTGTACAGAAGGGATATTAAAATGGTTTACTTTCATTTTAACGAGAAATTAGATTTCAGTGAAATCCCATAGTTGTTTTCTTGCTGATCGTTAGAAAGGGAGTGAATAGCTCACGACTACTGAGGGATAAATTTGGTAGATAAAAATGGTTTATATTATTGTCTGCTGTGACATCAAAATATTTTTAAAGGCCAAATTAAAAGCAAATGTCAAATAGGAAGATGAAGAAAAAGTTATTCTCCCACTACCCCACCACCCCCGTTCCCAAATTTAAAACAATAAGAATTTCAAGGAACTTTCTGAGGGTAGAAATAAGAAAGACAGAGAAAAGGGAGAAAAATAACATGGCGTCATTATAGACTATTCTTCCGAAGTAAAGACAAGACAATGAAGGGAAAAAATAGAACACGTGTATTACAATGTATAGCACCATAAGGCTGTGTTTGATGCTCTGGAGGGCTTCAACAAGTACTGTTCAGCCAAAAATCAATTGAAAAATCAGCATGATAACAGAGCATGAGTTGCCCTATAATAGCCTTAAGACCCCCAAGGCTATGCAAGTCCCTTTCATCTGCCACACTGCACTGACTCCAGGGGATCCTCACTTCCCCTCCCTGAGTACTGTGCCTGGCTGTATTTCTAACCCACTGCCTTACCCTCCCTTAGAAAGGGGAGCTGACAGGTCTGAGGATGTTTTAAAGTGGTTCTAAAGAATTTTTTTTCTTTCTGCTTTATTCTTTATCTTTCCTGGACATGTGCACTCAAATTCATCCTATAATATCCACAATTTCCACAATATTAAATGGTCAGACATAATCTCTGATTAACCTAGTAATGGTCTCATGTTCTGAATGCCTTAACTAACCTACATGAAACTGCCCCTTAATAAAATCAGAGTTCAGGTTTATGCAAACGTGACATGTAAGCAATTCACTGCATTGTTATAAAAATACATATAGAGTTCATTCCAAGATTTCATCTCAATATTTCTTCAGTCACTTCCTCACAATGCCTGGTTTGTTCAATTTATATTTCTACTTGGCATTTGGTGCAAACCCCCAAAGATAAGATACATCTGTCCGCTAGTCACAGATCTTGGCATTTTTACCTTAACTCAATCGTGAAATGATTGGTTGAAAATTACCTTGCTTATCAGCAGGATTTCCTCATAATAAAACATTTTATTTCCAAACTTTTGAATGTGACATGAGATGTACCAACTCAGGAGTGACATGTTAAAGCTTGAGGAGGACATATAAACACCCTGATCCGTGTAAGGGAAGGAAAAGCTAATTGGAAGTCAGCTTCCCTGTGATCATCAGCTTGTTTATGGGGAGGGAGGATGCCTCTGAATGGCACTGTAAATTCATTCCCTGATTATGGCGTTAAAACCAGAGCTCATTTCCACAAGCTCCCCGAAAGCCCCCCACCCAATCCATTTTGTTTAGTTACAAAGGGTTGTGCACTGTTTTCAGAGAATGACAGTTTCTCATGCTCTGATTTTCTCCAGTTTCAAGAAAAATTAATCAGTTGCACAAGCCAGTTGTCAGATTTCACTTCCCTCATGGCAGAAAGCACACATATTCATTGTCTGTTATAAGAATAAATTTTAGTAATTTTTCCCCATGTCAATATGAATATTAGACTGACCCAATTAATATGAAATGCTTCTATGCTGCTGGAACAGACAGTGCTACAGAAAGAGCCATTTGCACAACCTGTTCATGATTATGGGCCATAAGGACACAAAGATGGCACACACATTTGTGGACCATCTGAATTCTTACACGGAAAGGGGAGGGGGAAGGGGAAACGGCATGACGTTAGCTTGACTGTCGTGGGTCATGTTTTTTAATCCGGAGTATTGGACATGTAACACAGCAACAAGAGCTGATCATTTTGTTTAATCACCTTTTGGATCTTTGCCAGATGGTCTCTATTGAGAGTGCTGCAAACAGAAAGAGATGAACTGCATCTAACACGCCACCAGAGCTTTCCCGTAAATGTCTGAGAACAGATTCCAACAAGAATTTAGTCTCAGAGCAGAAAGGGATACATTTAAAAACTATGTGCATTAACTATACTTTTCCCCATAGAATCCTCACTTGGCATGAATAATTTACCCACTCTTATGCTAATGGGATCATGAAAGTATCCCTCTGTCTTTAGTGCAGCTATTCTCAGCTTTCAGTAATTACCCCACCCAGTGAAAATAACATGGCTTCTGCATTGAACGGCCGACTAGTACCTGACAATTAGAAAGATCATGGCTGACAGTGGACTGGTCCAGAACTGGAGAGAGAACCCTTGTAGCCCAAGGAAGAGTACAGACACAAAGTAACACTGGTCATGGCGGGGGAATGAATAGGGATGAAAACTGGAGGAAAAGGGGGAAAATTTTTTCCATTGTCAAGCTTTCCTTTCTCTGACTTGCTATCAAGGTTTTACTTAAGCAAAAATATGTTCTTCTTTACATTATTAAGTGTAAAAGATATTCATGACAAGATTCATTTTAAAGGAAAAAAAGAGACCACACCTAAGGAAAGGAACTAGAGTTATCTTTAAAGCACATCTGCATTAAGTATTTACCAGAATTTTAAAAAATCTAAATAGTGGAAAATCCTCTGCATTTTGACTTTTGGAGGGGAAAAAAAAGATTACCAAAGCAAAAAGAAAAACCAAAAAAGAAAACTCTTTCTCAACCTCTGTCCACAACTCCATGTTAGGTAGTTCACTGTGTAAAAATTATCAGGCTAAAACATCTGGGAAAGAAAGCTATGAAACAGCAGGGAACGTGGCTGGTTTATTGTTTATCTTTTGTTTATGAGGCAGTATTCAAGTTTAATTACTACTCTAAATTAAACTCTAACTGGCATCAGGAGACATCCCTTTACATGACTAAGTTAAAAAAAAATCTAGAAATCCCAACTCTGGGTTTTTCAAGTAAGTTGATACATATAAGAAGAAATTACTCAAAATTAACAGCAATTATAGAAAGCTTTAAGCATTTATGGGCACCATTTCATGCTCCTAGAGCATTTATTTATTAGAAGAGTTTAATTTTATTTCTAACGGTTGTTATTCTAAAAAGTCCTAAGAAAATCAACAGAAATTATTTGCATGTTTGCTGATGATTAAAGGATAGTATTCTCTTTTACTTTATTTGGGGAGCCAAAGGAGAATGAAAATGCAACATAAATATTCTATAATACAACAGCTTCTTCTGTGACAATGTTCGATTCTCAGTTACATTCTCAGTGAATCTTCTGATACAATTAGGAGGACAGGAAGGAAAAGAAATGTCACCGTATTTATCATAGCAGTAAGTGACCAGTTTTGGATGAACTTAGTTCTAGGAAAAATAAAAGTTAAAAGCAACTAGCAAAAGATTATGCCAGATGGCATCTGTCATATTGTATTTAGGGTTATTTTAAAGAGATTGCCGCCACTATGAAAACATTCCATTGACAGAGTTTTCCTAGACTGAATAAGAAATCCCAGTAGAACATATTCAGGACCCATATAAGTGGGTTTGAGTTTTTTTCCCCCCTCCTCCTTTAAATATAGAACTGGAATATTTTGGTGGAGAAGATACTATGTCATGCATTATATAATAACTCAACAGTGTAATCCTATCTTAGACTCTTGCTTACCTATAAACACACTAAATCTACAGTGGGTATTTTTAGATTTCAACACTATGATTTCTGAAGAGCTGTGTAATAAATAAATATCTAGCTATGGAATTCTAGTCTCATTGCCTGGGTGATAGAAAGAGACAGCAACAGAGAAGTTTGGTAGGTGGCAGAGTTGAAGGGAACTATGCTGGCTTGTACAGCCCTGTGTCCTGAAAGATGAGAGACTTATAGATGCTCGAATGCTAATGGATTTAGGTTAAACTGGGTCTGGCAACAGTATGGTTAACGTGCGTGTGGTGTGCAGTGTGAGCTCAGCAGTTACTGGGCCAACTGTCTCGGTATTTCTGGGAATCCTGCCTATTCACAGTGCAGGGATTGTTCAATTGCTGCAAAATGTACAAAATGAATTTTACAAAAATGAATTGTAAGGAAGGCCCCATTACAACAATTTTACAGCAAAGATGTCAACATCAATTTTTCTTTCATGCCTAGCTAATGATTAAAACAGCATATTCCATTTGCCTAAGACAATTTATTTCATACTGGCACATCAAAATATTGAAATACAAAGTTATCTTTACTCTACCCTTTTTATTCACTGCTGCTGAACCCACACCATTGTTCAAACCCGGAAAAAATAAAACAAACTTGGCACGAAATACTTAAAACAAAGGCTCATCAATATCCTCCAATTTGTCAACATCTCAATTACAGCACTGGAAAAAATGTAAATTTCATGTGCTCTAAACACTGAGAGGTCTATTCTCTTGCCAATTCACATGCGTAACTCCCATCAGCGTTAATGGGAGTTACACAAACCCATCAATAATAATAATACTTTGTACATATATTGTGCCTTTCATCTAAGGCTCTCGAAGTGCTCTGTGAACAAGGGGGCTGCTTCCTAGTCTTTACTCTGGCAAAACCCACAATGAAATACAAAGCAGCTTTTGACTCATCAGGTACAGAATTAGGGACCCCAAGCCTTATTATCAAGCCCAATTTTACTGATGGGAAGCCAGACACAAAGAGGGCCAGTTACTTCCCCAGAGTCCCAGTCTGCACCCTAATTTTATTCCTGAAAAACCAGATTTTTTTCTTCATTTTCATGTGACTAACAAGATAAACTCCCTTCCTTTAGTTGCTTTTAGCCAAAGAAATCAGAGTGAATTAGTCTGGTTCCTATTTATGTAGTTTACTGCTAGGCATGTGCTGTGTGGAAAAGATAGTAAGGTCAGGTTTCACATTTTATCAAGTTTGTTTCTTAGAATATTTTTAAAATTTGATTTTTCCCCCTCCTTTTGGTTTGCTGCACAAACACGGAGGAGGAAAAGATGACCTTTCACCTGTGTAACTGTAGCTCTTTCCCTATCAAGTCATAAAATAATGAGATATTTTTAAGTTCCAAAGTAAAGATGTGTATGACTCATTTTAGTAGAAATATTCCCCAAATTATAAAGCAACATAAATGCATATATTGTTTTACAGCATATGGCTATTAAAGTTTAATTTAAAATGTGTATGAAAACATTGTCTTTAGTACAATTCATCCCTATTTTTTCTGTTTATCATAATTTGTTTTGAAACTGAATCATTTTACGGTTTTCCATATGCCTGTTGTGCTAATAAATTCTGAATAAGCAAGAAAACTCTTTTCTAAACTAAAATGCTTGGTTTCCAATGAAACACTTTAATATGTTTAATACGGAGAACATAAATTTCCTTCGTAGGTTTTCCATTATACATCGACCCTAAGATTTAACCTAGGATAAGCATATGTGATTTCAGTCAATATCTCTGTTGACTTTGCCCTGAAGCAGATAATTAATCTTTCCCATAGAAAGCTACTCTGGACAATTTGGTGGGACAAAATACCTTGAAAACATATATAGAATACCCTTCAACATGTGTTTTGGAGTCACTGATGTGGTCAGCCAGGTAGGAAATTCTCCATGCCAAGAGAGTCTCCATTTTCTAGGAATCATAACTTTTTTTGTCCCTCACACTTTAATACAGTAAAATGACTGACTTCCTCGTACTCAAAACACATAAGCTACCATGTCCATTCTTTAATCCCACGGAGATATGATTAAAGGAACAAAATCCTACAGGGATCAAATCCTTCAACATGGCATCAGTGGGTGCAGCTACCCACAACACAGAGGTTTGTGCGTTATGGTTTTTACCCAATGTATTGGTCTCAGAGTTTTTCTCTTTCCCGACCAAAAACAAAAGCAAAAATAATAAGCCAGCAAAACTAACCAAAATGATAAAACTCTATGCCTTGGCCGTGGCCGCAGCTGTCCTGTGCTCCAAACCTCAGGGTCCTCCTTCTCTGCCTTCCCTTCTTTCTGGTCCTCTCCTGCTACCTTGCCGGCCATAACTCAACCAAGCCAACTGAACCAGTCAGTTTTAAATTTCAGTTGGGACCTTGGTGACCTGTTAATGAATCTACAGAGAGGAGAAAAACTCACAGTGTCGAGTTATGCCTGGTGTTGCTAGCTGACTTTGAGTCAGAAATGCTTGAAGCGTTAACGTAATTGCAAGAATGTGAAAAATGAAGCGCCAGGCTCCTGAGCAAAGTGAAAGGTCAAAGCGAGCCTCACACACAACAGTCTTTGGAAGATAGCCTCATTAGACCATTAAGTCTGCTTCTCCTTTCCCCCTCTCTCGTACCATGTTTAGGGTAATTTGCTTTTATTAATAAATACATTCCCTCCTTTGTGGCACAGTAATTTGGGGTGGAGGGGAAGGGCGGAGTCTTAGAAAGCTTTTCAGATTTAACCACACCAAGTCCTTCTCCATGACGTGGAAACACAGGGAAGCCACAGCGTTGCAGATCTACTGAATGTATATACATTTCATCTTCAAAATGCCTTATAGTTTAGTTTTCTTACATACAATCTAAGTGGTCTAATAAAAACAGTATAGAAAGCCTAAACAGATAGAGTTCACAAGTCCTTCCACAATTTACCATCTGATAGTATTCATTTCTGTGTTAGTTGCAACTTGCTTAAACCTAGATTCTAAGTTGGACCCATTCATAAGTTAATGGCATCCTAGAAGGGCCACTTTTCTAGACTCTTCTAGAATACTAAGAATCCAAAATCCATGGCCAGGAACTTGGAGGAGTAAAGGCACTCGCCCTACATCAACCACCCTTTTCTAAATGGCATATATGACTACAGCTCAAGCTGTTAAACTGTCCTCCACTTGGAAGACTGTCTAATGCTTAAATACTGTGGCCATAAACACAGTCATAATAGAGATGAAATAGACCTAGGAGATCAGACACCATCTAATGTAAAATATTAAAAAGTAAAATCTATCCACTTTCCTGGCCCACATTCAATAATGCATCTTCTTTTAAATTATTATTTTAGCCACAGAAGAGTCATCCCTACCAATATATAATTGCTCTCTGTGTGATAGGTGAGTCTTAAATGGTAAAATTTATTCTAAATTACTCTAGGCTTCCTTGTCACCTGTAGTTGACATCCCCCTTGCCTTCAGATTATTCTAATTTTTAGGATTTGTGACAAAAGTCACCACATCAGCTGAATGGAAATGGGGACAAATAATCTAAGAATTTCAAAATCCACCTTCCCAAAATACGATTCCATAATAAAATTCACACAGTACTTTGGAGCTAATAAGAACAGATTTTTGCATCATGTGTGCTTTAGAGGCAACATTGCCTGATTACAGAAAACCCTTATAGTTGATGTTACGAATAAAATATCCCATTTATAGTATAATTCAAACTACTGCATCATAGCAGCAAAGTAGATCTGTCATTCTATTTACTTACACACAGGAGTAAAGTGCAGATAACCAAATTTGTAAAAGAATTGGCAGAACTAATCGATTGTTCTTGTAATGCCTGCTTAAAGATTAGACATCTCACTTTGGCCTTTTTTTTGTTTGGTTGTTTTTTGTAAGTAATGTAAGTTAAGGAAAGGAAATACTCTCTCCCTAAATAGCAGCTGATTACACTCCCTAACCCGCCACTCTCCTGTTTACAGGGAGGCAGATGTACCAATATCATAAAATATTGAAGTTATTTTAGTCATGCCCACTTTGCACAGGGAGAATGCTTGACCTTTTACCTTGCTCACTGCTGTTGTCTCCACTCTGGGATGCATGGCCCCCACTGGAGGGCCCTGGAGTGCCTGCTGAGTGGGTGGAAGTTGCATCATCGTGGTCTCGCCAAGATGCAGGATTCTGATGTCAGGAGGCCAAGGAATTTTTCCACAGTTACCATTTCAGCCATAAATGAGGAATCAAGAGGAAAGGTGCAGAGAGAGACAAAAAATACGTACATATTAGTATTTGGGGAATTAGGCACATATAGATGCCATGTTACAGTATGTTGTCTTTTCAGCAATAGGTACCAAAAGAAAGAAAAGATGCTCTAAAATCATGATGAAGTGATGGGTACATCAGTGTACACATTTGCTAAAACCAACTGAAATAGATGCTTATAAAACAGATGCATTTTATTATATACAAATTATACCTCAATAAAGTGAATTTTTAAAGTTAGGGAAAAAAAGGCCTCCTTAAAAATCTAAAAGCCTGCTATCTTAATTAGGGCACACTCTTCCAAGAAATAGGTCCCAGTGCTCTTGGATACCAAATACTTCAGAACATTAACATCTACAAAACTCTATGACTCCCTTATAAAATTCACAGACTGTAGAATGTATGGGACAGACCTTCACATCAAATACACTGCCCTACTAACTCTCAAAATTATCGTCAACTTATTATACAACCAACAGAGACAATAATATTTAATCACTGCATCAATACCTTCTGCTTTAATTTGCACAAACAACAATCAGAAAACGAAACAACTATGAACTGTAACCCATCTAATAAGATGGATAAGACTTCCTTTTGAGCTGCATGGAAGGTTTAAAGTCACAGAGCAGTGCTTTTCCCTGGAAGAACTGCTTGTTTTAAAGGACACATAAGGTAAGCCGAGAGTTATAGCTCACGCTACTTTGCTGAGTGTATTCTTCTCCTGTTCCTCCTCCCCTTTCCTGATCATTCCCAATACCCTGCTGTTGCTTAAAGGAAAACAGGAATTCTAATGTACAGGAAGGACTTTATCAGCACCACATGAAGGCAGGCAAGAGATGGAATTTCCTCTGGCAGAAATGGAGAGTAGGAACAGCACATGAAACAGACCAGCCTTAAGGACAGAGCTGTACACTTGTCACCTGTATGCAATGACTTTAACTAAGCACACAGAGCTACTAGCAAGCAAATTTGTTCCGGGGTGTGGGGCAATGGTTTGGGGGCAAAATAGTCTAAAAAGCCCCAGCAATCTCTCAAAGTACACTACTTCTTCTTACAAGAATTGGTGACTAAGGACTCAGACTCACATGCCTGTAGGCAACATGTTAACATCTTGACCATCTGAAAACAACCTTGCCGTGTTGTCATTATATATAGTTTATCCAGAAAAAAATCAGTCTGTCATTTTTCTCAACCTCAACCCTATAATGTACAAATAGAACATAAAACTTCACCAAAATAAAATCAAGAAACCAAGGTGAGACAAAATAGGGAGCGAGTCTCATTTGGAAGAAGAACAACAAAAAACATGTTTGCCTCTACAGATCTGCTACAAACCACTGTAAATTAATACTTAGCATTTTTGATAGATGGTGATATGACCCAAAGCTCTAGAGACTAATGATACCTCTATCAAATAATGCTGCTGACACTGCTATCATGCAAGCCACGGATTCAGAGGGAAAGCCTTAAGCAGAAATTTTGTGACTGTGAATATGGCACAGGTATAGATCTCTAAAGTAAAGATACGTTTTCGAAAGTAGATTAGGGAACAAAGTCGAGCAGAATAAAATGAAAACCAAGGTTCTCTGCTGCCTGTATGAAGACAAAGTAGTGCCTGTGATGTCTCTTTTTATCTAAATTAGAAAGCCCTCCAATAGTTTCAAGCTAAAAGCAAACAGAATACAGGGACTCTTCAAGATTTGCAACCTCTTCACGTCAGCTGTTTGCCGACGGTAATCAGATAAAGAGCTAGAAGAAAAGAAAGAAAAAGAAAGAAAGAAAGAAGGAAAGAAAGAAAGGAAGGAAGGAAGGAAGGAAGAAACAAACAAAGAATAGCATGGTGTGAGTTTAGTCCTGCAACAACACTGGCTAGAGCCTTCTTTTAGAAAATGCAATTTCTGCAACACAGTCACCTAAGCTAAACTTTTCAGTGTACACAGCAAGTGATGTAAATTTATGCACCGCAGGCTTTTTATTAAGCTGGCTGCTATAAAAGCTCCTTACCCCTCGTGAAAATTACAATAATTAACCACTAACACCTCAACTATGTTTTAAGGCAAATGTCATCTAATAGCTATTATATAATCGTTCAAATGAAGGTCCAGCGAGTTTTCCTGTTTGGGTGCTAGAATGATTTTAAGGGATCACTCAGAAGGACTTCCTGCAATGAAGAGCACTGGTCTGTCCCCATCAGTCGAACCTGTACTGAGTTTTAAAGTCAGGCCTCACTAGTTTATAATTCAGTTGATTTCCTTCCCTGGTTTTCTGGAGGAGGTGGTCTCTAAACCAAAGGGATGAAAAATAGGCCACGTAAGCAAATATTACTTTTAGAGCAGCCGGTTCCTCCAAACGAGTTGGGTCTTGGGTTTTCAGCCCAGTCCTGAAATTTGCTCAAGTTCACTATCTAACCCACCATGCCCCCGTCTCTTCCGCCTTATCTCCCTCACATCCTCAAAGATGCTGTCCTACAAAAGTGTCACAAGATGTTTATTTCCATAGAGTGTCTCAAGGTTTATGATCTAGATTGAGAGACTGACACAAGCTAGTACCAGGATATTCATCTAACTATAAAGTAGGAAAAACAGCTGAACGCCTCTGAGGTTTCAAGGTTGAAGAATTACCCCAAAGTTTTCTGTATTCAGCTACACCCTGGTGACTTGATCAAAGACACATATTGATAATTTGGCCAATAAAAAACAGCTATCTCCTCCCTAAAAAAACTTCAGAAGCAACATGGATAGATACAATATAGTCCTTTACCCATAACACTGGTTTGTTCTCAGACTGAAATATTTGTTTGTATCACAACTCCTTTCTTCTTCTTCTTTTCCCTCCCTAGACAGTTTCCAAGTTTACATCTTTCAAGAATAACTGCCTGGCTTTCTGCCAAATTATATGCAGAAGTTTAGTGAATCTTGAAACCAAAGTGGCATATGAAAGCATGTAAAACACATGACGTACGTAGAAAAATAAAGAGAAATGCTTTCTGTGGGCACGTGTGTGGGTGAGTAGTCAGGTAGATGCATTCCACAATATATGTCCTGTTCTTCAGCCAAAAGTATCATGCAGACATCCGAGGGCAAGAAGGAAACATGCTTCTATTCCCAGAGGCTTTAATCATTAGGAGTCAAATATGGTACTCTTCTTGCTCTTACGTAATTGCGTTAAAGAGCGGTGTTAGCAGGAGGAAAGCAGTGAATACTGAGTGGAGCACAATAGAAGAAGATGGAAAATAGATACAAGAAGCTAGGTCTCCAGGGGCGGTATTTTCTATTTGCTGGGTTACAGACTCACAGCTGATAATGCAAGTTGTAATTAATATAAAAGCAGGAGACAAGATGGGGAGAGCTTGTAGTAGCGGGGCCACAGGAGATCACTCTGCTGCTCTCCTCTGTTTCTCATTTACACACAGCTTTCCCTAGAAAACACAATTCTGCCAGTGTTTTTTCCCTTGAAAGTTAAAAAACAATTGATTTAGCACCATCATTGAATTTTGCTAAATCTAGGAAAGAGCATAGAGAGGACAGGCGTCTCTGGGCATAGAAAGCAAATCCTCCACGTGCCTCTTTTGTTGAGGTTGCAGATATGGTGGAAATTATAATGTTTTACACCATTATGGCATTTCGCGGGGGGGTGCTGCCTATAGGACAAGACTTAACAAGTCCCATTGAATTGGCGGGATCATTGAAATGATTCCACACAGCTCATGGTTCTTCCATTACAAAAAGACAATGGAGTAAAATGTGTAAGCATTTCTAAACAAATACAAAACCGAATGGGAAAGTAAAATGTATTAAGCTTCTAGGAGTAAAAAAAGAAGCTATACTACACACAAGTTTACCTAAAATAATCCGAAACTCATCTTAGACCCCAAATGAAAAGGTGATGCCATGGATGTGGTATAGGAGAAAGAGCCTTAAATTGGAGTTAAGACTCAAGGGTGCCACCTCCAACTGTCATGTGACCTCAGGTGATGAACTTCATTTCCCTGGGACTTGTTTCCTTTCTCTCTTTAAAATTAAGAAGTCAGACAAAATAATCCCTAAGGTCACTTCCACTTCTTATTTCTATTATTAAAAAATACTTAAAGCATTTGATTTTCTAGAACTACACAACTAAAACACGATATATGACACCAAGCCAAAAAAAAACCCATGAACTTGGAAAATACTGTAAAGTAATTCAGAATATGTACTTGTAGTTAGAAAGTAAGAATAAAAATATATAAACATATTTTAATCAGCAAACGGACCATGCAAAACTAGTTTGACTCGAGATGTTCACACAATAAAGGCAAGCTATGCTTGTATCAGTACACATAATTCATGTAACTTACAGATTTCCTATTGCCTTAAGATGTTTTAACTCCTAATTAACATTGTGCAAAAATTATTTTTAAAAAGAAGAGAAAGACTCCTATCATGAGGTAGTCAAGCCTACAAAAGTTAAAAACGTTAATTGTACAGTTTGAAAAAAATGGTGGAATTTCAACTTTGTTATTCTAAAGTTGACATAAGAACTCAGGAGAACTGTGTGTGCTTTCAGAACACGGACTCACTCTTTAAAAATGTAAATAGAGCCAGGGTCTTTCCCTCATCTCCCGGCTTCCACCCTCTATTAGGCTTTGGGAATTAATATGTGGGCAACTCTCACAGAAGTGGCAGGTACTCTTTGCAAATGATTCCTCCTCCATCTAAGGGAGCAACTTTTAGAGAAGACAGAAATCTATTGTTGGTGTGTTATCATGTTATAAAATGTCTCCTATAATTTTGAATTGTGTTGGGATACTGTATAGGACGTTTAGCCTGAAAAAAAAAGGGAAAATGAATTTTTAATATATCAAAGTTTTAATCTGATAGTGAATGTCTGTGGTTGTCAACTGCACCTTTGTTTAATTTCATCTCATCAGTTTCTCTGAAAGCAGACGCCAACTGCACAACCTACATGATTTCAATAACAAAATTATTCTCGATGGGAAATTGACAGAAAAGCCATCAACCACCAGAAACTACACAACAGCAAAAGAAAGCCCATGCCCCCAGCCAGGTGTCCTTGAGTTGGTAGACGGAACTCAGAGGTAGAACTTTCCCGGAACAGATCCCCCGAGACCTTGGATAACACACCGTGAGGTCTGATCTTACACTAGAATGTAAGAAACTATCTGATAAAATAAATCATTCATATTATTAATGTTAGTCAAATCCCAAATATTACCCCTTGATATTCTATAGACCAATCACTTAAACCTATCTCTCTCTTCACTGCCCACTCCCGGCTGATTTTTCAGACACTTGCCTGAATTTTGTCAGAAGCAAGGTTCCAGGGATTCTTCCCTTTGACTTAACCCATTTTTAAAAACTGTACAGACAAATAAATTTGACATATTCAGAGATGCAAAAGAAAACAAGAGAATATTTTCATTTAAAATACAGCTTTCAACGTAGAAATTAAAATAATTTTTCTTTTAGTAGTCAGGTTATCAGAGCCACTCAATTTTCAGGCACCTGCCATTAACTGTTAGTAGATACAATTGTATTTTCTTCCCTATACTTAATTCATCCAAAAATAAATAAATAAAATGTAGTTCCTTATGCACATTAATTAGGAATAACAATATTACTGTATGCACTTCAGGTGAATGGAGCTTAGGTCAGAGCATATATTTGAAAAACAAATATAGTTCATTTATCTAAACATGATCTAAAGATATGTAATATCTTTATACGTATAAAGATATTACAGTGCAGACAAATAAAATACATCATTTGTCTGCACTAGAGCTGAAGACCCGATCTGAAATTACGTAAAGTAGAAAATGTGGATATCACCTATTATTCAGAAATAGTACAGACTAGGAAAAGCATGATCATGCCACAACAGTTTTCAAGTTGAAACTTTTTTTCAAGAATTGGTTACTTGACATGTTTATTTTAAACATAATAAATTTGAACGTCTGGGAAACTTAACATGAACTGCAGCTGGAAAATAGAGTTCTACCTCCTTTCACCACCATATTTTTTCTCCCTAATATCCCAAAGAATACTGTAATAGCTGTTTCCTACCTATAAAAATTACTCTTATTTTATAGTAAGAGTATAAAAGACTTTATAATATTAAAAATGTTAGCAAGCATTCACTATGAATCTACTAAACATGACAAAATAGTAGCCAATGTTGCAAATTTTATTTTCTATTTAATTCCAAACTTCCTTTTATCAGTATGCCCATCATGTAAGTGTCAATAAGAAATGAACAAATTCAGTATCTTCACTGAATTTAACGTATGGAAGGTAAGACATTAGCGCTGTCTTCTTTTAATGCATCTATGTTACATCAGATTATTTATATAAAATTATGGAATGTGAAATCAGCATGACAACAGCCTCATTTACTAAGCAATAGTATGTAAAACTCATTCTTAAAAGTCAGCCAAAAATACTTGCTTTCAAGATATTTATATCAATTACTTTTACATATTTCTATTTTTAAAAATTTTAATAAAAAAATCAAAAGCTCTCTTGGTTCCTAATATTTTGCTCCTGATGCTTCTCTCTCTGCTTTCCACTACGCAGAATCACACACTTGTTCTTTCTTTTCTCTCTTTCACTCTCTCTCTCCCTGCCCGCTCCTTCCTTAAACACACACACACACACACACACACACACACACACAAAGTAGCTTGATACCACTTAATAAGGATAGAGGTGTATGTGTTTTGGGGGTGTCAAACAGCTGTCACAAACTGTCACCTCCAGAAGAGAAACCTTGGCACACAACAAATTAAACTACACTTCTTTTTTAGCTGTCATTATTCATAGCCAATAAATTGAAATGCTCTCAGCATTTCATGTGCAAATAAAACCACGAGGAAGCCAGTAGATCAGAATAGTGGGCCAACAGATAAAACAGAGAAAACAACACGCTGTCTTGGTCCTTCTGAAGTGGCTCATCATCACCCCTGCACTAGCGTGCACCAAATGAGATCCAGCCTGGGGCAATGTATTAAATATGCATATCAAAGCAAATGAAAAAGTAAACCTGGAGATTCAAATTGGATATACATTTACATGCTGAAAATGTCCCGCTCTACCACTTTTCAGGTAGTGGGTCTGAGGTATTTTCACTTTTTTTGTGGCTGGGGGGTTGAGGAGGAGGGCAAGCTTGCAGAAGACGCTGAAGCATAAGAGGATTCACTTTGTAGGGGGAGGCATGGGAATGAATACACTCCATATACCTATGGTACAGAAATATCAAAAATGGTAAAAACTCTCCAAGATTTCCTCTCACCTCCTGCATACAATTCAAGTCCATGGCAAACTTCGCCATTTCCCACTCAGTTTGCTGGTGGAACAAATTATTGCTTCCTTTCAAAACAAATAGCAGGGGGCTAAAGTAAAAATGTTATAGTTCAGACTCTAGGAAATAAAAGGTTTTAAATTATGATGCCCAATGAGGTGGCAAGACCTCATGGGTTCAAAATAAATCAGTTGTCATATTTACTTGACTGCGGGCTTCAAAGAGAAGCAACAAATGTTCCAGTTGATTCTTTTATTCAAAGATGATGATTGTTACATTATTAAAGCACTCTCTTCCTAGGTACAACTTCTTGCTTGAGTGTAATTTAATATTACAATAGTTCCATAAATTGGCATTGTCTATCAGCCAATACTATAAACAGCCTAGTTTACCTTATCTCTTCTATGTAAACATCAGCATGCTCTAGTCCCATACATCCACTTGAAAAAACAATTGCCAAGAAACTGTTTTAGAAAACCAAGTAGTCAAGACCCCTAGAAATGGCACAAGAAAAGCTTTTGGCTGCAGACAACTGTGAACTTCTCATCCTACAAAACCATGTAACTAGATTTCGTCCCATTCCCCCCAACAGTGCAAAATGCATATGAATATAGAAACAGGAAGCAATGA
Organism: Mesoplodon mirus; assembly: GCF_964341445.2. NCBI lineage: Eukaryota > Metazoa > Chordata > Mammalia > Artiodactyla > Ziphiidae > Mesoplodon > Mesoplodon mirus. The sequence continues at coordinate 108,071,808 of NC_138979.1, read as the reverse complement.
AAATAAACAAGTAAATGACAACAACAACAAACACTTTGAACAGAGTGTCATGCCTTGCAGACCACAACCACACATCATATAGCCACATATCAGCAAATAAACTTTCCATAGCTGCTTGCTGTACCCGTTTGATTTCAGAGAACACACTCAATATACAAAAGAGCTCCCCAACGTTTCCTCCGTCATGACGGGAAAAGACAAGAGGAAAGGTAGGCATGGGAGCTTTCAACGTCACAGTATTTATTCTGTCTCAGAACTGGACTTCAGGACTGAGGTTTTCTTTTCTTCTTTCTTTCTTTTCTCCTTTCTTTCTTTCTAACTTTTGTCCTTAGGCTGTATGGTTTTCCATACAGCACAAAGGCTAATAATTAAAATCTGTGACTGTACATTTTCAAAACCTTTGGAGAAGGCGGGGGAGAAACTTATTCTCAAGGCATCTCAACTCTTTTCACTTAACACCCAGGACTGGGGGGTGATGGTGGTGATACAAACTGCCTTCAAGCCTCGATGCCCATTTAACTCCACGGAGTGTTAAATTAATATTTCAGGCACCAAGTTAGTAGACTATAGCCTATATCATTTAGGTTGTGAGTTCAATCGACTATAATCTATACACACCGTCTCCCCCACCCCCAGGCTTGGGTTCCTATAAATAAACTGCTGTTCACACCCACTCTTTAACCTCGCCACTCCTGCCTTTCCTACCAGCTGCAATCTTTCTTCTCTTTGCTTCTTTTTCAAATTTTCAGTCTCACTACATATGCTTTTTTTTTTTTGCATCAGACTCACTAGATCAGTTCCAAAATAGGATTAAAAACAGAGAGAATAGAAAGAAATCTCCGTTCCTGGCCTGACACATACAGTCCCTCCTTACTCTACTCTCCGTCCTCATTCACCAACTGTTTGTGTTAAAATTCAACCACTAACCTATGGTTACTCAATCACAATTCCCTTCAGCTTTCTATAATACATTGTTAATATTTGTTTCATCAAGGTTACTGCCTTTTATTATGAAGATGCCTCACACACTTGGCAATAAGTCCATATACTGACAGTAAGTTTCTATACGGCAAAAGCTCAGAAAACTATAATAGGTTCACTCCTTTTATTTCGAATGCAATGCAAGATTGCCAGTAGTTCTCAGAATTGTCATCTCTGCAAGAGACTGAGAAATCAGCCCCTCGCTCCCCAATTCTCTTTTCCTTCAGTCCTCTCTCTCCCCCATCCTGTCCAGCTAGCTTTCTTGCCTCTTTCTCCCTGCTGCAATGATTACAGAGTTGAGAAAGCAGAAAAGGCAGTGGTCACCATATCAAACAGACGATTTGCTAACACTCAAGTCACCAAATCCAGGAAACTTTACACATTAAGAGCACAAATCACTCTATCGACTCCCTGGTTTCTTTGGTTCTCAACATAAATAAGGAGGGGGTCCAAGAAAGGGGAAATGGAGATGAAAGGTATGGCAGAAGTAGTGAGAAAGGGAGAAAAAGACCCCCAGAGAGACCAGATTATTTAAAAAGAAAACTCAGTCAGTGGAGCTAGAGGTTACAACAAATTTTTCAAAAATGCTTTGCCCAGTGGTCTTAAAAGAATGCCAAAGGCTCACAGACTTACATGGTCAGCGAGATTTGTGGAGGAGCCTGAAAGTTCTTCGTGATCTGACTTGGAGCTGCCATCTCTTTCATCAATGACGAGGTCTATAGGCATTTTCCCCTTCAAACAGCTAATGTACCGGTGGCAGAAGTTATCACACAGTTCGTGGACCTAGAAGGAGGGTCAAGGTGGAGGGTTCAGCTTGTATTGTTTTTGTTGTTTTCATGGGTTTGTTTCATTTTTAAAGGGAAAAAATATCAGGTTGCAAGGTTACCTTTGGAAAGAGCAACAGTGCTATGTCTTCCAAACTAACTCTAATTAATGGGTGTAATAGTTGAAGGCGAGGAAACAATAGAGCAATTGTTGTAGCAGATATTATTCTCCAGAGACTTCCCTGAGCAACAAGTTACAATGAAGGGAGCAGAAACAGGACTGGAAATAACTGGGTTCAGACTGGGAAAATCCGATTTGATGATAAAATCAAAACATTAGAATGCTGGAACTGGGAACAACATTAGCATTTGCGATTCAATAAGCTAGGAATTTTGTATGTTTCCAGGGGAAAGTGATTGAGCTGCAGAGCAATGTAAAGACAACCCAGCGAGGATGATTCCCTCTGCCAGCACCTAATGCACGCTCTGAGCCTAATAGAGACGCAAGCAGGCTGAATGTCCAGTAACACAAATGGTTTGCTGCATTTCAAAATAATCCTGAACGCCTGGGGAAAAGGGAGGAGGCGGCTACTTTAAAAGACAGGGCTGTCCTAATTCACCCATCCTCTGAGGCCCTGGGTCGAGGAGCAATGTGAAGGAAGCACATGGTAACAAGTTGCTCAGAATCTCTCCAGGTACTCAATCCCTCAGACTGGAGGTTTCTTAAAAACATCCCAACCCAACCAGGAGAGGGAAGTGACCAAATCAAAGTGGGGAGTGTCATTTCCTGCTTACCTTTTCTAACTCCAAAAGATGAAACCTTAGTACTTGTATTGCTTGTATCATCTGGAAGAAAAGTTTAGAGTGCGGAGTTAAGGCTCTGTGACGCCTGTGACTCGGAGGTTTCTAGTGGGGGATGGTGAGGGAATGGGGCTGGGAGAAGACACAGGCAAGTGGCCAGGCAAAGCCCACACATCAAGAAATCGTCAGAAAAACCAAGTGATTACTGATCATCTCTGCCTCATTGGCTACGGGGTAGGAATCTGACTCAACCTATGCCGAAGCATTTAATATCTTTACCCCTCACGTTTACTGAGCTATTTACAAGCACTGCTTTTCTAGGGATAGGCCTTCTTTCTCCGCCTCAGTCCTCTTTAACGTCGCCTCTCTCGACCTCAGGCCAAAATAAAAAAAAATAAAAAAAAGAAGAAGAAGAAAGAAAGGAAGGAAGGAAGAAAAAAGTCGCTTCTTTGGAGAGAGAAAGCTTTTTAGAACAGCACACCCTGCGAAATCCTTCCTTACTAAAGAAGGAAATACTCAAGAAGAATAGTGAGGCAGGGCCTTTGAAAGCGGATTTAAGTACTTTTAATATTGAAATCGTGCAAATTAGCAAAAGAATCGCACCTAAAAGTGGCCTGCGCTGGCCTGCCCCTCACCCCCCCGCCCACCTCCGCGGCCCGCCCTCCGCCGCGCCGGCGGTGACTTCCTTCGGGTTAGCTGCCCGGGGCTCGGCCGCCTGCCCCGGCAAACAGAGGAAATCACTCACTTCTCGCCGCCTCACTCCCGGGGCCGAGACCTGGGGCGCATCCCCTGCTCTCGCTCTCGGCGCCGCGTCCCCGCTCGCTGCCTCCCTGGGCTCTGCTCGCCCTGACGTCCAACCCACCCCTCACTCCCAGCTCCCCGGCAGGGGCTCTAAGCTCTTCCCTTCCTCCCCGTAGCTCTGGAGCTTCAAAAGAGGGCTCTGCTCGAACTCTCCGGAGCTCCGGGGAAAAGCGTGTGCTTCTGGGCAAGGAAAGGGGCCCAGGCTGGGGAAAGGCAAGAAACAGTGAGCCTTACCAAATTGTCCAGCTCTGGATTTGAGGAAAAAAGTGGCTTTTCGGCGCGAACCTATAGGAAGCAGGGAAAAGTCAGCATGAATTACCACTCCATTTAAAAGAAGAGAAACCCTGTCACCGACTAAACCGTGGTGTATGAGTGGGGATGGTGGAGGGGCAGTGGCGGAGACGAGGAGAGGGGCTTTGGTAAAATACATGAAACAAACTAGTGCCTCCAGTCAATGGGGTCGGTTGGAAAAGAATCAGGGCCTCCTAGTTCTGGCCCCATTTAGGGGTACCTGGAACCTCTGAGCTGTAGCCGAGAACTCAGGGCCGTTCTCTGGGTCCAAGTCCCCCCTTATCCTGCCATCCGCGGGGCTATGGTTCGCAGCCTCCCTCACCTCCGCGCCGGCGCCGACAGCCCCGAAAGGCGCCCAGCTTCCTTCCCTCCCGGGCACTCTCGGGGCCCTCAAAGCCCCTATCCCCAATTCTTGTTCAAGTAGCTGCAGGCGGGGGAAAAGGCCAAGCCCCAGATTAGGAGCAGGTCAACTTTAATTCGAGGGTCGAGCCCCTGTATTCCTGGCTGGGGGGAAAAACAAACACCCATATTTATCTCTTCTTCCAATTTGCCTCCAGGCTCAAGGATGGGGAGCGAGGACTGGGGCCGGAGGAACAGATCGGGTGTCCCTGCCTCTTCCTTCTCTTTCAAGTAAAGCTCTGAGGAAAGGGGAGGGGGAGTGAGGGGCTGCAGGAGGGTGAGTGGGTCAGGAAGATTGGACCTGCTTGGCGAAGACCGCGATGTCCTCGTTGAAGGAGTCGGAGGAACAGACGTCTCCGCCAGCCACTCCGGGTTCCCGGGGAGTGCAGGTCGCCAGCTCGCACTTCTCAAAGACCAGAGCTAACAGAGGAAACAACGGGTGCCTAACGGGCAGCGCCACGCAGAGACACACACACGGAGACGGGGTGCAGAGGGGAAGGAGCAAGAACTGTAATCAACAAGTTTGGAGGGTTCGGATTCCTTCCTTTCTACCACAGGCACGCATCATACTTTACAACCCTTCCTCAGCCAGCCGAGCCTGGGCCAGAAACAGAAAGGAAAAACGGCCTGGCCCTTTCCCTCAGCTCAGGACTCCCTCAGATCTGGTCGGAGAAGCCCCTGGCCAGTTAGCCCGCCAAGTAAAAAGAGCCTCGGTTCGAACGTAATGAAACAGCCAATAGGCTCAGGCAGTCCGGAGCCCGGTGTTGATCCAGACCCACTCCCCGCACGACAGAGGCCGCCCAACCAAACCCTGAGACCCAGCCCTGACCTCCCAAGAGAGGAACACTCCGTGAAATCCAAAATTGCTTTAACTCCGCATTTTAATGGGCATTTCAGAGGAGGCCCAAGGCTCACCTACACACACCCCCGAAGTGATATTTTCCTCAGTCTAACCTCTCCACCCCCTTGCCTTATAAACTTGTTTGCTCCACTTCTAGTAAAGCCCGGGTGAGGGGACCAAAATAATAGGAATGGTACACGCCGAGAGCTTCCTTTCAAAGACCACATTTCTCCAGCTGGCGAAAATAAATAAATCGAGTGTTAAAACTTGGAAGTGTGCGTGTGCGCCTGTCCTTTGTGTTCCTCCGGGCGGTTTAGCTACACCTCGGGATGCTTGCGGCCTCCGGCTTCAGGCGCAGTTGCTGTTTACCGACACTGTCCCCTCCCCTCGGCATCCCGCAGCCTTCCCCACCTACCCTCAGCTGGGAGGGCCCGAGTGGTACATGTTGGGGCCGTGCACCCCCATCCCTCCCCGAGTTCTCTCAGAATTTAAAATAATTTCCAGCCATCTCCCTTACTCCCCCCAAGAGCTGCTCTGTGCAAGCAGCAGCCCCTTCCACCCCGCTGCACTTCAAGGTCTGCCCCCTTTATTTACAGAGAATTAAGAAGAGGGTGATTAGGACTTCCTGGCCGACAGAAGCAGCCCTGATCCCAGCTCCAACTGCATTTAGTGACTCCCAGACTCTCGGTAGGAAACAGAAAAGGAAAAAAAAGTTGCTCCTCATCGGCAGGAAACTTTCTCCTTCGTCGGGGCCTCTGTTAAGGGGCCTGGAAGGACCAGCTCTGCGTCCTTTGGCCAGGAATCCCGTCCTTGGGGAGAAGGCCCTGGCCAGATTCTGAGGAATCAGTCACTCCCGGCTCTGGGGTCCGGAGTGACGGGGCCGTGGCGGTGGAGGAAGCCAAATCTTCCCCAGGACTTACACGCAAGGGGCAGAAGAGCAGGCCCCCTTCCCTGTCCTTTCCTAAGGCCAGCGGTTTCCGCCCCCCTACCCTAAGGAGAAATAACTCCCCACTTGGTCGTCCACCCCCTCATCCCCCCCACGGAGACACACACACACACTCGCACTCTCACTCACACAGTACGCTGGGTCGGGAGGGGGTGGAGGTTGGTTTACCCATAGATCGCGTCCTTGTCCCGCTTCAAGGCGTCGTTGACAGCGGATCCCATGCTGGCCGGCATGACATTGGGGTGCGGGGCGTGCGCGCCGTAGTGCTGCGTGGCGTGGAGCGGCGGCCCGTGGTTCAGGTGGTGAACCGGTGGGATCGGCCGCGGCGCGTGAGGGTCTCCGTACATGGAAGCAGGCACCCCTACTCCGTCCATCCCGCCGTAATGGGGCAGCTCATCGTACTGTCAGAACCCGGCAAAGGGGCGGGGGGCGCAGGAGGTGAGAGAGAGCGAGGAGAGCCGAGGGAGGGTAGGAAAAGAAGCAGGGAGAAGACAGAGAGGAGAGAAGTGGGGAAGGAATAGAGGCGCGAGAGAGGGAGAAGGCCAAGGGAAGAAGAGAGAGGAGGAGGAGGGGGCGGCGGGGGGGGGGGTGAGGCAGGAGAGAAAGAGGGAGGAAAATACAAATAAAAACAAAGTCAGAAAGGAGAAAAGTACCGAGCACGAGTTGAACACACAGAAACCAAACCAGCCGAAACAACGGAGTTGAAAGTTGGGGAGAGGGGTGTTTTTAAATTTAAAAGATGAAGAAGTATGAACCGAGAGCAGCGTTTAGAGTAGGGAGAGGGGGCGGTGAGGCCGGGGACTGAGGGGGCGCCGGGAGGTCCCGCTCGGGCGGGAGGCAGCAGAACCGTAGCAAGCCAACCGAGGGAGAAGTGGAGTTAGTGTGAGGAGGAAGCCCCGGATCCCACCCCTAACCCCCCTTCGCCTCCTCCAGAGGATCCAATAAATCAAAAGGCGAAATGAAACAAAATAAAGAGAAGAAAAACGCTAATAATCAGGACGAGAACGCCGAGGACGAGGGAAGGCTGGGGCCAGTGCCTCCCCGGGGGCAGGGAACAGAGGGTGGGGGTGGGGTGGGGGGGGAATAATGTGAAAGTTACCAGAAACATTATTTAGCAGCGGATTCCCTGCGTCCTTGTCAATTTCAGAGACAAAACAAGCAGCCCAGGCTAGTCTAGGCGGCGGCGCAGCGGCTGCGGCAGCGCGGCCCCAGCGGCGGCCCCGGCGGCGGCGGCTCCTACGCAGCCGGTGCCCGCCCCGAGCCGCGGGAGCAGCGGCAGCAGCGGCGCAGCAGCGGCAGCGGCGGCAGCAGGAGAACCGGGGGAATCGCGCTGCTGGGGTAAAAGCTGGAGCGAGGCGAAAGCGTGTAACAATTGCACTCACACACACACACACACACACACACACCACTCACACGCACTCGCCGCCCGCCCGCTCGCACAGCGTTGAAACACGCGCGCCCAGACACGCACACACGCACGCACACACACTCGCACACACGCAGAGGCACGGGGGGGAAAAGAAGCCGATGAATAATTTTGCTGCTATTTTTTTAAATACTGGCCGCCATCATCAAGCAGCGAGCAGCAGCAGCAGCGTTGAAGGGAGAGGAGGCATCGGGACAGGCCCCTCTTAGGAGAGGATTTATATCTAGGTAAGTGTTGGAGATTTAAACCTACCCTTTGCGCCATCAGTCTGCGCTCCAATAAACTCCTGGATGTGTCGTATATTTAATATCCCAGTCCGGATAAGAAAGTGATCTAGGCTGAAGATTCCTTTTTTTTTTTTCCAAACCAAGGAGACTTCTCCCAGTTTTCCAATATGTTATTTTTAGGGGGGGTGGGGAAAGCCCAGGCAAGACAACGAAGAGTTTTTTTTTTCCTGTGATATTTCTTCTTTTTCTCTTTTTTCCTCTTCTTCCTCCTCCTCCTGATCTTCCTCCTCCTCCTCCACCTCCTCCTCCTCCCCCCTCCCCTCCTCCTCCTCTTCGGTCCTCCTTTCCCCCTCTTTCTCTTCTCTTCCCCTCAGTTGGAAAAAAAAAAAAAAAGAAAAGAAAAAGAAGAAAAAGAAGAAAAAAAAATTGTCAAGCCCCCGAACTGAAGGTTACGAGCGGCCCGTCAGCAGCCCACATGTAACCGAACTGTCGTGTTTCATGGCTTTTTGCCACTCCAGCTGTCAATCAAAGCCCGGAATGTCAAGGTAGTGAATGAATGATGGTTGATGATGATGAAGAGGAGGAATCTTTCAGACCCGTTTTTTTCTTCCAGTAAAACTCCGCGAGGGGTTTCTGCTTCTTGAATTTTTCCTCCCCCCCTTAGCTTTGCCCCCGCGGTATCTATAATATGATCCTCTCTCTTTAAAGTATCGTTCAAAGAAAGCAGGGGGGGAAAAATCAAGGAAAAAAAATGAATAGTTTGCAAAAACTGGACTTCCTCCCCCCCTTTCCTGGTAGGTATTTTGTCTCTCCCTCTCTCGCTCGCTCGCTCGCTCGCTCGCTCTCACTCGCGCTCGCTCTCTCGCGCTCGCTCTCTCTCGCTCTCTTTCTCTCTCTGGGAGATGAGTGAGTGTCAGTAGGTGTTGGCAGGTTGGCTGCTGCCTGGCTTATAGAAGAGCCTCAGTTTGGCGGCGCGGGTCGGCGGCGGGAGAACGAAATGACGGAACCCGGAAGTCGTGGTGGCCATAGCCCGTCGTACGGCGGAGACACATCCCGGGAGTGGGGAGCGGGAGCGAGGAGGAGCGCGCCGCGCGGAGCCTCTGATATGCAGCGAGTGCGATCGGACGGCCCGGGTTGGGGGGGCGGGAGAGGCGGGAGGCGGGGGGCGGGAGGGGGAGGGGAGGCAGGAGCCCGGCCGACCCGAGCAAATCAGCGAGGCTGCTCCTCCGCGGGGAAGGCGCGGGGGAAGGGGGGGGGAGGAGGGAGGAAGAGGAGTGTGTGTGTGTGTGTGTGTGTGTGTGTGCGTGTGCGCCTGTGTGTGTGTGCGCGCGCGCGCACGTGAGGAAAGAGGGAGGGAAAGAGAGAATGAGAATGAAGAGGACAGGGAGAGCGCAGAGAGGAAAACTGCAGAAAACCACAGGGAAAGTACGGTACAGCCTCAGATTTTTATTTTTTTAAAAAAACTTGCTTCTAGTTCATTTCCCCATCACTCCCGGCTCCTGCCTAACGAGGTCGTGTCGGGGACGTTTGACATGGCGCTCTTGCTTTTGTTCCTTTTAATTCCGCGGGCCCCTTACTCCTCTGCCAGCCGATTATCGCGCCCCGAAGGCTTTCTGCTAACACCCAGAGGCGGCAGGATCTGCAGACCGTACCAAAGCCCGGCTAGAGTTTTGTTTTTGTCTTTTTAAGTGGTACTTTCTTCCCTGTGCAGATCCAGGACCCTTGTTGTCAACATTCATTTTCTTCTAGGACAAGAAGAGACCAGCTTAACTCAGAGAGCACTCCCTTCAAGCTTTGCGGACACGGGCCACCCTGGAGAGTCTTTGGGGCCCGCGGTGGAATCAGGAGGGAGGAATGGGAGGGAGTCGTTTGGGTGTTTGATGTTGTCTGATGTTGCCAAAGGGTGTGTGTGTGTGTGTGTACACGCGCGCGCGACTGGTGTGCGACTCCAAAGTGGATCTCACTTAGAGCTGGGAAGCATGGGAGAGAGAGAGAGAGAGAATGCATAGCGAGAGAGAATGCTTAGCAAGGAGGATTGGCCGGCACTCCCTGCCCAGCTTTGTTGTGGTCGCCCGGGGCGCAGAGGCCAGGCAGCGGTATCGCTGGCTAATGGCTGTGTTAGTTACACCGGGCAATTTCGGAGTATCAGGAAGATGGGGCCGACTCCGAATGAACTTTTCCAAAAAGGAAAAGGAGGAGAGTGGAGGGAAAGAAGGTAACTATCCCACATGGTTTGCGTAGAAAGTAGTTCTAGCCGATGTCTCGCCTGGCTGGAGCTGCACGCTGCCTCACCTCCGCGCCGCGGGTATCACGGCGGCCGCGCGTCAATCACTCCGAGCTGCGAGCTGGGGGCGGAGCTACGGTCTCCCCGCGCGCTCAGCTCTGCAGCCCCCGCCGCCCCCTGGCTCCCGGCAGCCCAGCAGCCGGGGCCTGCGCTCCGAGCGCGCCCTCTCCCCAACTTCTGGCTCTCGCCCTGGTTCATGGTCCCCGGCCCAGAGAATTGAAAACAGATTGTTCCTCAACAGCCGCCTCCTTCTCCAACTTTGAACCCATTCTGGAGAGTAGAAAGTAGCGAATCCTCTGCGCGGGGCTTTGACCCGACTTCCCGGGAGATTGCGGGGGGGGCGCTCAAGGAGAATAAAGTACTGTGTGTGTGTTTGTGAGTGAGAGAAGGAGAGAGGGAGAGAGAGAGAAGGGAGTTGGGGGGGAGAGAATGAGAATAAGAGGGAGAAGGAGAGAAGGCGGATAGGCTTTTTTTTTTTTTCCCCCTCCCTTTTCATCTTCTCTGCTTCACTGTAAGCTTTCGGGCAACTCTCAACTGGGCTTAGATCGTAGCCTGCAGAGACTCCAAGCGGAGTCGGAGAAATTTGGCCCCGTTTTAATAGGGCTGGGGAATGAGCTCCGGAGGTCAATAAAGCCCTCCAAAAATGATGAATGATTGAGCACCTGTGATGATGACAGTGATTACCAGAGCAATTAAACAGTTTGATTAAATGAGCCATCATAACAATGATGTCTGCGGGAAATCGGCCCTTACATATAAAGAAAGATAGTGTGGAGGGGCTTGCAGAGGCGAGGGTAGCGCGACGTCAGGGAGAGGGGCCGCGGACCGCGCGGTATTTGCCGGGGTGGCCGGAGCAAGGACTGCCGGGCGCGCGGAGCTTCGGGGAGGAGAGTCTAGCCCAGGCTAGACTTTTCAGCCACTCTTAAGCCGGGCTTCAAGCCTGCAAGAGCCGACTGGTATGAAACCTGCAGGTTGTGGGGGAGGGTCCTTCCCCCTCCACCTCCTCATTTTTTTCCCCAGAAGAACTCCAAGATTAAAAGCATCCTTCTTATTTGTTGCTGAGTTGTTCGTCGACGTATAAGAAAAGGTGAGTAAAAAAGGAAGATGCAAAAGAGAAGAAAAAGTTGACCTCCAGAATTTTATTATAAGAGGCAGTTGTTCGAATTCAGTTTAGCCGGGGCGGAAAGATGAGAGAGAAAAAAATCAAAGTGGTCTCGCTGCGGAGCATTTTCGACTTTGCCGAGGTCTTTATGTTGGTGGATCCACGGTCCCCGTTCAGCGCCGCTAGCTGAGAAGTTTATACAGTTTTTCAGTTTTGAAAGTCTTCTAACTGTTCTTATTTTCAATATTGCATATTTGTTGTCGCCAATAGGGTTATTGTTGTTTTAAATGCCCTGTACAGAAAGCGCCACTTTTCTTTTTAAAAAGGAACTCAGTTTCCTTGATAAATACTTCTTTTGTAAAAATCAACTTCGAACCGAACCTCTGCATCGCAGAGTTTAAACATTCAAAGTTGCTACCTTCTGCTTCTCTTACCATCACTTTTTTTCATAATGATATTTTGAAGTGAGGAAGCACTCCCTCAGCCTTTATTTAGAAAACCTACACTAGGATTTTTTTTAAAAAGTTTCTTCCATGGCAGTGCATCCGAGTAAAAACAATTCAGACCGACTGATGATTTCTATATTTTCAAACAGTTGTTAAGCTAATGGGTTGATTACTCCGTGATAATCTTGAGCTTTACAAAAGAAAAAGTTCGAACTCTATTGTCATGTGTTTTCATCCTTTGGGCGATGCAGAAGGCATTTTAACCCAAACTCCTTTCTTCCTCTCTCTCTCTCTCTCTCTCTCTCTCTCTCTCTCTCTCTCTCTCTCTCATATTCTGTAACTCCTTTTGCGTTTTATTGAGTACTTTAAAGCAAGTAACTGGGACAATCTGGTTACAGATGGGAGGAAGGGAGAAATAGAACATTTTTAGATACTGTTCAAGAAAAAACCAACCAATCATTCTTAACTCCAAAGACCTTAGTTAAGAAGTGTGAGTGTGTTAAAAGTGAAGTCCTCCTGGAAGAAAATATGTGTCATTTAAAACTTCACCAGTTGCTTAAGGGGAGAACCCCGAATTTCATGCGACTAAAGAAATTTTCACTTACCTAGTTGCTCGTAATTTATGAAACCGTTAGTTTAAGATAGCATCGCAGTGCAGTGAATTGCACACAAGATCAAGTTGGAGTTGATTCATGATGTCAGTTCTTGGTCAATCTGATGAATTTAAAGGACTATTAGTTTTAATCACCAACTTGCTGATGTTTTATTAATAGAGCTGAAAAACATTTAAGAACTTCATGGTCTCCCCTAACCCCCAGTTTCGCAGTCCCATTGAAGCTATTGAAAAACAGTGGGGTACGCAGCCTTTCTGATTTCTAGTCCGATAGTACGTTGTTGCTGATGCTCAGTTCTCAGCCTCCGCACTCCCACCGGGGCTGCGAGCCTCATCTGCTCTCCCACATTTGGGGTAAAGGAAAAGTAGGTGGGGCAGGCCCGGGAGACGGGCGTGAGATGGGGGTCGCAGGAGGCGGCACACACCTCCGTCAACAGCCAGCTCCTTTTGCCCAGGCTGGAAATGGTTTTAACAGGCGGTAAAATTTCATCTTGCGGTGTCAAATTGGGGTCATTTTGGGGTTAGAGTTCTCAGTGTCCGAGAGGAGCTGTCCAGCTGCGTGGGGACTCATTAACTGCAAAAGATCTGTTTCAGTAAAAACAATTCAAAGACAATCAGAAGGCTAAAGACCTTCTACAAATCGCATTTTACAAGTGCCCCAGAACAAATATGGATGCTGAAATCTAGTTCTTCAGAATCCCAAATCTGCTACTTAGCTCTGGAGTGGGGGTGAGGGCACTGCATAAAAAAAGAGGTGAAAGGGAGGGGACCTGATGGGGGGCGAATGGGAGGGGGAATCGGGCTTTTCAAATTTAAGGGTCTGTTTTTAATCACCTCTTTCTTATTGGAGCATCCCCAAGACTTCTGAGAACTGCTTCTTTTCTATTTTTACTTTTCTCTCTCTTTTTTTTGTCTCAACATGGAATGATATTATAGGTAACATTCAAGATTTTAAAAGAATAATTGAATGCCTCTATAGTTACTTAATTTAAAGGGCATTGTCTTTATGGAGAGTATTTAATTTGAAATGAGCAGTTATGAACCGAGACTCTATTTTAGGTGAATTTGCCCACCTTCCTTTAGGAGCTTGTGTTTCTTTTCACCTTTTTTTTTTTTTTTTCTAGAAAGTAATAGGTCCTCAGCACAGATAACTCCAAATTCTTCAGAACTCTGAGGTCTGAAGTGTTAATCTGTGTATTAAAATTGCTGGGTTTAAATCCTTTTTGTCTTCTTACAGCTGTTAGAACAATTGACGCCTTGCTAGAGGAGCAAATAAATCCAACCGTAATCTTATTTGTGACTTTAGTTAATGTTTTGAATTGGAGTATTTTGGATTAAGCAGGTTTTGTTTTGTTTTTTTCCCCTCTATAAGGTTAATTTTTATTTGTGGAGGTTCTGTTGGCTGGTTTGGAAGAAAGATATTATTACTTTAATTCAAAAAATTCCTTTAGGTAAAAGGAAAGTGCAGTTTTAAAATGACAAGCTAGAAGTGAGATGCCTGGGGTTTTAGAATAAAACCAAATCAATATTTTAGAGCAAAATATTATTTGAAAGAAGTTTTCTGTCTTGCATTACTGACTTCAGCAAGTAAAAAGGATCAAAATATTTTATTCTTCCTTTCTCTCTGGACTCCACCTCTGTCACTAGGTCTTTTCTCTCCATCTGCTTCACTGTTATTTGGGTTCTGAATGCAACAGTGAATTTTTGTAGTCTAGCTCTCTTCTCCAAGCCTCCCAGAGTATAAATTGTTATTCAGGAGTTTGATTGCGGTCCTGCAGAAACAGCCCTGAACCCAGTATCACTGGGACAAAGGCAGAGGGTCTCTCTTTCTGCTCTGACCTGCTGGCTGACAGTTGGAATTTTTAATATATATTTTATTTGGCATTTCCAATAACGTGTTTGCCTCTCCCTCCCCACCCCCTTGCAGCCATCTATTACTTTAAAAGCATCTCTTCTCTATAAAGCTCAGCTCATCCTTGTGAACTGTTCTTGACCTTCCCAGCGATAAAACCAGAAGCTCTGAAAGTTGCTCTAGGAAGAATTCCACTTGCTTTCTTACCTGTTAACTTTGCTCACTCTCCCGAGTTGGGATGAAGGGAGGGAAGGGGACCCCTTTTTGTTTGTTTTTGTTTCTTGGTCCTTTCCCCACTTAGGCTTTCTTCCATATGCCCCCCCCAATTAATGACAATAAGGCACCCCGCAACTTATGTTCTTACATAAGATGGGGTGGAATGATTTTACTTTCTTTCCTTTTGCTCTTATTTCTTATTTCTCCCAATTTTAGCTGCTTCAGTATCTCGCAGTAAGAAAGTATTTCAATAAATAGCCCTCTAGCGCTATCTGGCGGGGCTCCAAGCGCGAGTGAGCTCTCTCGCTGTCTCTGGCTCCTTCCCGCGCTCTCTTCCATCCTCCCTTCTTTCCTCACATTTTCCTCTCTCCTGCTCTTGTCTCTTCCGCAATCTTGATCCTATCCCCCCTTTCTCTCTTTCCTTTCTTCCCGCTGCCCCCTTTCTAGCTCCTACCCCCATTTGCCGCGCAGACAGCTGGAAAGACCCGGTCAGAGGCTGACACCCTCGGAACCAAGTGATGCTCCGGCGGGGGAGCTCTCCTAGGACCCCCACCTTCACCCAGCGTGGGTCACACACGTCCTTTGCCTTTGAGTCGCATCTTGCTGTAGCTTAACACGTTGCTTAAGTCTCAGCCTCTCAGCCGTCGGTGGTTTGGAGGGGTTTAAACTGCTTTTGTGAAGTTTGGAGGAAAGAAATCAGACACTGGAATCCCGTCTAGTGGAGCCCAGCTAAGTTTTAGGTCAGGAAGCCGAGTCTCAGTGCGAGTTTGAGGAAGGGTCGGGGCTTCGCAGGGGTGGGAACAGACCTTCGGGAGAGTGCTGGACTGGGGGCGCCAGCTGCCCCCCCTCCCGCCGGCCGGACCCGTACAGCACAACGGCCTGCTCCAGTTTAATATACTGGGCCTGTCCAGGATTTTTTAAAAAATAAATTAGCTCTATCGTCCCTATCCCACCACCACTACCACACCAAATTTGGAGAGGAGTGGAAAAGAAAAGTGGGAGTAGGAAAGCTCACTGGAAACCTCACGGGGCAAAGAAGAAAAAGACAGCAGAGACTGTGGGAACTCGCTTGAGGATGCAGTACTCATCAGCATCCTTCCTCCTTTCTCGAAGAGATTCGTCTTCTTATTTGTGGCTTTTTTATAAAACAGTAGCCGGTAAACCTTCAGCAGTGTGTGGGGAGCCGTCAGAGGATATAGGGACGGAAGGAGAGATTCAACTCCAACTGGGTGCTTTAGATTAAAATTCTCTCTCTCTCTCCCTCATACACACACACACACACCCCACACACACTCTGAGCCTTAGATAAATTTCCAGTCCTCCTTTGAGCAAATCTCTTCCATCTACTCCTTGAAACAGAGGAAAGGGTATGGGCCTGGGGGACAGTTAGACTCACTCAACTTTATGATTGCGTTTTCTAAAATTTAGTTTTGACCTTGCAAAGTGAGGACCATACCACCAATACAGACCCAGTCAGTGGATACTTGAAGTGAGGGGGCCTCAGCCTGCAGTGTCTGTGATCACACAAAGACCTCTTCCCAACTCAGAAATCCCCCCTCCCCACAATCTCAAAAATAGAATAGAAGGGAGGGTTGAGGATGACACAATCCTAGGTTCTCGTCCTCAAGAATTGCCCCCTCCCACTCCCATACTGAAGGAAGAAAGCACAGTTCGGTGTAATTAATTGAGGGCTGTTATTAGGTCATCATTAGCCAAGGTGCAAATAATTGCAGCCCATTTTTACTTAAAATTGACCAGCCCCAGAGTGATAGATCGATTTGGAGTATAAAAATGATGTATCAAAACATCAATGTCGATTATTTGAAATATTGTAGTCGAATTATTTTATTGCTTCATCGGTTAAGTGTCTGAAAGTGCAGTGTTCAAACATATACTTATGTTGTCAATACTGTCAGAACTGTCAGTTTTACTATACTGGATTTGTACTACATTTCGAATTTACTCATTTACATAAAATGCCCACCCTAGGATTCCCCCACCCCTACCCCATCTCTCTCTCTCCTCCCATCTCTGGAAAATCCGTGTCAGTTTCTTCAAAGGATTCAGCAATCTTTCCCTCAGCCAAAGTGTGCAGTGCCTCTTTTACTCAATTTTCCACATCGGATTACATGTCTTTTTCACCATTTCTAACTTTCAAAGGGAGCCTTCCTCCTTTCTTTCCAACTCTGCCTGCTCCAACCTTTTCTCTGAAATAGTATTGTAGCACTTGGAAAGCTTCAGGTTTAACTAGCCACATCTCAGCTCCAAATAAACCATTTAGGTAGAAAACCAAAAAATCGGACTTCACTGTACCTCCTTGGCTTCACTCTTGTAAACCGGGCTTCGCTGGGCACACGATCTCACACGTGTTAGGGTCCGTCATCAAATTACCTGCAGGATTCAAATATTACAGGGAAAATGAATTTGGAAATATAAATACTTTTTCTTTCTTTTTACTTAAAAGCTGTGATAGGAGAAAAAGAAACAATATAAATGATCGGCACGTTTTACCTTTAAAAGCTTTTGAACTCAATCGAAAGACACAAGTTGGAAGCAGAATTGACAGTTTTAATTCTACCCAGTTTCACCTGGCACGTCAGATCAGAGGCAATCATTTATTTTATGAGGGGTAGATGGGAAAGTCGGATAGAAAGCTTGAATCCACTGAAGTCTCTATCCTAAAAAAATCACAGAGAAATTACTGAAACGCAAACATTCCACCGCTCCACCCTCTCAGTCTAGACTAATTGAAATTTATAAATTCACATTCTGCCTAATTTTATGCTTTTTATTTTGTTTTCTAGGATTCCCTCCAAGACTGATAGGAAAGACAGGGCCACTTCTGGACTATCTGTGAGGATGTGTTTCTTTCTGTAACACTGAAGCACTTTTTATAAACCTTTTAATGTATTTAAATAAATCTATTTGGACATTAAGAGAAGCCATACATACAAAGATAGTTTGGCTTTATGCCGGCAATCCCAACATTAGAAAAAAAAATTCACAATCCAACTGAGAAGCTTTTCCATACCCAACCTTGGTCAAAAAAAAAAAAAAAAAAAAAAAGAAAAAGGAAAGCAAAAGAAAGTTTCCTGCGTGCATCTGCATGTCTTCGTGTGCATGATTATAAACATCTCCCAGTCCTTGTTTGCCTGTTACCTCCCTCCTGCCATACACTCGAAGGCAGAGGCATCGAGGGATGGCCCCCAGAGATCTGTGTTTACTCAGTTTTTTTTAAAAAAAATCTCTCCGCCATGTATGACAAGTGTTACTGCAAGAAATTCATCAGCCTTCTATAGATACTTCCAGTTTTACTGTAATGATCTGCAGAAGAGAACTGCTATCACTTTCTCACATCCCAAGGTGTTGTAGGAACTCACAGAAAGGGGACAGTGGCTGAAACGCTTAATTACAGTGGTGGGGGGCATGAGGCGGGACCGAGGGAGGGAGAGTGAGGAAGGTCTTTACCTGGCCAGTACCTGTAGAAAGCTGCAAATCCTCACGGCGAATATTTGGGAAAGGTAGGGTTGCCTTTTTGTTTGTTTGTTTTTGTAATGCCTTTGGAGAGAAGTGATACACTTGTGTAACAATTAGCTCAGACAATAAAAATAATTGGAAAATCAGTTGGAATTTCTGAGTTTTTAATTACGTTTAATTTTGTGCTAAGCCGTAAAATTACGAATGCCCCTCAACCAAACACTCTCCTCTTGTAAAGCGTTTAACAACAATTATTCCTTAATCAGTCTGAATGTGAGTCACAAATGATGCTTTTCCACATCAAAGGGACGTCCTTCGACGTTACCTTTTAGTCATAAGTAAGAGGATTAATTCCTATAATTAGAGGGATAAATATGTGCATAAATACATCTCTCACTCCTCTCCTTAAAAAAAAAAAAAATAACAATACTTTCACTCTGAGACGTGGCCGGCTCTGGTAGGGTAAGGATTTTTAATTGTCCGCTTCGGCCCTACACCCCTTTGCTGGCGGGCGAATCGAACCAAGGAGACGCGGGTGCGAAGTACAGACCCCCAGAGGGACACACACGCGCACACACGTGTACACAGAAACGCACACACGGGTCTGACAGGAGGTCCAGTGCTTGGGGTCCCAAGGCCCCCGCCAATTCCAGTGCGATCCTCGCAAGACAATAACCCACCCCCACCCTTGGCCCTGGCCGCGCTGCGAGAGAGTTCTCTTCCTGTGGTCCACTTGGCCTGGAAAGCGGGGTCCCTGCCCTACGCCGAAGCTCCAGGTTGACTCTTGCAGGCTACAAATAAAAATTGAGCATGACCTTTTAAAGCTCCTGTGTGAATATCTCATTTACCTAATGACTTTATGTCACCTAGGAAGAAGGTCAATTTCCTCTTAACCTTTCCCCCGCTGCTGCAGTAAGCATTCTTCCCTAATCAATGGTGGCTGGAATAATCAATTCCCATTTTATGATCGCTGACAAACTCAGTCTCTGCGCGGGGTGTGAGCGCGGCGGGGCTCGCTCAGGCCGGGACAGAGGTCTCTCTGGGTACACCCAGCTCCGCCCGGCGCCGAGGGAAGCAACTCGCTCTTCCGTCGAGTTCGGAGACCTTGGCAAACTTCCCTCCCCCAACCGCCGGCGCGACTTCTGAGTTGTCACTAATCCGAACCTGATATTCACCAGAGCTCCTTCGGTCACCGACAACGCTCCCCGCTGCTGCTGGGCCTCCCACCCGCCCCTCCTCGGCGTGTTTTCATTTCAAAGTCTGAAGGCAGGGATTGCCCGGACCCAAAGTGGGGGGGAGAGGGGGAGAGAGAGGAGAGAGAGGAGAGAGAGAGAGAGAGAGAGAGAGAGTGTGTGTGTGTGTTTTAGTTTCATTTACATTTAAAAAATTATTTTTGCCTTCTTCGGCGTGGATCTCTCAGCTCTTTCACTCTGTCTCAGCCCCGCTTACTTTGCATAAACAAAGCAACAACAGAAGCTCAGAGTGGGTGGATTCGTGTGGAAATGAAGTCAACTGGCAGAGTTCTCTCTTTCTCTTTTCCTATCTCCTTTCCTTTTCCCCCTCCCTCTCCCATCTTTCCTTCCTGTCTCGTATCTTCCTCCTCCTCTACCTCCCCCCACAATACTCAGTTATCCTAAAAGATAGGTTTATTAGATGCCACTTTGCCTCTATTTTTAGTTCCCAAGTCTGGGGAAATTACCAGGAAAATTACTAAGTCAGAGCTAATTTGAAAGTGAATTTGGGGTAGGTTCAACATTCTTGATCTTTGCAGGGCCTAAATATGAGCCCCTCTCACCTCACAGTCTCTCATCAAGTAGATGTTGGCGTTTACCCACACAAGGCTTGTTTGAGGAGACCTCTCTGTTAACACTGGTTCACCTCTGGTCACGGAAGTTTCTTTCCCCTTATGCTGCCCTAAGCCCATTTTCACTTACTACCAAGACATGATGAAGCTGCTGCTGACTATCAAGTAATCAAAAAGCCTGCTGAGCTAGTGTTCAATGACAGGCAAGAAAATCACTTTTCTTGGAAAAGATGTCCTATACCCAGATTTTTTTCAGATTTATGATTAACCAGCTAGTTAAAACTGATCCCCAAACTGAACCTTTCCTCCTGAGAGTGTTCTCTCAGGTCACATGGATGGTCTTTGAAATGCCCCTTTTTATTTTTTTTAAAATTTTTTTTGCAGTACGCGGGCTTCTCACTGTTGTGGCCTCTCCCGTTCCCGAGCACAGGCTCCGGACGCGCAGGCTCAGTGGCCATGGCTCACGGGACCAGCCACTCCGCGGCATGTGGGATCTTCCCGGACCGGGGCACGAACCCGTATCCCCTGCATTGGCAGGCGGACTCTCAACCACTGCGCCACCAGGGAAGCCCAAAATGCCCCTTTTAAAAAAAAATTCATGCACCTCATTACTCATGGGCAGACATTCTGTTACAATTGAGAAGTCTGTCAAACAATCAAAACAAAAATGTAGATATTCTACCTTAGAAGGTACAATAAATGATAAATTGATTACTCTGGTGTAAAAAACAAAAGAGGCATTTGAGTTCAAGGTGACACATATCTGGGTCAAAACACTCACTGTTCACCCATAACAGCTTCCTCAGGTCCTGTTAGGAACACAGATGGCAGCAGACAAGGCCACCTCTGCAGCCTGCCAGAAACTTGAGCTTCATTTCATTCTTGCCTTGGGTCTGAAGGCTCTAGCGCTGCGACCTCTGAGAGGCAGTGAGAACAGCGCAGGTGCAGGGCCTGATCTGGGATGGGGCCAGGCCAAGCCCCCAGTATTGCTACTTCCCTTCTTCCTTCATACCAGGAAGTACATTTGCAGCTCTAGTTGAATTAGATTCTGGATTTAAGTGGCCGTTGAGGGCTGGTCCAACCATGAGTCACAGTTTATAACTTGCCTGGCTTTTAGAAGATTTGTTTCATGTTCCCAACAACTGACTTACACACTTTGCGACTACAACTTGTTCAGTCCAGGAAGCACTTGTGCCGGAAGAGTTCCCCATTGCTAGGAGACCTGAGTGGGACTTTTATCTCAATTTGACAGAGGAGCAGACAGATTGGGGATGGGCCCCTTGACCTCAGATAATTACTAGTCTTCCCTCTTAAGCAAATTTAATTCTCACACAAGGAGTAATTAACAACCTCTGACTACTCACTCACTCTATGAGAATTTCCTTTCCTTTTCTTATCTAAAGGGCCCTCACAGGGATGTTGAATAATATGTTTAATATTAGTTTTTAGTTTCACTTCAATTAAGCATTTTGCTCACTTTGTCCACAGTCAATGGAACACATTTAGCATAGTCTTGGGCTGTGCTCTCATTCTAGCAGGTGAACCAGGAAATCCTATCATCCGTTTACTTCCCTCTCCACTCCCCATACTACACACTAGATTGCTCATTGGACAAAGAAAATTCTTTAATTGTGCTTAATTTAGATAGCATGTCTGAAGAGATTTTTTTAATAACAAAAATGTTATTCTCTCCCTTTGACTTTCTAACAACTTTGTCTTTACCAGTGTCTCATTCAGGGGTATAGGTCAAAATTACATGTCAGGATATAAACTGTAAGTATAGGAGCAGGAAGAAGGACCACACAGACTACTAGCTTTTCAAAGGTGACTGAGGTTTCTGCAAGGCTCTTGTCCTAAATGGAAAGACATCTCTTTCAAACATCACTAAGGGAGAGGGTTGAATTAGATCACTTCTGAGGCTGTTTCTAATCCTGGAAGGACAAAAAGGAACTCCTTAGCTGAGGAGCAGTCAGAAGCCCAGGCTCTGGAGTCTCACAGGAAGGAGCTGAATCCTGGCTCTGTCCTGAGCTAACTGTGTAATCTCAAGAAACTTAACCTCTTTGAACCTTGGTAGTCTCGTGCATAAAATCTGGATAACTATACTTAATATTATTGGCCCCTCCAGATCCACTCTTTACTTTCTTTCTCCATCAGGCTCTGTGATCCGGAGGCTCATATGGATGGTTTCAGAATGCCACCTTGGCCTTTGCTTCCTGTTGGGTTTGTTCCGAGTGGGTAGAGTGAGGTCTGAGTCCTGACTTCCAGGGGCCCTGGGGGCTGGCTGCATCCCAGCCATGGCTCAGGCAGCCCTCTTCACAGAGCTCTCTCTCTGGGTTCAGGTAACCACTTCCCTCCCCATTACCAGCCTCGGGGCACTGCACCATCCCTTGTGGTTTCCCAACACCCCACTCACACCTTTTTACTATAGTTCCTTTATGAAGCATTCCTCAAATTACCCAATTTGATATGCACTATCTGTTTCCTGCTGGACCCTGACTGATATACCTAATAAACTTGTTTGGAGGATTAAATGAGATAATGTATGTAAAGCACAAAGCACACTTGCTCGCATATAGTAAAAGCCTGATAAATAGAACTTTTAGTTATTGTTTTTACAATTAGTATCTGCTGCATCCCCCTCATTTTTTTTTTTTTTTTTTTTTTTTTGCGATACGCGGGCCTCTCACTGTCGTGGCCTCTCCCGTTGCGGAGCACAGGCTCTGGACGCACAGGCTCAGGAGCCATGGCTCACGGGCCCAGCCACTCCGCGGCACGCGGGATCCTCCCGGACCGGGGCAGGAACCCGTGTTCCCTGCATTGGCAGGCGGACTCTCAACCACTGCGCCACCAGGGAAGCCCTCCCCCTCATTTTATGTATGAGGAAATGGAGGCCCCAAGCGATTAAGGTACTAATTCAAAGTCTAATTAACTCAAGATAGTAACAACCCTGGGACCAAGTCCCTGGACTAGCAGCTCTCAGTTCACTGCTCTTTCTACAGCAGCTTGTTGAGCAAAACAGATGGGGGAGGAGGGAGATCCTTTTGTCACAGTTGTTGAAAAAGGGGTTAGGCTAGTTAGAGGCAGAGGTGCTGGAGATAATAAGCACCCTTCCATGTAGCACTGGATTTGTCTCTGCTAAATTATTGCTGAAACAAAGCATGATGTTGTGATTTGGAATCCAGTGATTTCACTAAGAATAGAATGGGTATGTTACAGAAGGAGCAATGTATGCTTGACAGGGTAAAAACAAAATTATGAACACATAATTGGAAGCTTTACCAGGAGGCATCCTAATGTTTCTAAGACATATAGGGTATACCAGAATTAATTTTTAAATAAAGGCTGATTTTTGGATTAGCAATGCAGATGAAGTATGAATTTTATAATTCTTTAGAATACACAACTGCACTATGAACTCATGTATAATACAATCAGGACACCACAGACGTTCTATAACTTGATAATACTAACAAGGTGATGGGCATCATTCAATGATTAATTCCTATTTTCATTCAATCATTCAATTTATTGTGTCCATAATATTCTCTAAAAATCTCTTACAGGTGTTAATGTATAAAGATTAATTAAATATTAATATATATAATATATTAATTAAATATATTCTCTGCTTCAGTGGGTTCACATAGTGAAATAGAAGTTGGTGTATCAACAGATTTTGGTATGAACAAAGGTAGAAATATGCCTAGGCTACTATGGGAGCCTTGAAGAGGTTGTGTGGAATAGAGAACATTGAGAGAAGTAGCTTTCCTGGGTCGATATTGAACTTATCAAAGAGAAGTTTGTCTCAGTGCAATTACATTCTAGCCTTCCAGATCCTTCAAAATTATTGATGATATCATTTTATTAATATTTAGCTCTTACTAATATAAATATTAGTAACGATACCAAAATAAACCCCACATATAACATTGTATTACATTTTACTATGGCAGGTTGGCTGAAGTATATGAGAAGTATATGTGAAACTTAGAAAAATTTAAATAATATTTGTCTTGGTGACTAGAGTGTATGACAGGAAAAGAGAGATACATTTAAAAGATGATATTTTACACAGACTCCTTGGAAAATGTTACCTTCAAAGAAGATTGCTTTAACGTACTTTACCAATTAGGCCTTATTTATATAATGAGTCAGCTCAGGTTTATCTGAGATATAAACACATACTTTGAAAAATGAGTTGGAACCTATGCATGGAGAAGAGACATAGGGCCATTTCTTCCAGAACCTAGGATATATTCATATACAACTGGACACACTAATAAATATAACATAACCTAAAACAGGTTGTTTCTACATATTCATCACAAAACTGGTCATTACATCTCAATTTTAAAGGATAAACATGATGCCTAAGTATAATTTACCATGATAAAGCTGCTGAATATTTGTGCCTTTCTTTGGAAGTCCAAACTAAAAACTTATATAACTCTGGCTCATTCTCATTCAGGTTGCTTTTGTCTACTGACCCTGATCATTCTCACTTGGTTCACTGTTTTTTTGTCCACCCTACATCACAATCCATTCCTGTGCACATTAATTATGGGGGTGTACGTGTACCTATATATGTATGTATGTATATATATCTCCATTTTAGCCATCCACAATTACAGCTACGCTTGGAACTTAAACTTACTTTCAAGATCTCAAATGTAGAGATTTTGTTTTTCTTTCCTACCATATCTTTATTCTCTATTGAAACAAACTATTCTGTCTTCATTATGACTCTTATTATGACTTCTGGCTTCTTGATCATTTTCTGCCAATGTATTAGTCACATTTTGATTTACTTGATCGTCTACCCAGTTTAAAGTATTAAGAAATCATTGAACATTTATCTTAATTTATTTTTCATTTTTAAAAGTAATATATACTCATTAAAGACAATTTGACAACGTGGAAAAGTGGGCAAAAGAAAAAATCACCCATAGATAAAGTATCCAAACACAGTTGCTTTCAAATTTTTATTGTATTTCTTGCATTTTTTCTATATATAGTTCCTTTTATGTAGTTGTAATTGTACTTTGCATAAAATTGCATCCTATTTAAGCTTTCAAGTTCCTTATGACCATCAATCTATATGTCATCAATTAAATTAAGTATCATAATTCACTTTTCCATTACACTATTATTGGGCACTAATTTATTTTTTCATTTTTTATGTACAATTCTGTAATGAACATTTTTGTGCATAAAGGTTTTTCAAAACTCAGAATTATTTTCATAGAATGGATTCCTGGACATAGATTGAAGGGTGTGAGTGTATTTAAGTCAAAATCCAAAGCCTCTATTGTTTTTTAAAAATAATTAATTAATTATTTTTCGCTGCGTTGGGTCTAGGCCTCAATTGCTTTTTGAACTTTTTGTCATGACCTCCCTGACGACCTCCAACTTAATCGTAATCATTTTCTGTTTCTCTGGCTGAATAATCAGCTTTTGAGGGAAGAAGTCCTGAATACATACACGTTATATTTACAGCCTGAACTTCAACTGGCCTCCTGAAGCTAAGATTACTCTTCTACCCATTTTCTGTGGTGAATCCTTCTTTTGACAGTAACTCATTCTCTCCTCTAATCCCCTGTCCCTTTCTCTTTCCTTCCTTTCCTCCTTTTCTCTTTACTCCACAAACCACTCAAAGCCCCTAAGTACTCTCACCCCTCTCATTCTCAGATGACTTCACTTCCTGCTTCACTGAAACCGAGAATTTCTGGCATGAGCTTTGTAATGCTCTCTTTTCTGTTATTTCCTGTTCTCTCAGTCATAACACCACTGTTTTTAAGAATGACCACTCATTATCTTTTTACTTTTATATTTAGTAAAATATTTGTTACATACAAAAGCATATATGTAACATATTTGGCTGTTACAAAGTATAATCATGAAAGGAACATTTGCGAACTAGCCACCCGGCATAAGAAGGGGAACACTGCATATAATCATGTGTTCCCTCCCTTTCATCCTTCTGCTTCTTCTTTCTGGGGTAACTACTAGCCTGAATTTTTAAAAATACTTTTTGTGTTTATGTATTCCTGAACTATATATATATATATATATATATATACATATATATATATATATACATATATATATATAGTATATGAACTATATAAATCATATATAACATTATTAGTATATTAATAAATATCAACCTCTCTCTATATACTATATATTGGTATTATATGTATATACATATGTATGTATATATATTTCCAAACAATATTCATTGAGCTTTTTTTAAAAAATAAAAATGGTTTCACACTCAATGGAGTCTTTCTGGATTCTTTTTTCATCCAATATTGCACTTTCAAGATTAATTTTTTTGTGTGTACTTTTTCTTTCTGTTTGATATTCCATTGTATAAACATAACACAATTTATCTTTCCTTCTTTAGGTGGTTACCATTTTTGTTGTGGTTGTCACTATTGTAAAGTGTTCTGCTATGAGTATTCTGGTGTGTGTCTCTTGATGTTTACATGCAAAGAATTTTCTATATTTAGAGTATAAATCTAGGAGTGAATTGCCACATTGTTTAGTATACAAATGTTCAACTTTGCAAGATAACGTGAATTATTTTCCAGGGATTGTACTAATTTACATTCCCACTAGTTGTAAATAAGATATCTTATTGATCCATATCCTAACACTTGGTTATATTGTCTTTTTCTTCTTCTCCCATCACCACTTCCTCCTCCTCCTCTTCCTCCTCTTTTCCAATCTGGTGAGTGTAAAAAGCTTTACACTCATTTCAGTTTTTAACATGCATTTTCTGAATCACTAATGAGGCTGAGCTTCTTATATGCTTAATCTTTACTCGTATTTTCTTTTCTGTGATGTAACTGTTTATGAATTTCCCACATTTTCCTGTTGAGTTTTTGGTCTTTTTATTAATTTTATGAGTGCTATATTGCAAATATCTCCTTCCAGTTTGTGGGCTTTTTTTTTTTTCATTTTATTTGAAATGTGTTTTGATGAACAGAAGTTTTAAATTTTATGGTAGTTTAATTTATCAACATTTTCTTTTATGGGTTGTGCTTTTTATGTCTTATTTTTGTAAAAGATTCTTTCATATCTTAAAGTTATAAAGATCTCTTTCTGTGAAATTCTTCAAAACACTTGATTGGGTTTTCTTTTTGTACTTAATTCTTTAACCAACAAGGAATTTATTTTTTGTGTGTAGGAGTGAGGTAAGAATCCATTTTCTTTTTTTTTTCTCATGAAGATGAAAAAAAACCTTTATTGAGATATTACTTAGAATAAATTGTGCAAATCTCAAGTGTAAACAGCTCCATGAGTTTTTATTAGACATTTTTTAACCCACAAAAATGGAATTATATCAATTGCATTTTTATTTTTTATTTTTTTTATACAGCAGGTTCTTATCAGTCATCAATTTTATACACATCAGTGTATACATGTCAATCCCAATCACCCAATTCAGCACACCACCATCCCCAGCCCCCCACGGTTTTCCCCTCTTGGTGTCCATACGTTTGTTCTCTACATCTGTGTCTCAAGTTCTGCCCTGCAAACCGGTTCATCTGTACCATTTTTCCAGGTTCCACATACATGCGTTAATATACGATATTTGTTTTTCTCTTTCTGACTTACTTCACTGTGTATGACATTCTCTAGATCCATCCACGTCTCAACAAATGACTCAATATCATTCCTTTTTATGGCTGAGTAATATTCCATTGTATATATATACCACATCTTCTTTATCCATTCAGATGCTGATGGGCATTTAGGTTGCTTCCATGACCTGGCTATTGTAAACAGTGCTGCAATGACCACTGGGGTGCATGTGTCTTTTTGAATTATGGTTTTCTCTGGGTATATGCTCAGTAGTGGGATTGCTGGGTCATATGGTAATTCTATTTTTAGTTTTTTAAGGAACCTCCATACTGTTCTCCATAATGGCTGTATCAATTTACATTCCCACCAATAGTGCAAGAGGGTTCCCTTTTCTCCATACCCTCTCCAGCATTTGTTGTTTGTAGATTTTCTGATGATGCCCATTCTAACTGGTGTGAGGTGATACCTCATTGTAGCTTTGATTTGAATTTCTCTAATGATTAGTGATGTTGGGCCGCTTTTCACGTGCCTCATGTCCATCTGTATGTCTTCTTTGAAGAAATGTCTGTTTAGGTCTTCTGCCTATTTTTTTATTGGGTTGTTTGTTTTTTTTTGATATTGAGCTGCATGAGCTGTTTATATATTTTGGAAATTAATCCTTTGTCCGTTGATTCATTTGCAAATATTTTCTCCCATTCTGAGGGTTGTCTTTTCATCTTGTTTATAGTTTCTTGTGCTGTGCAAAAGCTTTTAAGTTTCATTAGGTCCAATTTGTTTATTTTTGTTTTTATTTCCATTACTCTAGGAGGTGGGTCAACAAAGACCTTATTGTGATTTATGTCAAAGAGTGTTCTTCCTATGTTTTCCTCTAAGAGTTTTATAGTGTCCGGTCTTATATTTAGGTCTCGAATCCATTTTGAGTTTATTTTTGTGTATGGTGTTAGGGAGTGTTCTAATTTCATTCATGTAGCTGTCCAGTTTTCCCAGCATCACTTATTGAAGAGACTGTCTTTTCTCCATTGCATATCCTTGCCTCCTTTGTCATAGATTAGTTGACCATAGGTGTGTGGGTTTATCTCTGTGCTTTCTATCCTGTTGCATTGATCTATATTTCTGTTTTTGTGCCAGTGCCATATTGTCTTGATTACTGTAGCTTTGTGTTATAGTCTGAAGTCAGCGAGTCTGATTCCTCCAGCTCCGTTTTTTTCCTTCAAGATTGCTTTGGCTATTTGGGGTCTTTTGTGTCTCCATACAAATTTTAAGATTATTTGTTCTAGTTCTGTAAAATATGCCATTGGTAATTTGATAGGGATTGCATTGAATCTGTAGATGGCTTTGGGTAGTATAGTCATTTTCACAATATTGATTCTTCCAATCCAAGAACATGATATATCACTCCATCTGTTTGTGTCATCTTTGATTTCTTTCTGAATCACTTGATTTCTAAATACCAGTTTTCTTCCTCTGTGTGTGGGTAATTATTTTGTCACAATGTTTTATGAACTTCACATATTCATGTAAGATCAACAAAATATGAACCTATGAAAGTATGTTTTTTATGGTCTTGTTAGTTCTTAAAGCAGTATTTGGAAATATATGACCAATATAACTATTTTCACTTTAGAGTTAGGAGAATGGAGACATTGAAAAATAATTTCTAAGGTACCATGACAAATTAAGGTAAGAACATGAATTAATTTACTGGTGCATTCCTAATCTAGATTTTAAAAAATCTTCTATTAAAACTCCATGTTTGTAATTAGCCAAGTTATCTCCATTGTTGGTTTCTTGGATTGACATTTGTCAGATGGACAAAAGCAGCTTCTTATTCAGGGGCTGGAAACTCCCTCTATGTGACTAGTGGCCAGAACACAGTCACAATGGCCACCAAAGCCTGCTGATCAAGTTCCAGCATAGGAGGACCAATAAGAAAACGACATTTAAAAAAGTATCTTTAATTATTCTATTCTAGTTTTCGGAAGCACAAGAAAGGACATTTTCTTACATGCTATAAAGACATCTAGAGGAAGAAAAGGCAGTGACTTGACTTTCTGTATCTTAAAATACAAAACATAGTGTTTTTAAATAACCATAAAGCTGAGATATGATGTACTTAGAGTCTCATGGAGATATATTAAGCAACAGAGAGCCACCCCACAGATTAAAATGAGTAATATATTCATTCATACATATTTTAAGGGCCACTTTATATGAAAGGCATAGTGGTATATGGTGGAAGTGATGCTGGCCCAAGAGTTAAAGGATTTGCTTCCAGCACTGTGACCCTCAGCACGTCTCTGGCATTATCTGTGGCTGGCCCTTTAGATAATATCTAAGGATGTCTCCAGATCTGTGTTCTACATAATCTAGGGCAATAGAGAATTACCTGGTCTCTCTTCTCACTGCCTATTCTAAGAGGTACTGGAAGTATAATCCTGAGAGCTCCTGATAAGATTAAATCATGGATAGCTTGGGGCAGATGGGGTGGGAAGGAGGGTAGAGAAAGACTGAACTGATTTGGTACCATAAAAAGTTTATTGTTTAAATTTTAGTTGGGAATCACCCATTTTGATCATATAAATCACTATCTTGGTTCCTTGGAACTCAAGCAAACTAGATTTACCCTTCTGATAAAGATGCCAAATAAGGCTTAAAGGTTATCTTATTTTGAGGTTGTATATGGCAGGTTAAATTGGTCAGCTAGAATTAGGAATATAAAACCATGTAACAAATCATAAAATAGTTTTCACTTAGGTTTCATGCCACTGAATTAGATGCATGTGGTGCCATTCTACTTTGGGTTGTGGTTTCCTAGAAGGCAAAGAATGTAAGATTGAGAACATTTTTAAGCACTAAAATTCTGCAAGCTGTGGCTCTGAGATGAGGTTACAGCAGCAAGCCAGAGGTGGTACACTTGCCTTGAATTCTATTCTTACAAAAGCAAAAAGAGCACTTTGTGGGTTCTGCTGGATATTCAGGAGACTGGAGAAATCTTGGAGGACTCACTTTTAATCTTTTTTTCTGGTTTCACAAAACAGAAAAAAACTTTATGGAGATGTGGCTGGGACATTGACTTAGAAAAGGCAGGAGGGATTATAAGATGTTTATACGCTCATGTAAACTCCAAGCACTGGACTGCTCTGCTCTGTGAATGAGTGTCATGCTATGAGCTAATATGTAAAATACATTGTTTTTTGGCTGCCTCTCTGAATCAGAACGTTTTTGGCTGCAAGTAACAGAAAACCCAATTCAGACTGGCTTGAGCAATAAGGGAATAAAGCTATGTCACTGGCAAGAAGTGAAGCAGGCTCCGTCTCTCTTTCCTTTCAGTTCTCTTGGCTCTGCCCTCTTATGGGCATCAAATTTATCCTCAGGCTGATAGCCAGATGACGTCAGCAGTTCTGAGCCTCCTATCTTCCCCCAACAACCCAGAGGAAGAGAGCCTGTTTCTCTTTCTTTGGATATTGTTGTGGGAAGATGGGTGCAAAAAATTTGAGAAGTCCCCAGCAAACTTCCCCTCACGTCTCATCCACACATATTTGCAGAAGACTTAACCAGGCTTAACCAGGTGTCTTGAAACAACTACTGGTTAGAGGAGGACCCAGTCCTGAAGGTAGGAGCAAACACTTTAACTGTGTTACTGGTACACAATGGGGGTGGGGTGGGAGGGAGAAAGGTTAGATTCTGGGAAGACAACTTTTTCTCAGTTTAAAATAGAGTTGACCAGAAACTAGGTACAACTTCTGGCAAACGTTGGGCTTTCGGAAGAGCTGTTCCATATTTAGCACTGACCAGTGGCTAGCCAGTGTGGTGAGCATTGTATCTGAATACTCTCATTTAATTCTCACAACAATCTAAGGTAGACACTATTATTGTCTCCATCCTAGATGAGAAGATAAAGCCTCTCAGAGATTAGGCAACTCTAATTTACACAGTTAGTTAGTAGTAGAATTGAGGAACATAATGCGAGAACCCTTGTTCCTAACAGTTTTCTATCTTCCAGAGCAGAATTCTCTGATCATGAGTCAGAGATCAGGATGTAATAAACCTTTTAGTTGTATCAACAACAATAGCATACTGTTGAAGGGTCACTTTGGGTAGCCTGTCGTGGGTTCCAGCGAATCTGTGATGTTTGGTTTTCAAAATGAAGGAAATAATGATATCACTACCATAAAGAAAATTATAAAGTTGGGAAAATTATGAACTTTTTAAAAATACAGGACATTTGTTTAAACACACACAAACAATAAAATATCATGGCAGCAAAACATTTCCCCAGTAATTAAAAAATTGGTTTTCTAAGTGAAAAAATGACTACAAAAGAGATTAGTTAGAAATTTAGTGGCTTTTGGAAGGAGATCCTATTGCTTGAGGGACTATGTACAATTGAGGGACAATGAGAAATTTGTAAAAAGAAAAATATGTTGTTTGCCCGACAGGCTGGCCCAAGACCTGCAGCCATACTTTATGCAGCATCATTTCGTGAACGTGGGGACAATGTTATTGCATGATGGAAGGCAACAGGTGATCAACAATTTCTTTATAGCTTTGTAGGTGGTTTAGAAATTGAACATGATATAAATTAAGGAAACACCAACTATTGCACTGTCAATATTATTAACTATCTTTCTATTTTAGCTATTGGCATGAAAAAATAAATATTTGAAAATGTTTTTCTTTTTTGGCAATGTAGGGCATTTCATTGTTTGGATGTTCTCAGAAATCACAATTGAGTCCAGAAATCAATTACAAAAGAAATGTTCTTTACTCCTTTTTTTTTTTTTCATATGACACTTTCCATTTGTCCCTGAACAGGTTTTTCAAGAAGAAACTCTGCCCATTCCATAGACAGGTGGCTCCCTGCTCTGCTGTTTTGGACCTTCAATCACTAGTGACATGCCAGCAATCCACAAAGTCCTAGGTGTCTCTTTTAGCTATCATCATCTGAAAGACATCTAAAAGGGTTTTTTTTTAGTGTTTGAGAGCATTAGGTTTCATTTCTTGCATTCCACAAGGTAAGTGGAAAAGTTGATCCACACTGACATGAAGGGCTCAATTCTGCATGAACTTTTTGCTTTTCTACCAGAAATAATCCTTTCTTTTTTCCTCCCTCCCTCCCTCCCTCCCTTCCTTCCTTCCTTCCTTTCCTTCCTTCCTTCTTTCTTTCTTTGTAAGGCTCAAGTTCATCTAAAAATAGTTGATTCTTTCCTAGAGACACACAGCCAAGCAAAGCTAAACCCAACTCACTGAAATTGACATCAACCAGCAAAAGTATGGCTGTTTTAATACTAGAGACACCTTTGCAGAATGACTAAACTTGCTAAGTAGCAAAATATAGAGATAGTGTACTGAGACCAAGAAGAGTCAATCATTAATCACCCTTGTTGTTTTTAAATAGACTTACTATACTTTTAAAGGAGTATTATTTTAATAAAACAATCCACAGATAAACACAAAACAAAAGGGCAAATGTAGAGACATATTGCAAGTAAGCATGCATACCAAAAAGGTAAGTGCAAATTATATCTGAATATTCATGAGTCACAAATCATTGACAGTTTGAAATAATGCAAAACAGCTTTATAAATGAGGTTAAGGCAAGGGACATCAAAGAAATGCATCGCTAAATCAATAGCAATTTGTGCATATACTGGTAATTTGCAGTTACAATTTTTGTGACATGGGAGAAAAAATACTGTGTATCTGATGAAGAAGGAAGATACATAAATATCCCTTTTGTATGTTATATTTTTCCACTTCATCATGCACTTGGAGACCAGCCACACAGAAAGTGGTTGGACATCTTACTCCCTGCCCCCACCCCACCAAGACAGAATTTCCTTTTCTGAGACAGAGTTTCAGACTATGCCTGAAGTCCCCTTGCTCTAATAAACAGAATTCAATATACAATAATTCCTATAGAGTTGGTCTCTAAAAAAAAGATTATCATCTAGCAGCATACATGACTAGAGAATGGCTTAACTTAAAACCTTTCATGACAAAATCATTTCCATTGGAGACCATATAGTTTTTTTTTTTTTTTTGGGTACGCGGGCCTCTCACTGCCGTGGCCTCTCCCGTTGTGGAGCACAGGCTCCGGACGCACAGGCTCAGCGGCCATGGCTCACGGGCCCAGCCGCTCCACAGCATGCGGGATCCTCCCGGACCGGGGCACGAACCCATGTCCCCTGCATCGGCAGGCGGACTCTCAACCACTGCGCCACCAGGGAAGCCCCGACCATATAGTTTTAACGAATGTTTTTCTACTTAGAAGGAAGCAGATGAATTCAACGTATGAGAACAATTTGGAAGAATATTTTGAAATAATTTGAGATGTAAAATATAGGAAACCCTGTAATTTAAATAAAGGTGTTTTTATTTTGTTCAGCAAATAACTAGTTACTAATTTATTATTGGTTCTTTTATACCAGTGGCTTTTTGGGTTGTGTGTGTGTGTGTGTGTGTGTGTGTGTGTGTTCATGCACACATGTGCATGTATATGGAGAAATATTTAAAATGGTAGGACTTACAAATTAAAGAATTGTTTAGGGCCTGTCTTAAAGCAGAAATGTTTCCAATTAATTTTTCTCTGAAGTTTCTATTGGGGTTACTATCTGTAAGTTATGAAGTATTTCTTCAAGATACCCTCCTCTGCTGGCCTCTTTATTGTGTTCTGTCTGCTTTCCAGGATGATTGATGAAGTTAGTGACATCATGTGAAAATCGTGGCACACAATAGCACTAATTTTGGAAGAGGCTGGGGGATTGTGGTCTGTTTAGAAAATTAATCTACATCTTCTTGCTGGGCCATGCTTTCAGGCAGACATCTAGACTGTAGAGGTGAAATCCAGATGTGGTATAATTAGAAAGAGAGAATTTTGCATTGTCTCCAATTCCCTGCTCTGTTAGGAAGAAGGTAAGATGACTTCTGTGCTATTAATAATCAACAGTATCCATAACTTCCAAAAGCAATGGCCTTGGTAATTTTTAAGGACTTTATGTGAAGTCTGCAAATCATCATTTGTCAGTTTGTTTGTTTTTGCGGTACGCGTGCCTCTCACTGTTGTGGCCTCTCCCCTTGCGGAGCACAGGCTCCGGACGCGCAGGCTCAGCGGCCATGGCTCACGGGCCTAGCCGCTCCGCAGCATGTGGGATCTTCCCGGACCGGGGCACGAACCTGTGTCCCCTGCATTGGCAGGCGGACTCTCAACCACTGTGCCACCAGGGAAGCCCCCATTTGTCAGTTTTGATTCAGCTCAAGCTTAGCATTATATTTGTAAACAATACCTTGTTATTTTGGTTCTATAGCTAAAAATTTCCCTCAAAAGTTATTAACTCATTTGTATTAACAAATAAGTATCTCTATTACTCCTTTCAGCAAATGTTTTTGTCATGTTTTATTATGAGGCTATTTAAATTATCCACATTTCTTTTAAATTGTTTAGCTACAATATTTTATTTAATGATTCCCCTCAGCAGGGGTCTATACAGAAAAACACATTTTTCTTCTATTGTAGTTCCATCTATTTAGTTCCTTTATATAGTTCCAACATTATTTTAGTTCCATTAGGTCAAAGTTCTACTAACCTTTCTGGACAAGGAGGATAATTTAAAACATCTATATATTTTATTATTTTGATTAAATCCTTCTTCATATATGTGTATGTTTATATATATACACACAAAATATATATAACATAATATGTATATATGCATAAAAATCACTTAATCTCTAAAGTAAAACATAACATGCTGGACTAGCCAAGGAATCTAGACATTTTGTTCTCCTTCCTCACAATCTATGTGATGAAAAGAAAATCATTTGGTCTTTTTATTTTCTTGCCTTTTTAAACTAGGGGAGATAATACACCAAACTTTGATTTCTACAGCAGGAAAGTGCCTGACTAGTCAGTGCCATCACTAAGATGAATTTCTTTAACCATCTCCTTTGTCTAGGATCAAGAAGTTAGAGGGCCTGGAAGCTGTCATTTCTCGTAATTCAATATCAAAATGGAGGAAAGATAGAATAAAATAAAAGACTTAGCATTGATTCTGAATTACTTAGCACCGACTTAACTGAATTCCAATGAAGTCTTGTCTTATCATGAAAAAGAGTCTCTCTCTGTCCTAAATGTCACTTTGGGAGACTGTTGGACCTCATGCTCATTTTGCTATGTAAATAGAACTAATTTTATCTTGAAAGAGCAGTGGAGTGGCAGTTAAGGGACTTCTATATCCTATTCTGCCACTAACTGCTGCTATGAACTTGTACAAGGTACTTCATATTCTTTAGATCTCTGTTTCTTCAATTATAAGGGAAGAGGTTGGTCTAGAAGCAGCAATTTTCAAACCGTGCCTCTAAATTCCTAGGTCTGTGAGAAATCAGCAAGTCTTGATGGGGGAGGGAAGACTAGCTGGTGGAACTCAGGACAAAGACCAGCACTTTTTTCCTCATCTGCATATAGACCTTAGCAAAATTTAATTTGAGGAAAGGGAAATGACTTAGAAAATTTGAAAACACTGAATTAAAAAAATAATGGGGCTTCCCTGGTGGCACAGTGGTTGAGAGTCCGCCTGCCGATGCAGGGGACACGGGTTCATGCCCCGGTCCGGGAAGATCCCACACGCCGCGGAGCGGCTGGCCCCGTGAGCCATGGCCGCTGAGCCTGCGCCATGGCCGCTGAGCATGCGCGTCCGGAGCCTGTGCTCCGCAACGGGAGAGGCCACAACAGCGAGAGGCCCACGTACTGCCAAAAAAAAAAAAAAAAATGATTGACAAGATTTTTTATGCTTTGCTAATTTGATTTGCAACCAATTTGTTCCATAACTATTCCAGTGAATATTGAGGTGGCAAGAATTTTCATGCTTGTGATTTCTCCTTTTAAATAGAGGTTATTTTTAAAAATCCCTAAAACTTTAAAGAAGGGAGGCCTAGAAAAGACAAAATGGAAGGAATGTAGGAATGTACCACCTACATGCCTCTTCCAAGTGTGGATTCTCCATCATTTGTCCAATCGCTGTTTCTCTTTCAAGGTCTACATCAGAGATCCTTAGGTGGTCCACAACCTGTTACCACCTCCTTTCTTCAAGAATTAATTGCGTTGTGCTTTTAGGGAATCTTGTTTCAAACATTTCTGGGATACTTATAGCATTGTATTATATCAATAGTTAATTGTACTTGTGTGACTGGCTTCCTTGTTGGGTCTTGAGCTTGTATTTATTTATTTATTTATTTATTTATTTAAATTTATTTATTTATTTTGGCCATGCTGCGCCACATGTGGGATCTTAGTTCCCTGATCAGGGATCGAACCCACACCCCCTGCATTGGAAGCATGGAGTCATAACCACTGGACCACCAGGGAAGTGCCCTGGTCTTGAGTTTTTAGAAGGCAGGGACTGGGTATTAACTATGTTTGAATTCTCAATACAGAATTAGTCCTGGGATTTGAAATACTCAAAATGAATGTTCTTTGAAAAAGTGAAGAGTAGTAAATTTACAACAAATTTCCTTATGATTACACTAAAGTAATTTTCTTTCAAGACCTTCATAAACTGATAGTGGTCCTCTCTTTTTGACATCTATATTCAACCTTAAATTTAATGCAACAAATATTGTGTGGATTGTGTGGTATTTTACATTTAAGGGGGTGTCATGCATGAACCTCATCCAGGGAGCAGGGGAGTTAATAAGACCTATAACCTTCTTAATTAAAATGTGAGACAGCACATGATTAATGCTGTAATATGAGCATGACCAAAGTGCTTTGGAAGCTCTAAGGATTTGGGATTAATGGAAGGATTGCGCATAGAATCTGTACTTTGATTTGGAGGAGCAGTAGGATTTCAGGCAAAAATCCAGAATGAGACAAGGGCAAGATAGAAAATCATAGGTGAAGGGGATTTCATGGTACATGAAAAAGATTACATTAGATACAGAAACTGTATAGATTTTGCAGTAGTTGGGGAGAAGGCTGGAAAATTAAGTAGAAGACTTACCACATACCATACTAAAGAGTTTGAATTATTTCCATGGAAAATTAGGACTCATCAAAAGAGAAGCAAAAGAAGAACTCTAGTTTACAAAGCTTTGTCTCATAGTACCATATAAAATGATTGGAAGGGTAAACTTTGAAGACACGGAAAACAGTTCAAGCAAAAGAGAGCCTGAGGACTTAGTTTGGAAGGTGGTGGCAGGAAAAAAAAGGTAGGGAATAAGTGTGGCAGTGAGATAAACTAAAGGATAAGAAATTCAAAATACTCCTGAAATGTATTGAATAGATTATTACACAAGACTTTAATCCACTAATATTAAATCCAATGAAATTAATAATTAGTAAGATTCATGTTTATTTTTTACTGAGGTGGTAACGCTATTCCTAAATCTGTTGTCACACTTGTAATACTTGCCATTAGGTAATCAATCTATCAAGGGTTTGTTCACAATTTTAACAACCAATGCCTTAAATGTCTCATTTTCCTGTTTTAGGGTTCTGGCTTGGAATACTTCTCAATAACTTTAAACAAAATTCAAAAACACCCATGCCGATAATATATGAGAATTTAGGATGCTCTAACTTTAGTACAAATCTAAGTTATCACCTAATGTTTCATTTAAAATAAAAATAAGCTATCCCTTATTGGTAAATTTTGACTTAAACTCTCTTTAATGCTAAATGAATGTCCCATCTTAAATTGTAAAAAGGTACCTCCAAGGTCGGAGGTATTGATACAAGATCTAAAGATGGGATGTGCCCGTGTGCCCAGGGGAGATGTTCTGGAAAAGAAAAAAGAAGTAGGGACAGACTCGGAGTTACGGTGCTGCTGAGTAATGACAGAATTGGGTTGTGCTATGATTGGTGGTGGACTGGGTCTGGAGTCCACTTAGGAATGCAGCAGGAAAGGAGATGGAAGATGAAAGGGCAGGATGCCTCAGGGATCCTCTGGTCTCATGCTATTATTCTCCAGCCCCTCCTCACAGGGGACCCCGAGGACATACCCTCCACACCCCTTTAGGACTTGCTCATCTTCACATCTTGAGCCAGGGCTGGTGGGGTGGCTAGGTAATTTGAGGAATCTTCTCCTTAATAATTTACTCAGAAGCGTCATCAGTCATCTAGACCCTGATCCCATCTTTGGATGAGGGATCTTGTAAACCTTACAGGTTAAAAAAAGTTTTTTAAGCCTACAGAAAAGGATATATAACACATTTCCCTAGAAATCCTTTCTGGAATCTAAAGTTTTTTTACTATATGATTTGAAAGCATCATTTACTAAAAGTGCAATTTATGTACAGAACACTGTATAGATTTTAGAGATATATGCAGATAGAAGCATTCTTACACTCCACAAAATTTTGATTTCTTTGTAATTGAGTGGTCTAATAATACAGACCATCTTGATCGAATAAACATATTTAACTGATCAAAATTGCTTATATGCATCAATTTTCTCAAATGTTTTATTGTATTTTTCTAAACAAATAGTCAATACTCAAAATCCTTATGAAGCATTTATATTATTCCAAAAAAGAGAGAAAAGGAAGGGGCTGATTAACACAGAATTCAGGATAATGTTATCTATGGAGAAAGAGAGGGAAGAATACACGTCTATCTTATTTATTTACTTATGTATGTATCTTACATGTCTGCTATAAATCTTATTTTTAATTCATTTAATCT
Organism: Mesoplodon mirus; assembly: GCF_964341445.2. Taxonomy (NCBI): domain Eukaryota; kingdom Metazoa; phylum Chordata; class Mammalia; order Artiodactyla; family Ziphiidae; genus Mesoplodon; species Mesoplodon mirus. The sequence goes on along the minus strand of NC_138979.1, from coordinate 108,033,264 downwards.
TTGATAAATCACTTACAGGAAAGAATTATATAACATGGTACAAATAATACTAATGATATCATAATTTTAAAAATATTAGGGCTGTGGAATTAAGCAACTGACTATTTCTCAGTGTCCTGAGTTTTCTGTTCCAATCTATTTAATAAATAGGGCATTAAGTACTATGGGGAAAAGGGAAGTATAAAAACAGAAAAAGACACAGGCATGGTGCTAAGGAATTTCTACTCTTCCAGAGCCTTCTTGTTTGAGTAGGACTGGTGGTACGAACAGCCTGTGTAAAACACAGGAAAGACTACCCACAACTGGCTGTAGGGTGTATGTTTTGCATGGCTCTTCCCTGAGTTCAGATTAAAGCACAGTAATTCAGCCACATGATATCAACCAGTTATCTTCGTTTTCAAGATAATTACTGTGGCATTATTTCCTTTCAAAATTCTAGATTAGTATTTATTTGTTGATCAATACTCATAGAAGACTGGAAATGCAGAGCTGACATCATTCTTCTTGAAAATGCTCAGCTGAGTTACCAGTGGTCTGTTTCCTCAGGAATTCACCTCAGTCATTACTATGTGTTTGTTTCTATTCTTCCTGTTCAAACAATATTTTCTCTGAGTAGTTGAAAAATGCCCTAGGCTTTATTATGAAGTGGGATCCTAATTTAGGTGGAATTGAAAGTAAACTCTATGGCCTGGGAACATTCATGACTCTTGGTTTCTTTAACCTGAACTGGAGTTGAATCAGTAGCCTAAAGGTGAAAGCCTCTAAATCCTTTTATTACCCCAAACCCTATAATCTCTTTGTTTTAACCAAGTATACACAAGAAAGTTAGCAGAACTTCCCAGTTAACAAGTCAAGAAATCTCTACTTCAGATAAGAATCGAGCTTTTTGGGTTTACTCTCTGCACAAAATATTTAAAACCTAAAGAGATCATTCTGGATGTTGTTTATTTTGATGATCAGATAGATTCCTTTGTTTTGTAAAAGCCACATGCCCATTTTGCCTTCTTAGGAAATGTTTGTTTCTAGCATCCTATCATTATTTGCTACTAAACTTCATATCTTTTGTTTGAAGCATCTACAAATAAAAGTAATTGTTTAATTTTCTCTTGAGCTTAATTTGACAATTATCAAATCATGTTTGTCAATACAACAACTGAATCGGATGTGACCCAGACATCAACATTTTAAAAAGCGTCTGCAGCCTTTCTATTATTTCAAGTTAACAGTAGGTACAAGCAAAATCTTGACTGGATCAGTAAGAAACAAAAATGTACTCTCCTCTGTCATTTCAAAGTCATCTATTAAAGCAACTCAAATATAAAATTCAACTGCGTTGGAATACAAATAGAACAGCATAATGAAGCTTATGTTTAGAAATGCAAAGAGCATTTTGGAAAGTATTTTAGGAAGAATTAATTCCTAATTCTAACTATTAATATTCTTTCATAATTTGATTTTCATTTTTGTACATGTGGATGCCATAAAGATGCTATTTAAGGGCTTCCCTGGTGGCACAGTGGTTGAGAGTCCACCTGCCGATGCAGGGGACACGGGTTCGTGCCCCGGGCCAGGAAGATCCCACATGCCGCAGAGTGGCTGGGCCCGTGAGCCATGGCCGCTGAGTCTGCGCGTCCGGAGCCTGTGCTCCACAAGGGGAGAGGCCACAACAGTGAGCGGCCCGCGTACCCCCGCCCCCCCAAATAATGCTATTTAAGGTCTTTCTTTCTTTCTTTCTTTCTTCCTTTCTTTCTTTCTTCCTTCTTTCTCATTCTAGCACTGATATTTCTTGCTGTATAGTGAAACACTTCAGAGAATCATATTTTTTTCCTCAGACACATGGAGCTGATGTGAATATCAAAATGATATAGAAGAACAGGAAGAATAACATTTAAAATCATAATAGGTTAGGTGAACTCAGATTTAATTAGGTTCTTGGTAAGTATGCAGTGTATTATTAATGACTGCTTATTTACTCAGGAACCATGTTTGTTTTTGGCAAATTAATTTTATGCTGTGATGTGGGATAATACTTAGCTTTCTTTAACTGTTGAAAAGGCACTAGCAATATTATATCTTATGTTATGCTTAATGGCCATTGTTAAGGCTAAACAGAAATATGTAAGATGGTTAAATAACAGCATTCACTTTGCTTTTACTATTTCTTAAGTTTCATAACACTAGAGAATACCAATGAAAGCTTTAAAATTGTTATATATGACTGGAACTCAAAGTTATTTTTTGCCATCATTGTAAGGAATACTGTGCATCTTATATATCTTGATATCCTATGTACAGAAAGTGACATCTACTGGAGAAAGCAGAACTGAATATTTACTTTCCAAGCTATTTCCCTGCCAAATTTCCAGACAAGTTGCACTATCCTCAAGATTATCCCAAACTTCTAAAACAAAGAAAGATTTTATTTAGCTCAGTATGGTATAAAGCCTGACTTGTTTTGGCTATCATTTTTTCAAAGATGCGCTTTGGAAAAAAGTGGTTATGAAGGCTACACAAAATATCTCATAAGAAATGCAACTGGAGACTTCTGGAATACACAATTTTAGCACATTACCTTAAGGGTAAAATTGAAGTTCTAAATAACCATAAGCCATTGAGTGGTGGATTGAAACAATTCCATTGTAACAAATAGTCTGAAAACATGTTTGGAAAATGTGTAGCTTCTTTAAATAGTCTGGAAATAGGAGTTGTAAAAGAAAGTATGGGATTAGAATATATAATTTCTCTCTTGTGAAAAGGCATCCCCATGCTACTTTGAAACTTAATCATTTTTATTTATTCATGTTAAAAAGATGTATGTCTAACTCCATGATCAAATCAAACCTCTGTTCTTAGGGCATTAGGGGATTCTACCCAGGTGTTTTTCATCTTGGTCAAATCTAAGAAACGACCCGGAGCCCTGAAAGACAGAAATGGCATCAGCTTCTTTCCTGTGACAATAATTCTCAATCTTTAAGTAATCACTCTTTCATAAGGAGGACAAAAGCCTTTCTTAATGGAAGTTCCTGTGCTAGCCATTTTCAAGACTGAAAAAGTGAGGCACAGCTATATTTGGTGAGTTCATGAATATCATAAGAATATGGCAGTGACTAAGCCCTGTCTCTTCAGTTCTAGCTTATTCCCTCTGTGATATTACCAAGGTGCTTCCATATTTAGATTCTGCTGTCTTATCCTCTGTAGTGTAATTTCAGATTTTCTACTTCTAGTTGTTATTATCATTTAAAATGTTTTTGATTTTGTTTTTGTAACAATGCTCTTGCACTCCCTCTGCTGGCCTTGCTAATTAACAAAGCCAGTGTCCAAGTGGTCCTGATGTGTATCAGTGATACCGAACAGATGACTGGTGAAAACAGATGCAATTTTGTGTTGGAACCCAGTAAGAAAGTCACATTGTTTGGCTTTCATAGGAAACAACAAGGTCAAAAGAAAATTTGTTTGTAGATGGTGAAAACAAAAAGCATGGTTACTTTTATATTTTCAAGAAAGAATTTAGTGAAATGGACAAATTCACAAATCTTAAAAATGTGTCTCTCTTTTCAAAACAATAAAACCAGTTATCTATATTCTATTTAAATGTATACGCATTTAATAAAAGGCATATTTTACTACAAGGTGTATCAATTTTGAGTCTCTGTGTTTACATGCTGGAGGGTTAAATGAAATGCTGCCTGGCTTTGCTGGTAGGACTCTGGACCCCGATTAGATACGTAGCTGTCTGATGGGTCAGCTTCCCACTTCCTAGAGTTCCATTATGGAGTTACAAAGAGAATGACAGCACTTGGCAAATCCCAGGCCTAATCATAGCATAGAGAAGTGACTTTTGGAAGGTACATTACCAAGCAATTAGGACCCATTTAATAAATTACCCCTTATAGAAGAACACTTTGAACCCTAGTGGCCTGAAGAGGTTAATGCACCTCCCACAACTGAGTGCTACTCACTTTCCAGGGGTACCTTCAAGGCCACAGTTAATCCAAGCCTTCTTCTCATCGATGGCCTCTTAGTCTTGAGCCATTTCTATAGTCTGGCATCAGTAAGGACACACACTTGCATTTGGTCAGTGCATTTCATTTTCTTACAGCTGCATCCATTGAGTGGAGTGTTCATGAGGCCAAATGAGTTTGTGCTAAATGTTAACTTCCTTTGGCTTTCATGCTTCTTATTTGGAGTCATTCTGTTTTTCTTATTTATAGAGTCTTAACTTCTGGGTTTAGTTTAAATGTTACGTCTGATGTAATATAGTTTCCTCCAAAATTGTTGGGTAGCAACCACATTTTAAATGAATCCAATACACAAAATTAGGTTTTAGGATATTATTAAATTTGGAAAAAACCCACAGTAGATATGTATTTGTACACTGGAATCTTAACATGGTTAGACACTAAAAAACATTAAAATATAACTGTAAGGGAGAAAAAGCTTTGTTTGATGCTAGAATGTAATTAGACTCGTCGGATTTTATTTTTAATTTTTTAAAATAAATTCAACCTGAGTTTTGGGGAGGAAAATGCTGATGAAACATTAAGCATTTTTATTTAAAAATATAGTCAAGGGATGGAATTGGAATAGATAGAAATATAAAATTCTTACTGTATGTTCAAAATGGCTGACATGGCTTTAACATATCACTGGTCTGCTGAATGATATTCCTGCAAATCATGATCAAAATCATCATGATTTCTAGCATATTTATTGAATATTTATTCTATCCAAGGCTCTGCTGAGAGCTACAGGAGATGAATAAGACATGGCCTATGCTTTAAGAAGCTTATGATTGTATTGCAGAGCTCGGACAGAGGCATGTGGAAAAAGAACAATAATGAGTAGAAGATTACGATACATACCACGATTGAGTGCACATGGAAGTTTCTAAGAGAATTCAGAGAATGAAGAGGAGTCTCTGTTCAGGAAGCCTTGATGGAGAATGTGGAATTTTCTCAAGGCTTTTGTTAAGATTTTGATAGGAAAACTATCATAAGAAATGACTAGATTTTAGAATCATACAGTATGTATCTTGGTTCATCTTCAAAATCAGACTGAGCTTTGAAACTAACAGGTTTTAATTAAAGCTGGCTTTATAGGAGGAGTATAATTTATGCACTACTGTTTTAAAACAATTAGTGTGAGTGTGTGCATGTGTTTTTGTATGATTGAGCCCAATTATTGTAAGTCTACACTCATTAGAAATAATGTACCCATGGAGACGAGCAAAATAGTTTGTAGATGTGATCTCAATTTAAAATAGAAAAATCGATTCAATACACTCTGTATCAGCCCTTCAAAAAATAAAATGAAATGCTCCAATATTGAGAAGTAATTAAGGTTACCTTTAGTTGTTAAGTCTGTGAACATATTTCGTAGGATAAGTTTGGGAGGCAGCTTTTCAACGTGAGAGCAGACGTCAGTACATTTTTTGGAATGTTCTGCTTTGCCTTATCTTTATTACATACAGAAAAAGAAATAAGACAAAACACATTTTCAGTCAAATAATGTAATAAAATATGGAAAGCACTGATTGTTGTCAACCTGATAATCAGGATATACTTTCAAGGTTTTTTTTTTTTTTTTTAGCCAATATAACTATAAAATGACAAAACACCCTTTTCCAGGATATTCAGTGATTCACTGGATGAGTCATACCTTTTAAAAAATCTCTGCTCCTTTCATTGTAACTTGGAAATTTTCCATATTATAAACTGTGTTTTCTTATGTGACCATACGAAACAAAGACTATGCTTGTAAATCTAGCTTCCACATGAGTCTACACTATTATTGCAACATGGGTTTATATGGTCTGAAAGTTTTTTATATTTATTTTAAATAACTTGATTCTTATCCAAATTTTTAAAAATTTGCCCAGAGGTGAGACAAATTCTTTACCATGTTATAGTTTCAAAGTTTTGTGGAAAGACCTGAGGGTCATGTAGCACACTAGATACGCCGTTGGGTATGACTTCCCTTGTTGTGTCTTGAAAGCTACTTCTCCTTCCACAGCAGAGTTGCAAATCAAAAGTGAACTACTATTTTTTGTGGTAAGTAAACATTTGGAAAACTGGAGCCCCACTAGAAGCACCTTAATCTGATCATTTACTCCATAAGCAAAGCATTACCACGTACATTATTCCCCCTTGTTTTTGTATTTTGCATTATTCACACTAACGCCAAAGCAGATTTATTAATACTGGACTGCAAATGGCATTATTCCTCATACTCTGAGAATTTACATCCTGGGATAAACAACACTTATGGAGCAATAAATGTAGCACAAGTGGAAAAAAATCACATTATCTGTGGCATCTTTTTCCTTCTGGGATTTTAAATGCATTCAAATTGTTGACCAGCAAAACTTACTGAATGACCACTGTGTTTGGGCACTGCATCCCAAGATACAGAACTCTTAAGAGGAATTCTTTTCTTCAAAGAATGTAAAGACTAGCTGGAAAAGGACTGACACACAGGAAAGACCAGCAAACATAATAGTACTCTATAAGCACATATTAAATAGTATGGTGCAAACTATTCATGGTCTAGACATGCACTGTCCAATATGGCAGGCACTTGTTACATATGGCTATCGAGCATCTGAAATGAGGTTATTGTGGGCTAAGATATGGAAACAACCTAAGTATCCATCAATAGGTGAATAGATAAAGAAGATGTGATATATACATACATATATATATATATATATATATATATGAATATTACTCAGCCATAACTAACTCTTGACATTTGTGACAACATAAATGAACCTTGAGGGTATAATGCTCAGTGAAATAAGTCAGATGGAGAAAGACAAATATCATATGATTTCACTCATATGTAGAATATAAAAAACAAACAAGCAAGCAAACAAACAAAAAACCAAAATAAATGAACAAACCAAGCCAAACAAAAACACACATAGATACAGAGAACAGGGTAGTGATTACCAGAGGGGAAGGAGTGGGAGGGTGAGGAGGGTGAAATGGGTAAAGGAGATCATCTGTATGGTATGGTAATGAATAGAAACTAAATTTTTGGTGATGGGCATGTTGTAATGTATAAAGAATAGAGATATAAGGTACACATGAAACATATATTATAAAGCCATGTTACCTCAATAATAAATAAATTAAAAGAAAAGAAATCTGGTTATTGTGAGTTGAAAGTGCTAAAAATGGGACTTCTCTGGTGGCACAGTGGTTAAGAATCCGCCTGCCAATGCATGGGACATGGGTTTGAGCCCTGGTCCGGGAAGATCCCACATGCCGTGGAGCAGCTAAGCCTGTGCGCCACAACTAGTGAGCCTGTGCTCTAGAGCCCGCGAGCCACAACTACTGAAGCCCACGTGCCTAGAGCCCGTGCTCCGCAACAAGAGAAGCCACAGCCATGAGAAGCCCGGGCACCACAACGAAGAGTAGCCCCCGCTCACCACAACTAAAGAAAGCCCGTGCGCAGCAACGAAGACCCAACGCAGCCAAAAATAAATAAATAAATAAATGTTTATTAAAAAATGTGCTAAAATTGTAAAATATACACTGAATTTAGAAGACATAGTATGATAAAGGGAATGCAAGATATCTCATTAATAATTTTAAAATATTGATTCGTGTTAAAATAATATTGTAGATACACTGGGTTAAAATATTATTAAAATTAATTTTATCTGGTTTTAATTCTTTATAGGTTTTTAACCTGACTATATAAAATTTAAGTTTATAGATGCAACTTATAACCCACCTTATATTTCTATTGGACAGTGCTGCTATAAACGTCAAAGAATAGACTTAGCAGCAAGTGCTTAAAAATCTGAAAAACTAGAAAGAACAGGCAAGATCTCAGCTGAGTCTGTAAGGATACACACATAGGCTTTGAATTAGAAGATGAGAGAAGGGTGTGTTCTGGGATAGGAGAATAAAGTAAATGAACAGATGTAGGATGGTAGGTGTTGGAAACCAAAGCTTTATTTTAGGTAATAGTGCAGAGTGTTTTGTTATCTTATAAGGGGTGACAAATTCCGAGCATTTAATCTACTAATAAACATAGCTGCCAATTATTGAGTGCTTCGAATATGAAATTTATATACATAAAATTTCATTTAAACATCACACCAATCATATAAGACAAGTTTTATCTTATCTATTTTCCAGATGAAGAGACTGAAGTTTGGATTGGCTCAGGGACTTAGTGAATGTCATAAAACTAGGAAAGGATTGATCTTAGTGTGTCTGACCTCAAATCTGTACTAGAGGCAGATTCACCATGAAGTTCATGAAGCTTTACACTTCTGGGTCCCACATGCGTATGTATCCCTTCCAAGGGAGACGCTCAAGGAATGTGTTCACATGGTCACATGCTTTTGGAAATTTTGCCAAATTAAACCATTTTCACCATAATCAGTTATGTCTGCTCTGTTTGCCTTCTGACTTCCCCTGATATGAAGGTAGTGTTGGATCAACATTTTGGAGAATCTGGCTAAAGGGAGAGTTCAGTTGGCTATACACCTGGTTTGGGTCTAAGGGGTTATTTATGTGTTTCACAGTTGCTTTTATGTGTAGTTAGGTTTTTTCTCGTCCTCCCAGGGTCGGAATAGATAACCCTGAGTTCTCTTACTGTCCACTTTACCAGCTCACCTGGGGTCTTGACCAAGGGTGTACAGTCAGAAGTCAAATTGTGTTATTGACTTGTCCTATGGTACCAGAGGATGTAGGTCATGGAAGAAAAAGAGAAAACCTTTAAATGTAAAGAGCCAGAACTAGTTTGTGGGATATCCTTCCAATCCCTAGATGTGTAGAATTATAAGTTGAGCATTCCATTCTCACTGAAATCTAGTCAAAATGAAATATCCTACTTGATTAAACAGCTTTTGCAATTATAAAATAAGGCACCATTAATTTCCTTTTTTGATGTGAATCATGCAAAATAGCATTTAAGAACTCCTGTGTTTTTAGCTGCAAGCCTGTAATAGGGCTCCGAACAATGAGTATGACCATGTGGTGTCACTTGTTTTTACATCCTAATGTATAGGATTTTGTTTTAGCTCATCTGATATGCCTTGTCTTGATGGAGTCTGGTGGTTCCAGATGATGCAACACGTCAAAATTGTCATTGAAGAGAAAAATGGACTGAAGCTTTTCTAAACTATTGATAGTAAAAAACAATTTCTGATAGCCATGCTGTATAAAAGAATGCACTTTCTTTTTCTTCTATTATAAAATTGGCATATAAAGAAGTATGCAGCCAAAAAGTAGTATTTTAGAGGAGATGTTAGACACAATGAATGGAACCATTATGTTATTTTCCTGGGTTTTGTGACATTTGTGGTGCTTGTTGGCCTTTAGTCTTTGTCATTTGTCATATTTTCTTTCTTATCCTATAGAAAGATTCACTTTTGGACCTAAGTTAGCATTGGCATTTTTTTCTTGCATACAGATTCCTAAATTGTATATGTATCTGATGTTGTAAGATGTGAACTCATCCTTGAACTGTACTGTATAACCTCACAGGCATTCTTGTGGACTCTGGGGAAGCATATATGAAATATTTAAAGGTCACAAACCCCTAAAGAATATGCAGAGGGAAATTCTATTATGTTATTGATTCTTGCAACTTCCCCTTGCAAAACAGTGGGTCAGACAGTGAATTCTCCATTATGCAACTAGAAAAAGTAGAGCCCAGACAGATGCTACATTATGTATCCCAAATTCCACAATTGAGGCTGTTGATCATGTTCATTCCATCATGAAGAGATTAGACTGTCTCCACCAATGTAGCAATGCAGAGGCAAGAGAGAGAGAGACAGACAGACAGACAGCCAGACTGAGTGAAGGAGGGTGGGAAGAAGTGAAGGAAATAAATGAACTTTTATTGAGGGTCTGACTCTGTGTCAGGCCCTGTGTTAGTCACTCTCACGTGATTATCTAAGTTAATGAATCTTCAAATGTCTGTAATATATAAAGAAGTATCTATGATGCATTACATGCTTACTGCCTGATTTTATGACTTCATGAGACCTGTCTGGGCTGCTCATAATCCAATAAGGAAGGAGGGCAAAAAAAGAGGGCTCTGGAGTCACACTCAGAAAGTCCAGATAGATAGATCATGAAAACAAAAATTCACCCGTCATATTGAATGACACTGTAGATATTTTCCTTGGAAGTAAAAATACTTTCTATGCTGGGGAAACAGCACTTACCAAGTGCAAGATCTGTAGTCAGTCACTATGGTGTAACATACATGATCGAAGCTTACAAGAAGCAATTCTTTTTTTACTCATTTAAGAAAGCAACTTAACTTAGATTTAGAAATGTGCATTTTGCTAATCATTGTGATGTGAAACAATAGTTTTGATTCATGTTTCTTGAATTTTTTTTGTATGTGTTCCTGAATTTGACACTTTGGAGCTACAAAATGATTCTTTAAAACTGCCAACGAGATTTTTTTAGGATCCAGGAATACATGCCTTTCAGGGGCTGTCCATAATCATATTTATACACTGGATCATACTATTTTTTGTGACTTTTATATCCAGAGACCGATTGGGCCTATCTATCTGCTCAGTGTCATCTTGAGTATGAAGGACCTCACAACAAACACTGCGAGGGGATATTCCTAATCCTATAAGAGTATCTCCCATGTGTTTTTATTTTGCATCTATACACAGTAGATATAAAATATATCACCCTCTGCCTATACTCTACACCACTAATTCTTAATGTGGCTTTCTTTGGAACATATCCTGAAATTGCATTTTCCATATTGTGGGCGAGTTGCTTTCAAATATTGTTTGATGACCTCATTACATCAAGTATCATCAAAGGCTCTCATGTCATGCTATTCTTTGAAATAGTAGAGGGAACTTAACGTAAATAATATTTAAGTAAATAGAATCAGAGGCGAGCCCCACAATACAAACCATTTTGAATGACTGAACTTACAAACAGGTCAGAAGAGTTTAAATATGAGAAGTCTGCAATCCATTGATGCTTGGATCTGTAACAGGGAAGAACCTTTGTATTCTATTAGAAGTTAGTCACTAAAGGGATGTTGCCTATAAGCTTAAATTATACATAATGGCCCATCTCTGGGAACTTTGCTTTCCAGGTAATGAGCTTTAAGCTAAAATACCTTTGTTTAGCTCACAGGAAACATCCTGGCCAAGCCCACCTGTGAATGGCTGCAGGAAGGAAGAAATTAACACATCCCCTCTGGAGTCTGACCAGAACCTGGACCTTACCCCTCCACTTTTAGTATAAAAGAAGCCTGAAATCTAATACAGGGAAGATGGTTCTTCGGGACACTAGTTCACCATCTTCTCAGTCTGCTGGCTTTCTGGATAAAGCCTCTATTCCTTGCCCCAGCAACTCATCTCTCGATTTACTGGCCTGTTGTGTGGCGAGCAGTATGAGCTCAGTAACAGATCTAGTCATTTCTGTTTCTTTTCAAGCTTCTGTTGCCTTCACTGTGAGGAGTCTGTTATACGTGGAGTGAAGACACAATGCAGGTAGGATGGTGATGTGCCTGTTTCAGCTTGTGGTGTCACACTCAAAGCATCCTCTCAGATAGTGCCTGAGAGAATTGACACCTGACGATTATTACCTTAAGGTGTACTAAATGTCCTCAAAAAACAAGCAAGCAGCCATGCCAAAATATTTACCTTGAAGTCAACGTTATATATATCCACAGAGTATATTTCTGACATTGCAGTGAAATTTAGAGAGGAAAATAATTTTTTAAAACCCATTGTATAAGCAGATTTTCTGTAAGTCCTTTTTGCTAACTTAGGGGCACCTCCACAAAAATTACAATGGGCTTAATCAATTTTGAACACTCTGGATGGAAAAGTTTAATCCAGACATTCAAATGCCTTGATATCCAGGAGCATTATCCTGCAATAATTATTGATGACACCTGAGGTACAAGAATTTGGGCTGAACTGAGTCAGTGAAAATTGTCCAAGAGTCCAGTTTCAGTGCAGTGAGCTGAAGTCATCCAAAACAACATCACTACGGTACTACTGTTAACTTCTTAAAGTCATTTGTTGCCAAGGAAAATTCTGAGAAATTATACTTCAGTAAATTTTGTTCACTGACATCAGAAAGGGCTGGCATTGGAGAGTGCTATGGACAGTTATAAAATTAAATATCAGTACCTAGTTTTTCATAAAGATTTCAAATGATAATTTTTCAACCCCAATACTTTTTGGAGGTTTGAACACTAGATAAAAATAATCACATATTATTAATTTACATAAGTGCATTATGTAGAAATGTAAATATTTAAAAATTTTCATTATCTATTTTATACCAAGAACAAAAACTTCAAACAAGTTCAGCTAGAAATTATTACACCTTGCTACACGACAGCTTATTACTCTATGGATTATTTACTGATTAAGGCTCTCTGCCCTGTAGTGCCCGATCCCCTTCTGCTCTGCATGCATCAGAATTGCTCACTGCAACCCTGGCTTAGAGACGTGGCTCTTCCCCATTCCGGGGAGTTTTACATGTAGTCATACAATTGTTGTACTTAATAGATATTTATTTAAATGCATAGAAAGGAGCGAGAGTCTTAAAAAAAAAACCCATTGGTATACTTTGTCATATTTACTACATAAACCATCTTAAGAATATGCTAACTTAATTTATAAGTTTCCTGCCAGTTTTAGCCCCTGTTCAATTTTCATGTTTGCGGCTCCACCCTGAATAGAAACCGAGGCTATGCTGGCATAATAACCAGCAAATAGTTCTAGTTACAAGGAAGGAAGAAATAAGTGGATTTGTTGGCACATGACTTAATGGCATGCTGCTAAAACTTTCATTTTCATTTTTTGTCAAAATTGTTGAACAATCAGATGGAATTTTCTTAATTTTGACTCGACTATGTAACCATTATGAGCATCTTTTGTGAATTGTGTGCACTGGAATATTAAAAAAAAAACAAACAAAAAAAGCAATATCAACTGCTTCCAAGTTTACAGTCTTGTATTTGCCATTTATTTGTGAATGATGCTACCAGAGCTGAAACCAGACCCCTCACCCTTGGAACTAGTTCACTGCTCTTTGTTTTCTGTTTTGAAGTGGAGGGATTTAAGTGCAATGTGTTTGTTTGGACTTTCGAAAGAGCTGATCTTATCAACCATGGGGGTCATTTGTTTCTGAACTCCAGGCATCAAATAAAGGTGGACCTACTGATCAGATGATTTGAAGTCACGGATGGGGACACCCAGGCAGTAATTTATTTTATCAAACTGGTGAGCATAAAACCATAGTTTGGGGGCTTCCCTGGTGGCGCAGTGGTTGAGAGTCCGCCTGCCGGTGCAGGGGACACGGGTTTGAGCTCTGGTCTGGGAGGATCCCACGTGCCGCGGAGTGGCTGGGCCCGTGAGCCATGGCCGCTGAGCCTGCGTGTCCGGAGCCTGTGCTCCGCAATGGGAGAGGCCACAACGGCGGGAGGCCCGCATACCACAAAAAAAAAAACAAAAACAAAAACAAAAACAAACAAACAAAAAAAAAACCATAGTTTGGGACCAAAATTTATAGCTTATTTAAAAATGGTAAAATTCTGAAGACTTGGTTTTGACTTAAAACATTTCTTCAAAGATTTGTTCATTGTTAATGCTCAGAAAATATTAACCATTACAGTCAATCCTTTTTCTACTTTACTCTTCTTTTGAAATAATTTTGCTTGTTATGACTCAGATAGGAATTACTTTCCCATGAGCAAGTTATTAGAGATTTATCTAAATTAAATCTTATTCCATTTAAATTTTTCCCACCTAAGATCTTCCATTGTGCTTGCAGTTCTTTCTATTTTGGTGCTCACAGCTATTTACTTTTTCCATCACGGAGTTAATCTGGACATTTCATTTAGCACTGGTCCCAACCCTATTCCTACAGAACCCTACTGTCCCCAATTTAATGATGCATTACTAATAGCTGCTTATTATTTATAGTCCATCAGTCAAATTGAAAATAATCCTAATGTGACAGAATCTTACCAAGGTCTCTATTCATTTTTATTTGTTTCCAACAGAAATCCTGGAAACTTGAAGAAGCTGCTTATAGCAATCTCTATTAAATAGTCTTCATGGTGTGTTTTGGAAAGAAAATGGCATATTTGTGCCATTTTTATTTGCTTGGTGTAAATTTATGCTACTTGGAATGAAATCCTAAAGATAAGTCCTCATCTAGTGCAAAGAAGAGGGGAGAATTGGAACATCCTATTTTGGAGAACCTGGTCCACCTTTATTACCTTAAGGGCGTCACTTAAACTTTTCTTGCCTTAGTCATCTCCAGGCTACCTTCCTTCCCATCCATGTTTGTGGAAGCTGCAGGTAAAATGGTATGACATAGTGAGAATAACAAGAAAGAATAGATATAAATAAGTTTGGACAATCAAAACCACTTACATGCAATTCTTTTACAGGAAGATGACTTTGACAACCCATTCTTTGAAGGACATACATTTTAGGGACCACTTTATAGTATTCTGCCTTCTCCTTGCGATACTAATGGCATGTATGTACGTGGAGTATATGGCATGTGCACGTTTCATTTGCAAAATAAGAATATCCTAAGGAAATATTTTATTATAAAATTTATTGCTGTCAACATTATATATATGTTTTTAATATTTTATTTATTTATTTATTTGGCTGCGTTAGGTCCTAGTTGCGGCGCACGGGCTCTTTGCTGCGGCGCGCAGGCTTCTCTCTAGTTGTGGTGTGCAGGCTCTAGAGCGTGCAGCCTCAGTAGTTGCGGCACACAGCCTCAGTTGCTCTGTGGCATGTGGGATCTTAGTTCCCTGACCAGGGATTGAACCCAAGTCCCCTGCATTGGAAGGTGGATTCTTCTCTTTTTAGTTTTTCGTATTTATTTATTTATTTATTTATTTATTTATTTATTTTTGGCTGCATTGGGTCTTCGCTGCAGTGTGCAGTCTTCTCATTGCAGTGGCTTATCTTGTTGCGAAGCATGGGCTCTAGGCACATGGGCTTCAGTAGTTGTGACATGCGGGCTCAGTAGTTGTGGCTCATGGGCTCTAGAGCACAGGCTCAGTAGTTGTGGTGCACGGGCTTGGTTGCTCTGCGGCATGTGGGATCTTCCTGGACCAGAGCTCGAACCCATGTTCCCTGCATTGGCAGGCGGATACTTTTTTTTTTTTTTTTTTTGCGGTACGCGGGTCTCTCACTGTTGTGGCCTCTCCCGTTGCGGAGCACAGGCTCTGGACGCGCAGGCTCAGTGGCCATGGCTCACGGGACCAGCTGCTCCATGGCATGTGGGATCTTCCCGGACCGGGGCACGAACCCGCGTCCCCTGCATCGGCAGGTGGACTCTCAAACACTGCGCCACCAGGGAAGCCCGGCAGGCGGATTCTTAACCACTGCGCCACCAGTGAAGTCCCTGGAAGGCAGATTCTTAACCACTGGACCACCTGGGAAGTCCCTCAACATTATATTTTAAGATTCAGGGTGCAGAATTCCAAGAAGTCTTAGAGGGAGTTATTATAGCAAAGGTAGTCTTCCAGAAAGAAGTCTCAGGCATCCACTTATGCTCTGTAGGAACTTGCTCCCTTAGTGACTGTCTGGTTGTTTAGTGCCTTCAATTTTCCTTCCTGCTCTGTCTCAATTGCCATGAGCTTGCAACAAATAAAGGCTTTTTCTGTGTTGAAAAAGTGTTGGCTTGACTCTCCTATTTGCAACCTTTAAAATTTTGAATATCTAATCTGAAACCACTGGTACTCATTCTTTTCTGCAATCTTTTATCTGGCTCCTAGTATTTACCATTCTTAAGAAATAGCTCTCGTACAAATCCCCGATAGCCTTGTGGATGGAGTGTGGGGTGGTAAATATGATGAAGTCGAGGTTTTGAAAAGCCACCAGGAATGGTATACTCATTAGGACTGGGCTGGCAGTACTGAAAGTTGATGCCTCAGTGCTTCTGGTTGGAGCGGAGGTGGTCTTTTTGGAAGACAGTTAGGTGCAGCTGCTTGAAAAGAACCCAGATGCCATAAAACCTCCAGAGCCTGGAATTCCTCAAAGTAAGTCCAGTTTATAGATTCTTACACTCATGTACAGAAAACTAGTAAGACCCTGAGTTGAGATATAAATTTACTGATTCCATAGCTAACAATTCTATACAGTTCTGATATCAGCTGGAGCAGAAATAAATGAACTATTTTCCCTCTAAGATCTAGTCCAGGAGTAGGAGGTTCATGACTCCAAGAGAAAGAGGGAGGAAATTACAGTGACCCTAGGCTACATGAATTTACACTGCCACTGTCTTCCTGTTTTTAGTGTAATAGAGGTCATTCCCTATCCCCCACTTTGTGTGAATGAGAGAAATACCAAGTAAAAGCTTTACATTACTCAACAACATGAAAAAACAATTCACTATAAAACCTTTGCAACAAAAAAGCAGCTTCTTGTGAGATTCTTGAGACAATGAGAAAGGGGTTGAGGAGAATGCAAATTTTTATTAAAATAAAAGAATGAAATAAATTCTGAGTACTATGGATACTTATATAGCACAAATCTCAGGAAAGGGTAACAAGGGTGGTTAAAGAAACAGGAAGTTTTACATACTGTAAAAGTGTTCAGAAAAGGAGAGAAGTAGAAAGTAGCTTGGTGGAAATCTTTAGCTTTTTGAAGGCTCTAGTGAAATCTACCAACTAATAGGAAAATAGGAGGTCACACTGTGAAATTAATAACCAGTAAATTTAGAACAAATAAAACAGAAATGTTCTTGCAGAGCATTTAAGCAGCCTGTGGCACTGACAACTGCAGGAGGTCAGGGAGTTAAATGCTGCCGAACCGAATTAAAGAAGAAGCAGAGTAACATTGTCATTCTTACCGCTGTCATTTGGACGATGATTTGGGTGACTTTATCCTTTGCTTTAGAATTTAATTATGATTGCACTTTGTGAAAAGCTAATAAGGATGTAAGACAAACAAAAAGAGTGAAAGTAGGTAAGGGCCCCTCTCTGTGAGCCTACAAATGTATTGAACATAAGACAAGGATTAGATGATATCAACAGCTGCTGAGTTTCAAAATCTTGCATATATGTGGGTAGTTTGAATCTTGAGAAGGTTTCATTCAAACTTCACATCTTTAGGAAGGACAACATAAAATAATTCTTGGGAAATTAGAATTCCTTTCAATTTACAAAATCTACTTGAAGAAGGAAAGTTTTTTCATCATCCCACTCCTCCCAAATACAAGATTTAGTGAACTATTATCTTCTCCTGATCTGTTAACCCCAGCTGGCACCCCACAAACAATATCTCTTGGCAAATATTGAGTTTGATGATGTTGCTATTATTGGTCCATGGTCCATTGTTTTGCACATCTCAGGAGCAGCAGCATCTCGTGTGGACACAAACATTCCACCTAAGATCATTAGTACTTCAAGCATTGTAGGAGCCAAGCCCTCGTCCCAGTTCTAAAAATGAGTCATTTTACAACAGTCTTAAATGTGACTTTTAGTTTTATTGCTAACCATAATCAATGCCTGGCCATTGATTATCACCAACCTTTTTATACATAGAAGGAGCCGTGGGTACCCCTCCTTACCTCTCCACCCCTAGCATATTATTGTCAGGTTGAGTTAATGTTCAACTAGGAATTACTTAGTGTGATGGGGAGGTAAAAAGATAGGGACATTTAATTTTTCATTATTCTCTTCCTTGCCATAATTAGCAAAGGTGTAAATATGAACACCTCTGATCTAGACATGAGTTGAAACTATCATTCATAAACTTGTTGCCATGGAGGCCACATTCTTCAAAAATAATGACACCTGACCGCTTCATCCAGCATCTTAATTTGTTCATATTTTGGCTGCTAAGCATTCTGCTTTTCTGCTATTGTAATATCAGCAATGGAGCTCCATTCGTTTGTATTATTTTTCATTAACTTTAGAACTGTTAGGTTGAAATTGAACAATGTATTTTTTTGGTTTTTCTTTCTCTCTTTTTTTTCCCCTTTTTAAATGCAGTTGGCTTTTTTCCTCCCCTAAATAAATAATTTTTTTTATTTCAGTATTTTCACTGTAATCATGGTTATAATTGACAGCTTTATAATACCAGGGGGCACAGTTGAGGTCTCTTTTTCTTTTCAAACACTCTTCTCAATCCACAGCAAGGGCTGTTTTTCTTTGTTGCTTTGCTGTCTGAGAAGAGGCAGAAGATCAGAGAGAGTTCCTGGCGGTGGTAGAATATTACATTCCATTGTAACTAGTGGTTTACATAGACTGTGCAACTAAATAGCCTGTGAAAGCAATTCAAAATGACTTTTCCTTTTCCTGTGAAAATCCAACATTTTCATAAACTCAAGGAAACGTTATGGTTTTGAAGACCTGAAATATTTGTATCCACTTTTTAATTGTTGATGTGACAATGTCAAACCACCATGCTGGATATTTTTAGTACCTATCCCCATGACTGATGTTGTGTGTAGAAATAAGAAGTAAGGGTATCACTCCTGGCAGAACTGGAGTGAATTAGAAATTCCGTTTTCAAGACATTTTAAAATATTCACTTTTTAACCTCCTTTTAAAGCTACTTCTTGCTGTATTTTGCAAGGGTGGGGATTTAATGCATGATGCCTACACATGTGTACATAATATTCTCTACATTTTGTCTTTAATATTCCTTGGTTTTTAATTATTAAAGATAAGTATTTGAATTATAAATATTCTAGTTATACAGGAATAGGCAAAGCAGGCATATACCCTCAGGCAAAATTCTTCCATTATCCATAATCCTTCTGCCTCCTGCCTCCGTTTCTCGGCTTCCTATCTTTATGTCGCCTCAAAAAACACACAGAGGCATTCTTTTAAACCAACCTTCTCCTCCCCACTTAAACCATAGAAATCCCTTCTCAATATGTATAGAGGCCTCTTCCTTGAAGTGGGATGTCATACTTGTCCTAAATATAATAAAGTGCTATCTTCAAGGCATTTCTGCATCCAAAACACTCCCCAGAAACCTGCCGAGCCCTCCCATCTAACCAGTCTGAATGTCACAAATCATAGCCCAGAAACTGCTTTATAGTGAATCATTAACATTGTCAGGAATGACTTGGCAGAGAGAAAAAGCTTTCCATTATTGAACTGAGGGAGAATATACAAATGACAGCATTGTCATTCCACTCCTATTGTTTTATAAAGCTCAGAACTGATTAGTAAGAGTTTATTACAGAGGAATACGACTATGTATTTCACACAGAGCATGCATTGTGCTAGGTATTTTTGTATGTTTGCCCTTACATTTTTGGAGCTTCATCATTTATGTAAATGTTTTGTTTTAAAAATTCTGCTTTCAGTGCTGAGTGAAGTTTTATAGGATGAATAAAGGTGTTAAGATGGGCATATGGACGTATGCAAAATAGCTGACCTGATTATTTGTAGGTGAAAGCCATTTTTTGAGGCCACTTGCCTGAGATCTGGATCTCAGTCCTCCTGATCTTTTGCCCAGCAGGGATGACTAAAAAGGACAGGATGCTGCACCAAGGATGGGCGAGAATGAGTTTGGATGAATGCTCTCTGTCTTATCTGAGCTTACATTCTCCAAAACCAGAATGGTTAATAAAGAGTTGATTTCCTAATATTCCTCTGCCTCCTTTACCTTGTGTTTATGTGTATAGTGGATATGGTGGTGCACAACTAGATTCCCACTGGGATGGAGATACTCATTCCCCAGGGGCCAGAGTGTTTCTTGCCACTGGCTTCCTGTTGAGTGATCTTCTAAGGATTGCCCATGGCCAAAGGGAGTTATCTTTCCCAAAGTTACAACCCTTCCCCAGGTCCAGCCTGAATTCCATGACTAAACCATGCCTCTAGATAGCCTCATCCACCAGAGGGCAGACAGAAGAAGCAAAAAGAACTACAATTCTGCAGCCTGTGGAACGAAAACCACATTCACAGAAAGACAGACAAAATGAAAAGGCAGAGGACTATGTACCAGACGAAGGAACAAGGTGAAATCCCAGAAAAACAACTAAATGAAGTGGAGATACACAGCCTTCCAGAAAAAGAATTCAGAATAATGATAGTTAAGATGATCCAGGACCTCAGGAAAAGAATGGAGGCAAAGATCGAGAAGATGCAAGAAATGTTTAACAAAGGCCTAGAAGAATCAAAGAACAAACACCTAGAAGAATTAAAGAACAAACAGAGATGAATAATACAATAACTGAAATGAAAAATACACTAGAAGGAATCAATAGCAGCATAACTGAGGTAGAAGAATGGATAAGTGACCTGCAAGACAGAATGGTGGAATTCACTGCTGTAGAACAGAATAAAGAAAAAAGAATGAAAAGAAATGAAGACAGCCTAAGAGACCTCTGGGACAACATTAAACGCAACAACATTCGTATTATAGGGGTCCCAGAAGGAGAAGAGAGAGAGAAAGGACCAGAGAAAATATTTGAAGAGATTATAGTTGAAAACTTCCCTAACATGGGAAAGGAGCTAGCTGCCCAAGTCCAGGAAGCGCAGAGAGTCCCAGGCAGGATAAACCCAAGGAGAAACATGCTGTGACACATAGTAATCAAGTTGACAAGAATTAAAGACAAAGAAAAATTATTAAAAGCAACAAGGGGAAAATGACAAATAATATACAAGGGAACTCCCATAAGGCTCACAGCTGATTTCTCAGCAGAAACTCTACAAGCCAGAAGGGAGTGGCATGATATATTTAAAGTGATGAAAGGGAAAAACCTACAACCAAGATTACTCTACCTGGCAAGGATCTCATTCAGATTTGACAGAGAAATCAAAAGCTTTACAGACAAGCAAAAGCTAAAAGAATTCAGCACCACCAAACAATCTCTACAACAAATGCTAAAGGAACTTCTCTAAGTGGGAAACACAAGAGAAGAAAAGGACCTACAAAAACAAACCCAAAACAAATAAGAAAATGCTAATAGGAATATACATATTGATAATTACTTTAAATGTGAATGGATTAACTGTTCCAATCCAAAGACACAGGCTCACTGAATGGATATAAAAACAAGACCCATATATATGCTGTCTACAAGAGACCCACTTCAGACCTAGGGACACATACAGACTGAAAGTGAGGGGATGGAAAAAGATATTCCATGCAAATGGAAATCAAAAGAAAGCTGGAGTAGCTATACTCATATCAGATAAAATAGACTTTAAAATAAAGAATGTTATAAGAGACAAGGAAGGACACCACATAATGATCAAGGGATCAGTCAAGAAGAAGATATAACAATTATAAATATATATGCACCCAACATAGGAGCAACTCATTACATAAGGCAAATGCTAACAGCTAGAAAAGAGGAAATCAATAGTAACACAATAATAGTGGGGGACTTTAACACCTCACTTACACCAATGGACAGATCATCTGGACAGAAAATTTATAAGGAAACACAAGCTTTAAATGACACAATAGACCAGATAGATTTAATTGATACTTATAGGACATTCCATCCCAAAACAGCAGATTACGCTTTCTTCTCAAGTGCACATGGAACATTCTCCAGGATAGATCACATCTTGGGTCACAAATCAAGCCTTAGTAAGTTTAAGAAAATTGAAATCATATCAAGTATCTACAATGCTATGAGATTAGAAATCAATTACAGGGAACAAAAACGTAAAAAACACAAACACATGGAGGCTAAACAATTCGTTACTAAATAACCAAGAGATCACTGAAGAAATCAAAGAGGAAATCAAAAAATACCCAGAGACAAATGCCAAAGAAAACACGACAATCCAAAACCTATGGGATGCAGCAAAAGCAGTTCTAAGAGGGAAGTTTATAGCAATACAATCCTACCTCAAGAAACAAGAAAAATCTCAAATAAACCATGCCTCAATTGGCAATATTTCTGATGGACCATCCCAAGTTCAGAACTCCTCATGGGATTGGCTGTGGTCTCTGCTGTGACTGCACTGCAATTCAACATTTCTCTCTGACAAGCCCTGTTTCTTTCACTTCCTTACACATATGATATCCAAGAGCATTCTCCAGTAAACCACTCATATACAAATCTCAAGCTCAGAGTCTGTTTTACAGGAAACTCAGCCTATGACAGTTGATACTAGGGTTGGTCCTAGGAGGTAGGCTCTAAAATGAAATTTTGGAGTTGAATTATCTACTCACTGGCTGGTGACTAGGACACCATTGCTGGTGGTAGGTAGGGTATCAATAGTGTTGAGATGCCGCAGTGGTGCAATTGTTAAAATTTTCACTGATCTTGAATTGTGATGGGATATTATTAGCAGAAGAAAATGCATTGCAAGGTGTAATATCGCAGGCGTTTGAGAGTTTAGGGGTAAATAGTAATTAAAAGACTACAAAATTACATAGCTGTTGCTGCAAGCTATCCATGCATTGGAGAAGACATGAAAGGCTGAGGGTGATTAATCACCAAATTAAGGTAAAGTATTAAGGCTCCTTTGACAGCATATAAAGAGACTCCCATTTCCTGTAGCTGGAAAGTAAAAAATCTGAGGATCTGACTTAGGACTTAATAATGAAAGTAGATTACCTCCAGAGAAGGTTGAAATTTTAACTCCAAGTTGTCTCTGACAAGATTTGGGCCAGGAGTGGGACACTGGGTCAAATAAGCTTCAAAATCTTGAATCTCCAGATTATCCCGACCCTCTGAGCCTGCAGAAGTAGCCTATACTTCCCTGCTAAAAGTGAATGTTTCTCCCTTATTTGAAGAAGATAACATGTGCCCCTTCTCTCAGAATCTATTCCCAACTCCCCTCCTGGTTACCAAAACAATAACAAGGATTAAGTCACAGCATATTCCAGCTGGGGAAGTGTTGGGCTTGCAAGATTTGGGCAATGTGTACCTGTTTGGCCCAGGAGAGTATGTATGGAAACTGGATCCTGGAGGTGCTGAATTAAGGGGGCAGAACATAAAATTTGAAAGGAGATAATTCATTGATATAGGACCACTATTCTGTGATAAGGGTGTAATACTCTGTCAAAGGCTCTAAGAGAAGGAGCAAATATACTACTTTTAAGTTTAAAGAAACTGACAGTCCACACCAAGTGAAGTAGAAAGTACCATGGGTGGTGGCAGAAGAAGGGATCAGAAGACCCAGAGAAGTGGGAATCCTATAGTGGATGCACATAAGGCTCAAACCCACCACCTGAATGTGTTCTGTGGGAGGGCCTGGATGAAACTCTGTTTACCAAAATAAGGAATGAACTGGTGAGAGGGACAGGAGAATCATTGAAATGCTCAGTGTCTGTCCACTGTAAATCAGGGCTCATGGTAGGAGATGCTATTATAAAAATAGTTTCCTTGAAATAATAGGGATGATAAGATACAGAAATACTAGAGGCCAACTGGTGGCATATTATCATCAGCAGCAAGGTATGTGCAATTTTCATAATGAGTGACAAGGCTGGAAGAGTAGCCAAGGAGACCTTACCTGCAGAGAGCTATGGAGATGGTTAACAGAACCTGGATCACTAAGGGCAAGACAGATGGGTAGTTGACAAGGGAATTGCTAAATCTATAAAACAAAGGAATTCAGGGATGGATGATCATAATGCTGAAAACAACTCCCCCAATAATAAGTCCTGATCACTTACCCAGTTTCTGTACCTGAGCCAGTTTACAGACCCAAAATTCCTTAGGGAGGACCCTACCACACCATAAAGAGTACATGATTCTTTTTGCCTTTTCCCAAGGGGACTTTTGACTCATTTACTTGGGTAGCTATTCACTGGGGAAGGGGAATAGCCAGATATTTTTAGGGCTGTTGACCTAAACCCAAAGCCTTGTTTACGACCCACTTAGCATGAGGGTATCTAGGGCCAGGAAATAAATAAAGTTCTGGCTCAGATATAAGCTCAGAATGAGTCCACTGGGTCCATGGACCAACTCAAAGGTCACTTTTGGAGTCTCAGAATATATACTTGGAACAGACATTTCTTGGTATTTGGTAGAACCCCCACATTTTTTCCTTGGTCTGTGGGATTAGACCCATCATAGCAGGGAAAGCCAAGTAGAAGCCTCTGAAACTGCCTTTCATCCTAGAAAGTAAAGCAAATGAAAAAATATATACTAGGGTGAGTGGCAAGAATTAGTGCCACCATTAAAGACCTAAAGGACAAGGGATGGTGGTCCCATTGGTATCCTTCTTTAATTCAGCATTCTGGCTTTTACAAATACCAGACTGATTCTGGAGAAGGATGACACTGGACTAGTGAAAACCGCTAGAGTAAGAATATATATGGACCCATTGATGGTGGCAAAATGCTTCCATGTTTGGTCAAGGTCCTGGAAAGAGAAAGATTGGAAAGGTAGACTCAAGAAGTTTTGGGGAAGAGGCATTTATACGGACATATGAGTATGGTCACAGAGTGCGAAGACCTTTATATCACATGTTGATATTCACCAGAGAGAATCACTAAGGAAGATGTACCAAATGACCAAATAGATGGAATAATGAGCGAGTGGACATCAGTCAGCCTCTGTCATTGGCTGCCCGAGTGCTGGCACAATGTACACATGAACAGAATAGCCACGATGGCAGGGATGGGAACTATGTGTGAGCCCAGCAGCGTGAAATCTCATTCACCAAGGCTGATATAGCAACTACTACTGCCGAATGTGAAATCTGCAAGCAAAAGAGACCAATACTAAGCCCTCAATATAGCACCAATTCTTGAGGAGATCAACAAGCTACTTGTCAGCAAGTTGATTACAATGGATCCTTTCAACCCTAGAAGGGCAACAATACATCTTGATTAGAATAAATAGTGTTCCAGATTTGGATATGCCTTCTTTTTCAGTCCACAGGGCCTGTATGAGTTTTCTAAGCTGCATTACAACTTACCACAAATTTAGTGGCTTAAAATAACACATTTATTATCACATTTGTAACACATTTATTATCTCACAGTTTCTGTAGGTCAGAAGTCTGGGCATGGATTAGCTGGGCTTTCTGCTTCAATGTGTCACCAGGTTGCACTACAAATGTTGACCAGGGCCCTGATCTCATCAGTGGCTTGACTGGGGAAGGATTATTTACAATTAGTGCCACTATCCGAAGGCCTACGAGGTATTTAATATTCTGACATAGGATTTCACACCACACTGCATCAGGTTGTGCTTGTGTGTAGTGGACACATAGCCATAGGGTTCACTGGTTCTATCAAATACTATACCATTTAGAATCTGCTGGTCCATAAAGCAATGAAACAGCTTTTTGAAGATATGTCTAAGGCATCAACTTGGAGATGATACCTTGAGAGGATAGATCTCCATCCTCCATGATGCAGTATATAACCTAATCAATGACAATTTTATGATACTATGTACCCAAAATGTAGACTACATAGGCCTGGAAACCAAGGGTAGATACAGGAGTGGACTTTTGAAAACATCAGTCCCAGTGACCCATGGGACTTTGTCCCCACAACTCTGCAAGTCTTGAGGTGCTGGTTTACAAAAAGGAACACTTTCACCAGGGTATATAGTAAGAGTCCCATTAAACTTTAAGCTATGACTTCCACCTGGTCACCTCATACCCCCTGTGCCAGGAAAAAAACAGGCAAGACAAGAATCACTATTGTGGCAGGGCTAATTGACTCTGATCATTAGGTGGAGGTAGGGCTGCTATTACACAATGGGGACAGGAAAAATACATTTAGCACTCCTTTTGTACTCTCCTCTCCAGTGGTGATGGTAATCAAA
Organism: Mesoplodon mirus; assembly: GCF_964341445.2. Classification (NCBI taxonomy): domain Eukaryota; kingdom Metazoa; phylum Chordata; class Mammalia; order Artiodactyla; family Ziphiidae; genus Mesoplodon; species Mesoplodon mirus. The sequence goes on along the minus strand of NC_138979.1, from coordinate 108,007,549 downwards.
GATGGGGACCTGCCAGATGAAACAAGAACACCGACTTGAAAAGACATCTCCACTCTCATGTTCATAGCAGCATTTTTTACAAAAGCCAAGACATGGAAATAACCTAAGTGTCATTGACAGATAAATGGATAAAGAAGTTGTGGTATATACATACAAGGGAATATTATTCAGCCATAAAAATGAGAAAATCCTGCCATTTGTGGCAACATGAAACTTGAGGGTGTTATGCTAAGTAAAATAAGTCAGGCAGAGAAAGACAAATATGTATGATATCACTTATATGTAGAATCTTAAAAAACAACTCATAGAAAAACAGATCAGCTTTGTAGTTACCAGAAGTGGGGGATGAGGGATGGAAGAACTGGAGGAAGGTGGTTGAAAAATACAAACTTTACTAGGGGTGTAATGCACATGATGACTATAGTTAACACTGCTGTATGGTATATAGGAAAGTTGTTAAGAGAACAAATCCTGAGAGTTCTCATCACAAGGAGAAAAATTTTTATTTCTTAAAAAAATGTTTTTTTAAATATTGTATCTACATGAGATGCTGGATGTTAACTAAAGTTATTGTGGAAATCATTTTATAATATATATAAGTCAAACTGTTATGCTGTAAAGCTGAAACTCATACAATCATGTATATTCATCACATCTCAATAAAACTGAAAAAAATTACATCCACATTCATATGCTAATAAATATTTTCACAAATGACAATGATGAGAAGGAATGGATTTACAGAAAAAATTGCAATTCTACTTGGAATTTTTCCTGCTCCCCCACCAAAAAAAAGATGGGGATTTGATCTAGGTCACTCTCTCTGCCATCCCCACTGGTCCACCAGCACCAATAGGGATAATAATTGTGGGTGAGGGAAGTCTAGAATGGGTAACAGAGGAGGGAGATTATGAGTATTGATTGTAGCCATGAGACTCGCTGGGACAGTAGGCTCTAGTTTTTCTCGCTAAGCTTCCTCTTGTTAGTTTCTTCAGGAAAAAAAGGTTACTGAGAATCCTGGAGGAGCTGCTTCCAGATGTGGTGAACTTATTATCTGAAGCAAGTGAATGTGAGTGGTTACAGAAGTTGACTGTAGTTGACTGTAGTGGATACTGGGCATTGCTGCTCAGATTCCCCCTTCAGGACAAAGACGGTCATTCCCCAGCTGCCAGGAGTGTTGCCACCTGACAACTCTCAGCTGAGTTTAATCTAGGGTTTGTGTTTGGCCAAAGGCAACCACCTTGCCTGGGGTAATAGCTCCCACCAACGACTGGTCAACGTAGGAGGTCCAATGGTCTGGCCCTTTTGACTCAATTTGGGACATCTATGAAGGCCCATCCCAGATTCACAGCACTAGTGGGACTGCTGAGGCCTCTGTTGCAATCTAATCGCACTTCAAATCTCCCTCTGCTTCCTTCACTCTCCTTACAGGTCTTTCACTGGAAAGCAATTCCCAAATAAACCAACTGCATGCAAATCTCTGTCTCAGATCTGCTTTTGGGATGTGTGACCTCCAAAAACACGGGACTCCTAGAGTGAAGATTCCTGATAGAATGAACTGGATTGTTTTCTAAAACAAAATTGCCCACCCATTGGCCTCTCTTCATTGATTTGACTGGCTACTGTTCTGGCAGGATACATCCTGGGCCTGAACTCCTCTATGGGAATATAGTCATAAGTTATTGAAGGTATTTTAGAACCATTTTAAAACTCAGAATATTATTAAATGTTTTTCTTTCATTTTGTTTTAGTGAGACAACATAGGTTAATGCTAAGAAATGTTGCATTCTCTCTGCCTATTAAGTGTAAGTAAAGGAAGCTGTTGATTGATATGTTTTCTACAAACATGTATATTATGTATGTGTTGTAAATTAAATTTACCACCTTCATAAAAGGCTATTGCACCACATCTTGTATATCTAGCTGTCCTCAAAAATAAAAATATATTGAACTACAAGTTGTTAAATGCAACACAAGAATGCCATCCTGTGTAACACTCAGCTAGGCAAAGGCAGAGAGAACTAACCTGATTTGACACCACTGGCCCTGCTTCACCATCTTGCTCTTGGCAGAATTCCCACTGAAGTTCATATAGGCTTTGCTAGAGCAAGGACCATACGATGGAGTTCACGGATTTTCTCCAGTGGAGATATAAGTCAGACTTTATTCCTTGGGCTCTGTTCACATTTGAGAATATTTTCATATGAAAATCTAGATGTAGGCAGAGCCTGGAAGAAACCAAGTGGATAAAAAGCATCAGAAGGACATCATTCTCTGCTGGGAACCAATTGGGTTGCATTTGCACGTTTTTGACATGGTTCTCAGTATCATACAGAGTGTACCAAATTCCTTTTATATACAGAAAATTATCACTCAGATTCAGTCAACCTAGAAATGACTTTACTCAGAGAATTGGCTCTGTAACATTCTGATTTCTTTTTTATTTTTTTAAAATTTTATTTATTTATTTATTTATTTTTTTGTGGTATGTGGGCCTCTCACCGCTGCAGCCCCTCCCGTTGCGGAGCACAGGCTCCGGACGTGCAGGCTCAGCGGCCATGGCTCACGGGACCAGCCGCTCCGCGGCATGTGGGATCCTCCCCGACCAGGGCACAAACCCGCGTCCCCTGCATCGGCAGGCGGACTCTCAACCACTGCACCACCAGGGAAGCCCAACATTCTGATTTCTTAGCAAAGAACAAAATGAAGTGATTTACTCCTAATATTTCTAAAAATATTTGAATGATCCCTATGGTTGGAACCAAAATATCCTTGGGTAACTATTAAAAGTAAGTGTTCATCATTCTTACATCTTAGAGCAAGGCCAGCTTTTTATTTGAATAGAAAGTTATTTACAGGATATTCCATCCTTTTTTTAAAGATTTTATTTCCAACTATAAAAATTGTATATGTCCAAGCTGTAGATAATTAGGAAAATACAATGCAGCTACTAAGTGCATTGTATAATCTTTGATTTATGTTGAAGAATGCTTGTGTTATATATATTATATATATATTTATATATATACATACATGAATATATTTTTGGCTGTGCTGTGCGCTTGCAGGATCTCAGTTCCCCAACCAGGGATTAAACGCAGGGCATGGCAGTGGAAGCCTGGAATCCTAACCACTAGGCCTCCAGGGAACACCCCAACTTGTGTTATAATATTAACTGAAAAAAAAGAGAACAGAAACTTGTATGTATTATACATACACTCTATACTGTAATTTACCTGGCCATTTCCCTACTGTGAAATCTATGTGTGCTTTCTAATTATTTACTAATAAAATACTACTCTGATGAACACTTGTGCATAACAAGTGCATAACATTTCCTCATATTTTGGATTATGTTTGAAGATTGTAGTAAACAACTGGGTTAGAAGTGTGGGCACTTTAGTGTTTTAGCATTTTGACAAGTGCTGCTTCATACATCGTTCCTAGCTATGTATGAGAGTATTCATTTCATTTTATATGGTGGAAGAGAAAGTTTGAAGGATAAAATACATATGAATCTTGCTTTATTGTTTGTTATTGATCCAAATGTTTTCTGAAATAAATAGCAAATATACTCAAGAGAATGCATCCCAAAACTTTACCTTTTTAAATCTTTCTTTTTAAAATTGAGATATCATTGACTTATAACACTGTGTAAGTTTAAAGTGTACAGTATGTTGATTTGATACGTTTATATATTGCAGTATGATTAGCACCGTAGTTTTAGCTAGAACCTCTATCATGTCACACACATACTTATCACTTCTTTTTTGTATTATGCTGTGCATTATATCTCCAGGACTTATTTATCTACCTGTTGCAATTTGTGTACTTAAACAAGCAGCATCTCCTCAATTCCCCCACTCCCTTAGCCCCTGGTAACCACCATTCCACTCTCAGTTTTTATGTTTGGCTTTTTTAGATTTCACATATGATATTATACTCTATTTGTCTTTCTCTGTCTGACATATCTCACTTAGCATTAAGTCCTCAAAGTCCATCCATCTTATTGCATATAGCAGGATTTCCTTCCTTCTTACAGCTGAGTAATATTCCTTTGTGTATATATACCACATCTATTCATTGGTTAATGGACGCTTCCATATCTTGGTTATTGTGAATAATGCTGCAATAAATGTGGGAGTACAGATATCACTTCAATATCCTGTTTTCATTTCCTATTTAACCTTTTATCAGCAGAAGTATATCTTAGTTTTATACTTTATACCACATATATTTTATACCAGTTTGAGGAGACAATGCTTTGCACAGCAAACTGTGAAAAATAATCACTTAAAAAGAATAAAATGAGTTTAAAAAATAGGCTCTCAAAAAACACAATTTGGTTACAAAATTCTTAATGATGTCTACCAACTACTTCTTCCTCTAATCAATCAAAAAGTACTTTATTTCAATGAAGTTAATGTAAAGGAGTAGGAGAAAGAAGACAATAGGTGACAATAGAAAGGTGTGCTTTTGAGGTGGTTTTTCAATACAGTGGGAAGAAATGAAGGGAGGCAGAGGAACGGAAAAATAAACTTTCTTCTGTTGTGAGCAAGAAGATATAATTTGCTGTATCTCTCTGGTTTGCATTACACAAATGTTAATTCCTTTCCCCTTTCATTACCCTTGCAAAATATCCTGCTAATTTCTAGATCTGAAGACTTTGTCTTTTATGGAGTCTACCAAGGGACCAACACAACCTTACAAATAAGAGCACATATTTTTACATCTACAGAAAGGTATTTACAAGGTTTTCCTCAGTTATAAACTCCATTTGAACTATCAACCCCCAAACAATTCAATGGTTTACTCTACCTTGGGTGTGTTTTCCACAGATTGCTGTATTTAATGTGTATTTGATTCACATTTCATATTGATTTGATAACTCTAACATTTAAATAATAAAATATTGGAATGCAGTGAATATAGGACTTTCAAATTCTACAGGTATGATCCTGGTGCAGCATACACTGTCTCATATGGCATATATACTCTGCAACCATTTTTAATAAGGAATTAAATTGGTAAGGTTCTATGTAAACTGAACAATTGGCCAACTTTTTGGGGCAGCCACATACACTCACAAACTTCTAATCACAACCAGCTTTCAGGTTTTGTTCAGCAAATATATATGTATTTATTATTATTGTTAATATTATTATCATTATTATCCAAACTAGAACATTTCTTTTTTTTTTTTTTCAGTACGCAGGCCTCTCACTGTTGTGGCCTCTCCCGTTGCAGAGCACAGGCTCCAGACGCACAGGCTCAGCGGCCATGGCTCACGGGCCCAGCCACTCCGCGGCATGTGGAATCCTCCCGGACTGGGGCACGAACCCGTGTCCCCTGCATCGTCAGGCAGACTCTCAACCACTGCGCCACCAGGGAAACCCCAAACTAGAACATTTCTGGGAGTGAAGGAAGGATGCCATGGAATAACTACCACAGAAAACGGGCACGAGCCATGATTATCCAGAGCAAATGTGGGACACATTTTCACCCTATTTGTAGGGTATAAGGGGAATTTTCACCATGGCTAGCTACATAGTTTGTAGGGCCAATTGCAAAATGAAAGCACGAGCCCCTTTGTTAGAAAGGTATTAAGAATTTCAAATGGTGATTGTAGAGCATTAAACCAAGCAGGGTTTCTGAGTGTGGGCTTCTGTGTGATGCACAAGTCACATGCCCATGAAGCTGGCTCTGATTATCACCACTGTTAAAATAAGTGGGTTCCAGAACTTTTCTCTCCACACCAAGTAAATGTCAACACATATTTTTGTCTCATTTTGAAGTTTTTCAAAATTTTAAACAAATTTATTATCATTTTGCTAAATTAAAGTCCATGGTGTATAAATCAAAATCGAGTGTTCTGGAGTTCTTTGTCGGCAGTCTTATCATTTTTGACACGAGCCTTAGAGTGGAGGGCTAAAAAAGAATGAAATTCCAGGAATTTCACATTTAAGGAACTGAAGAAATTTTCATTTTTTTGCTCAGAACTAGCTAGTGTTAACATTGTTGATGTGATGTTTTCTTCTAATCATTTAGGAGAGTCCCCTATTTATAGGCGAAGGGTGTCAGTTTAGGAAATATAAGCATTTGATCTAAATACTTATGAGGAAAAAATACAGTAAAGAATGTTACACAAACATCTGTAAAGTGCATAGAAAGCACAATTGATGCAGAGAGAAAGAGATAAAGAAAAGGAATGAAATAAACCTAGTGTTTATCAAGAGGTAGCCATACCCCTGGCATTTTTTTTTTTTTCCGGTATGCGGGCCTCTCACTGTTGTGGCCTCTCGTGTTGCGGAGCACAGGCTCCGGATGTGCAGGCTTAGCGGCCATGGCTCATGGGCCCAGCTGCTCCGCGGCATGTGGGATCTTCCCGGACCGGGGCACGAACCCGTGTTCCCTGAATCGGCAGGCGGACTCTCAACCAGTGCGCCACCAGGGAAGCCCCCCTTGGCATTTTGATGAAGTAGCTGAGTGACAAGTGGCCATCAGGTGCTCCTGCTTAACTGTGAAGAGCGTGGCTGGCCACAGAAATTAGGAGAAATCACCTAGGAGCTGAAACCCTGTTTATAAGAGCGGCTCCAAATGTGGCCCATGAACTAAAGAAGGATTCCTGAAAGGAACCTATAAAACTAGCTTTAAAACAAACAAACAAACATGAAGGCCAAAGAGCATCATGGAGGGAAAACAAATTACAGCACCCATTATGGATTCTTACTAATGAACGTGGGTCATACCTCTTAGATTAATACTGATTTTCACACTAGATGAGTTTTTACAGTGCTACATGATGAAAAAAGGGGCTTTATTCAGAGGTATATAGATTACTACTCTCTGCAGTAGGATAGCCACGATACTGGAAAGGCTCATTACCATTCAAAACTTCAATTTTTCAGCTGTTGGTCAAAGTCTGGAATCCTCCAGTAAAACTAGTTTCCTTAGAATCGTGTTCTAAAGAAGCTGAGTTTCAGGCACTGCCAAATTAATATACTCCTTGAGGAAAGGGAATGTCTTTTTCTTGTTTACCCTTTCTATGAGTCTGATTAAAACCTAATTTTTTAGTTCCAGAGTAGAGCTATAGTGGATTTTCTTTCTCTTTCTCAATCTCTCTCTCTCTTTCTCTAGATGGGTAGACACAAAGGCACAGGGTATAGAGAGGACTTAAGTATCTTCCAAAATGAAAAAAAGGGATAGTGAGCGAAGGAGGATGACCATTTTTCTATCACTACAGGCAGATTTTGGAGAAGGGGAAGAGGGCTGTCATCGCACAGGCCCTCAGAAAGATGGATCGTATTTTGTCGTCCAAAGGAAGGAGAACACACCCTTCAGAGGGTCAAAACAAATGAACAGCAGTCACACAGGTTGGGTGTGAATCCTGTTTCCACAGAGCCTCCTTCTATGGAGTGCCACGTGGGCAAAGGTCTACAGCCTAATTCCAACAGTCCACTGGAGTATATCAAAGTTTAGCCAGGGTTCAAGAGCAGGGCAAAAAATAAACAAACTTTTAAAAGTATACTGCTAATAACCAGACACACACTTATAGTTCAAATATAATTTTGGTACCCATGTTTAAACTGCTATGTTTAATTAAGTTGCACCAACCACCTTTGTATCTATGGCCTATAGACTTCAACAACTTTATGGAATGGTCTGATACCAAAAAGAAACTGTGGAAACAAAGTGATATCTGCTTAGATGGCCCTAGGTTTCCAGGGCCATCTGGGGATTGAATATGAGACCTGACTAGTGCAAATTCTATATGCTGTATCATTCAGACTCGATCAGAAGAGCTCCCTGGTGCAGGTGGGATTGCACAGACAAAAGCAAGGAGAGAAATCCATGTATGACTGTGACCAGATGCAGACAAAGCCTGTGTAGATTTCTAAGCTGTTGAGGTTGGAAACTGTGCCATAAATTTTGTTTAACTTCTATAAAATACTTTGCACAGTTTTAAATTGCTTTAATCTCAATAATAAAGATCTGTTTGTAAAACATACTCTTGCAAAAGTCTCTTTCTTTCTGGTATGCTTTTTTAAGGTAGGATTCAACCAATAATTTGTAGGAATTTCCAAGCAGGTTCAGATAAAACATCCGGTGCCTTGCAAAGTCATAGGCTACCAGTTCTCTCATTTGGGAATATAATCAGAAATAATCACTTTGCTCAAAAATAGTCTAACGCTTAAAATTTTTTTTGACTCCTAAAGCATTCAAGTGTTCTCCTTAAAAGTATCTGGAAAGCTTGAATAAATGGGGGTAGAGCATTTTGAGGAACATCCTGGGAGAATGGGTGAAGAACTGGATTTGGGATCCAACCTAACTATGTGATTTGGGCAAATCACTTGCCCCTGGGTTTTGAGCCTCAGGTTTTTTTCAACTATAACATGCAGGTAATAATATCCATTCTGCCTACTTCACTAGGTATTGTAAAGACTAAATTAAATTATACAGATGAGAGAACTTTAAAAAGTGATGTACATGTATAAGTATTTTTATATGTTTGTCAATAAGGAGGAAATAGTTCACAATCAAAGGATAAAGTTAAACCTTGTACTGTAATTATTATGACTGCCTATTCCAACCCTTTTGAATAGTGAGATATATTAACTTCAATTATGGTACTTTTTACAAAAATGAAATAAAAACTAAAGGGAAGTTAGGTATTTTTTTAAAGAGGAATTTTCCCTGATAAACCTCAAGGACCTTGTGTTATTATTCATTTCTTTTTCATCAGTGCCTGGCATATTATGGCTGGCAGATAGTGCCTGACATATTATGGCTACTCAGTAAATCTTTAATGAACAAATGCCAGGAGTTTGAGCATCACTTAGAAACACACTCAGTTTATAGAGTTAAAACTAAAGCCCCAATAGAATTTTAAGTTGAAATTATTTTTACATATTGAAATATTGATACCAGTGAGTAGAGTGACCTGCTTAAAGAACAAGGAAGTTTTTTTTTGACAGAAGTTCCCATATAAGAAGTTTTATTTATCATAAATATTCAAGGAAACTTTATTCATCCAGCTAGAAACTTATATTCGTCAGCAAAAAGGCATTGCTCTGTGGATGTCTATTAGAGTCCATTCAACACAGTAGGTATTTTTTGCCTATTTTGTCAGAAGCATTTGGACTTGCAGAAAAATACATTATCCTATCTCTAAAAAGTAAACACACATTCCGAGCGTGTTGGGGCGAGCCACTAAGTGCCCATTTAAAACAAATCTTCCCATTTGATTTTCAGAGCAAAAATGGAAACTGTCTGTTTTGATTTAAATCTGTCTTAGAGCAGTTTCCATGAGTTAACACAGCTGAATTGTAGACCTAGGACCAAATAAACAAACAAATACCCAAGTGGCTTTGAACAACTGAACCACTGCATGGTTTCCAGTGGGTGCATCCTTCTCCCCAAGCCTGCATTATAATTAAGAGGTTACAATGGAAAGAACCTGGGACAATGGCATGGGGAGTGAATGCTAAAATAATGAGAGGAAAAACCTGGGACAATCTGTTTAATAACCTCATAGCCATTGTTCACATCAGAGTGACAAACAGTATAACATGGCAGAGCTCTTGTGTCCTCTGGCTGTCCAGCACAGCGTCCACACTTCTTTACTGTGCCAGAACGACTTAGCTTGTTTTTACAGCCCTCACACACATTAAGTCGACAAGGGACGGAGAAAGCCTGCCATTGCAGCATGGGAAAAACAGGAGAGTGATGAGGAACTGGGTCAGACTGATTAAGGCATAAAGATGAATCTTGAGTAGACATATAAGGAGTAAGACAGATAAATGACACAAGCCCCAGATATTTTAGTTTTTAGTTCTGTGTGTAAGCAATAATCAATGTCCTTTTTTGTTTTGTTTTGTTTTGTTTTTCCTCTGAGTTTCACACTGTGATATTCAAAAAAAAAAATCTCTTAATTGGACTCAAAGGTTCATTACAATAGCCAGGGCATTTGAATTAACAGAAACAAAATAAAATAAAGAGTGTTAGAAAAGGTAATTTGACAGATTGTAGGATACACTTTTTGTTGGGTGTGAAAGTTATATGGAGGAATGTTGAAGAGTCCAAAGGGCAAAGTGCTTGGCACTTTCTTATGGAGACATACGTAGTTTCAACTAGGCCATTCATTCATTGTAAGGCTCAAAAGGACCAGGGCTCACTGATCTACATGCCTTTAGGGTACAGGGATAGTGCATAAATGCATACATTTGGCCAGGCATGAAATAAAAGGGAATGGCAGGGATTTTGCTTTTATCCATGATAAACTAGTCCTCCTACAGAACAAATATAAAAGGTAAACTAAAAAAAAAAAAAAACACACACAAACAAAACCAGAAAACAACCAATTGAAGGCATTAGAGCAACCAAAGAATCCAGAAAATAGGGATACATCTTTAGATGAGCCAGACCTCACCTGCTCTTATTCTATTCCTTAGGGTTAGTGTTAGAGTTAGAGTTATGTTTACAGTTAGAGAGTCTGCTAATTCCAAGCACGGTGCCTAGAGGCTGAACTGAAAGCATTCGTTTTAAATTTGCAGAGGTTTCAGTGGGCTGGGAAGACAAAAGTTAGAGTTTAAGGTTACCAGGTTAGCCAGGACTTAAGGGGCCAAGATCCTGGAGAAAAGGGAACTGCAAAGAAATAAACCCAACAAACTACATGGAATTTCCCCTGACACATGTGTAACCCTGAATTGTACTTGAATGAAGCCAAATCAAAAAAAACAAACAAAAAAACCCAGGAAACTAAGTAAAGAACGATTGCTAAGAGCCAAAGAGCCAAGCAAAGATCTGGCAGCCTCAGGATTCTGGAGAGACATAATCTGGAGTTCTGGGCCAGCTATGAAGGAGGGGCTCTGAAACTCCAAGAGCTTCACTTGAGACTTCCTGAAGGTCTATGCCCTAGGAGTAAGAGCAAACAGAAATATACAGCCTTGAGTGGGTCAAAGTTATCGTCACATATATCTGCCAGATGAAAATTAAATTTTTCATAGAAGATAAACTCATCCAGATCCTTTACAACTTTTCCTACATAATGTTTGGCAGTCAATCAAAATCAGCAGGTATCCTAGAAAATAGAGTCAGATGAGCAAAAATAAAAACATACAATAGAACCAGAACAATAGAATATCAAGAAATTGTAATTATGAGATTGGCATTAAAGTAACTATGATTAAAATGTTCAAGAAAATAAATGAAAAGATGGATAATTTACCAGAAAACAGGATTTTTTAAAAAGAAGAATCAACAGAAAATTCTAGAATTAAAAAATATAATAACTGAAATTAGAAACTCAGTTGGTGGGTTTAACAGCAAATCAGAGGGAGGAAAAGCAAAAATCAAACAGTAGAAAATACCCAGGTTGAAGCATGAAATGCAACAAGGATAAAATAATAGAAAAAAATGAGACATTTGAGATAGTGAAGAAAGACCTAATGTGTATTTAATTGGAGTCTCAAAATGAGATAAGATAAAATATGGAGAAAGATATTTGAAGATATATTGGCTCAAATTTTCCAGTAATGCTAGATCTATTTAGCTGTAGATTCAAGAAGTTCTACAAATTGCAAACTTTTTAAAAAGTGATACCTAGGTATATGATAGTAAAAATGCTGAGAACTAGAGACAAAAATATAGTTTTAAAAGTGGGACCCTCTCCACAAAGACTTATAACCTTCAGAAGAGCAGCAGCTGACCATAGGAAAGGTGATATAGTCAAAGTACTGAAAGAAAATAACTACCAGCCTCAAATTCTGTATCAGGAGAAGATATTCTTCAAAAATTAAGGCAAAATAAAGATATATTCAGGCTAACAAGAATGGAAAGAGTTCATCATCAGAAGGCCCATACTTAAAAGACATGCTAGGGACTTCTGGGGAAGATGGCGGAAGAGTAAGACGCGGAGATCACCTTCCTCCCCACAGATACACCAGAAATACAGCTACACGTGGAACAACTCCTATAGAACACCTACTGAACGCTGGCAGAAGACCTCAGGCCTCCCAAAAGGCAAGAAACTCCCCACGTACCTGGGTAGGGCAAAACGGAGAGATTCCTGCACAGAGGATCAGTGCCAATCGGCACTCACCAGCCTGAGAGGCTTGTCTGCTCGCCCGCTGGGGCGGGCGGCGCTGGGAGCTGAGGCTCGGGCTTCAGTCGGATCACAAGGAGAGGACTGGGGTTGGCGGCGTGAACACAGCCTGAACGGCTAATGTGCCACAGCTAGCTGGGAGGGAGTACGGGAAGAAGTCTGGAGCTGCCGAAGAGGCAAGAGACTTTTTCTTCCCCCTTTGTTTCCTGGTGCGCGAGGAGAGGGGATTAAGAGCGCTGCTTAAAGGAGCTCCAGAGACGGGCGCGAGCCATGGCTGAAAGCGTGGACCCCAGAGACGGACGTGGGACGCAGGGGCTGCTGCCGCCGCCACGAGGCCTGTGTGCAAGCGCAGGTCACTGTCCACGCCCCGCTTCTGGGGAGCCTGTGCAGCCCGTCACTGCCGGGGTCCCGGGATACAGGGACGGCTTCCCTGGGAGAACGCATGGAGCGCCTCAGGCTGGTGCAAGGTCAGGCCGGCCTCTGACGCTGCAGGCTCGCCCCGCACTCCGTGCCCCTCCCTCCCCCCCCGGTCTGAGTTAGCCAGAGTCCCTGAAGGGGCTGCTCCTTTAACCCTGTCCTGTCTGAGCGAAGAACAGACGTCCTCCAGCCACCTACACGTAGAGGCGGGGCCAAATCCAAAGCTGAGACCCGGGAGCTGTGAGAACAAAGAAGAGAAAGGGAAATCTCTCTCAGCAGCCTCAGAAGCAGTGGATTAAAGCTCCACAATCAACTTGATGTACCCTGCATCTGTGGAATACCTGAATAGACAACGAATCATCCCAAATTGAGGAGCCAGGAGTCAGTGCTGTGCCTCTGAGGTGGGAGAGCCAACTTCAGGACACTGGTCCACAAGAGACCTCCCAGCTCCACATAATATCAAATGGCGAAAATCTTCCAGAGATCTCCATCTCAACACCAGCACCCAGCTTCATGCAATGACCAGCAAGCTACAGTGCTGGACACCCTATTCCAAACAACTAGCAAGACAGGAACACAACGCCACCCATTAGCAGAGAGGCTGCCTAAAATCATAAAAAGTCCACAGACACCCCAAAACACACCACCAGATGTGGACCTGCCCACCAGAAAGCCAAGATCCAGCCTCATCCACCAGAACACAGGCACTAGTCCCCTCCACCAGGAAGCCTACACAACCCACTAAACCAACATTAGCCACTGCGGACAGACACCAAAAACAACGGGAACTACGAACCTGCAGCCTGCAAAAAGGAGACCCCAAACACAGTAACATAAGCAAAATGAGAAGACAGAAAAACACACAGCAGGAGAAGGAGCAAGATAAACACCCACCAGACCTAACAAATGAAGAGGAAATAGGCAGTCTACCTGAAAAAGAATTCAGAATAATGATAGTAAAGATGATCCAAAATCTTGGAAATAGAATAGACAAAATGCAAGAAACAGTTAACAAGGACCTAGAAGAACTAAAGATGAATAAAGCAATGATTCAAAACACAATAAATGAAATGAAAAATACTCTAGATGGGATCAATAGCAGAATAACTGAGGCAGAAGAATGGAGAAGTGACCTGAAAGATAAAATAATGGAAATAACTACTGCAGAGCAGAAGAAAGAAAAAAGAATGAAAAGAACTGAGGACAGTCTCAGAGACCTCTGGGACAACATTAAACACACCAACATTCGAATTATAGGGGTTCCAGAAGAAGAAGAGAAAAAGAAAGGGACTGAGAAAATATTTGAAGAGATTATAGTTGAAAACTTCCCTAATATGGGAAAGGAAATAGTCAGTCAAGTCCAGGAGGCACAGAGAGTCCCATACAGGATAAATCCAAGGAGAAATATGCCAGGACACATATTAATCAAACTGTCAAAAATTAAATACAAAGAAAACATATTAAAAGCAGCAAGGGAAAAACAACAAATAACACACAAGGGAATCCCCATCAGGTTAACAGCTGATCTTTCAGCAGAAACTCTGCAAGCCAGAGGGAGTGGCAGAACATATTTAAAGTGATGAAGGAGAAAAACCTGCAACCAAGATTACTCTACCCAGCAAGGATCTCATTCAGATTTGATGGAGAAATTAAAACGTTTACAGACAAGCAAAAGCTGAGACAGTTTAGCACCACCAAACCAGCTTTACAACAAATGCTAAAGGAACTTCTCTAGGCAAGAAACACAACAGAAGGAAAAGACCTACAATAACGAACCCAAAACAATTAACAAAATGGGAATAGGAACATACATATCAATAATTACCTTAAATGTAAATGGATTAAATGCTCCCACCAAAAGACACAGATTGGCTGAATGGATACAAAAACAAGACCCATATATACAAGACTCTTGCTGTCTACAAGAGACCCACTTCAGACCTAGAGACACATACAGACTGAAAGTAAGGGGATGGAAAAAGATATTCCATGCGAATGGAAACCAAAAGAAAGCTGGAGTAGCAATTCTCATATCAGACAAAATAGACTTTAAAATAAAGACTACTAGAAGAGACAAAGAAGGACACTACATAATGATCAAGGGATCGATCCAAGAAGAAGATATAACAATTGTAAATATTTATGCACCCAACATAGGAGCACCTCAATACATAAGGCAAATACTAACAGCCATAAAAGGGGAAATCGACAGTAACACATTCATAGTAGGGGACTTTAACACCCCACTTTCACCAATGGACAGATCATCCAAAATGAAAATAAATAAGGAAACACAAGCTTTAAATGATACATTAAACAAGATGGACTTAATTGATATTTATAGGACATTCCATCCAAAAACAACAGAATACACATTTTTCTCAAGTGCTCATGGAATATTCTCCAGGATAGATCATATGTTGGGTCACAAATCAAGCCTTGGTAAATTTAGGAAAATTGAAATTGTATCAAGTATCTTTTCCGACCACAACGCTATGAGACTAGATATCAATTACAGGAAAAGATCTGTAAAAAATACAAACACATGGAGGCTAAACAATACACTACTTAATAATGAAGTGATCACTGAAGAAGTCAAAGAGGAAATTAAAAAATACCTAGAAACAAATGACAATGGAGACACGACGACCCAAAACCTATGGGATGCAGCAAAAGCAGTTCTAAGAGGGAAGTTTATAGCAATACAATCCTACCTTAAGAAACAGGAAACATCTCGAATAAACAACCTAACCTTGCACCTAAAGCAATTAGAGAAAGAAGAACAAAAACACCCCAAAGTTAGCAGAAGGAAAGAAATCATAAGAAATCATAAAAATCAGATCAGAAATAAATGAAAAAGAAATGAAGGAAACGATAGCAAAGATCAATAAAACTAAAAGCTGGTTCTTTGAGAAGATAAACAAAATTGATAAACCATTAGCCAGACTCATCAAGAAAAAAAGGGAGAAGACTCAAATCAATAGAATGAGAAATGAAAAAGGAGAAGTAACAACTGACACTGCAGAAATACAAAAGATCATGAGGGATTACTACAAGCAGCTCTATGCCAATAAAATGGACAACCTGGAAGAAATGGACAAATTCTTAGAAATGCACAACCTGCCAAGACTGACTCAGGAAGAAATAGAAAATATGAACAGACCAACCACAAGCACTGAAATTGAAACTGTGATTAAAAATCTTCCAACAAACAAAAGCCCAGGACCAGATGGCTTCACAGGCGAATTCTATCAAACATTTAGAGAAGAGCTATCACCTATCCTTCTCAAACTCTTCCAAAATATAGCAGAGGGAGGAACACTCCTAAACTCATTCTACGAGGCCCCCATCACCTTGATACCAAAACCAGACAAGGATGTCACAAAGAAAGAAAACTACAGGCCAATATCACTGATGAACATAGATGCAAAAATCCTCAACAAAATACTAGCAAACAGAATCCAACAGCACATTAAAAGGATCATACACCATGATCAAGTGGGGTTTATTCTGGGAATGCAAGGATTCTTCAATATACGCAAATCAATCAACGTGATACACCATATTAACAAACTGAAGGAGAAAAACCATATGATCATCTCAATAGATGCAGAGAAAGCTTTCGACAAAATTCAACACCCATGTATGATAAAAACCCTGCAGAAAGTAGGCATAGAGGGAACTTTCCTCAACATAATAAAGGCCATATATGACAAACCCACAGCCAACATCATCCTCAATGGTGAAAAACTGAAACCATTTCCACTAAGATCAGGAACAAGACAAGGTTGCCCACTCTCACCACTCTTATTCAACATAGTTTTGGAAGTTTTATCCACAGCAATCAGAGAAGAAAAGGAAATAAAAGGAATACAAATCAGAAAAGAAGAAGTAAAGCTGTCACTGTTTGCAGATGACATGATACTATACGTAGAGAATCCTCAAGATGCTACCAGAAAACTACTAGAGCTAATCAATGAATTTGGTAAAGTAGCAGGATACAAAATTAATGCACAGAAATCACTGACATTCCTATATACTAATGATGATAAATCTGAAAGTGAAATCAAGGAAACACTCCCATTTACCATTGCAACAAAAAGAATAAAATATCTAGGAATAAACCTACCTAAGGAGACAAAAGACCTGTATGCAGAAAATTATAAGACACTGATGAAAGAAATTAAAGATGATACAAATAGATGGAGAGATATACCATGTCCTTGGATTGGAAGAATCAACATTGTGAAAATGACTCTACTACCCAAAGCAATCTACAGATTCAATGCAATCCCTATCAAACTACCCCTGGCATTTTTCACAGAACTAGAACCAAAAAAGTCACAATTTGTATGGAAACACAAAATACCCCGAATAGCCAAAGCCATCTTGAGAACGAAAAATGGAGCTGGAGGAATCAGGCTCCCTGACTTCAGACTATACTACAAAGCTACAGTAATCAAGACAGTGTGGTACTGGCACAAAAACAGAAAGATAGATCAGTGGAACAGGATAGAAAGCCCAGAGATAAACCCACGCACACATGGTCACCTTATCTTTGATAAAGGAGGCAGGAATGTACAGTGGAGAAAGGACAGTCTCTTCAATAAGTGGTGCTGAGAAAACTGGACAGGGACATGTAAAAGTATGAGATTAGATCACTCCCTAACACCATACACAAAAATAAGCTCAAAATGGATTAAAGACCTAAATGTAAGGCCAGACACTATCAAACTCTTAGAGGAAAACATAGGCAGAACACTTTGTGACATAAATCACAGCAAGATCCTTTTGGACCCACCTCCTAGAGAAATGGAAATAAAGACAAAAATAAACACATGGGACCTAATGAAACTTCAAAGCTTTTGCACAGCAAAGGAAACCATAAACAAGACCAAAAGACAACCCTCAGAATGGGAGAAAATATTTGCAAATGAAGCAACTGACAAAGGATTAATCTCCAAAATTTATAAGCAGCTCATGCAGCTCAATAACAAAAAAACAAACAACCCAATCCAAAAATGGGTAGACCTAAATAGACATTTCTCCAAAGAAGATATACAGACTGCCAGCAAACACATGAAAGGATGCTCAACATCTTTACTCATTAGACAAATGCAAATCAAAACTACAATGAGATATCATCTCACACCAGTCAGAATGGCCATCATCAAAAAATCTAGAAACAGTAAATGCTGGAGAAGGTGTGGAAAAAAGGGAACACTCTTGCACTGCTGGTGGGAATGTGAATTGGTACAGCCACTATGGAGAACAGTATGGAGGTTCCTTAAAAAACTACAAATAGAACTACCATATGACCCAGCAATCCCACTACTGGGCATATACCCTGAGAAAACCATAATTCAAAATGAGTCATGTACCAAAATATTCATAGCAGCCCTATTTACAATAGCCCGGAGATGGAAACAACCTAAGTGTCCATCATCGGATGAATGGATAAAGAAGATGTGGCACATATATACAATGGAATATTACTCAGCCATAAAAAGAAACGAAATTGAGCTATTTGTAATGAGGTGGATGGACCTAGAGTCTGTCATACAGAGTGAAGTAAGTCAGAAAGAGAAAGACAAATACTGTATGCTGACACATATATATGGAATTTAAGAAAAAAAATGTCATGAAGAACATAGGCGTAAGACAGGAATAAAGACACAGACCTACTTGAGAATGGACCTGAGGATATGGGGAGGGGGAAGGGTAAGCTGTGACAAAGTGAAAGAGAGGCATGGACACATATACACTACCAAACATAAGGTAGATAGCTAGTGGGAAGCAGCCGCATAGCACAGGGAGATCAGCTCGGTGCTTTGTGACCGCCTGGAGGGGTGGGATAGGGAGGGTGGGAGGGAGACGCAAGAGGGAGGGGAAATGGGAACATATGTATATGTATAACTTATAAATTTTGTTATAAAGCAGAAACTAACACAACATTTTTAAACAATTATACTCCAATAAAGACGTAAAAGGAAAAAAAAGACATGCTAAAGGAAACTTTCTGGGAAGAGGGAAAAGGATAATAGATAGATGAATGGAAATGCAAGAAGAAATGAAGAGCACCAGAAAAGATAAACAAGTAACTCTATGTTTACTGACTTTTGAAAGCAATAATAATGATGTCTTTAAAGTAGTCTTTAAAATTTAAGTAGAATTAGAATATATAACCACAATAGAATAAAAGGTCAGGGGATGAATAGTGTTAATTTAGAATAATAAAAATACTCAAATCATCCAAAACAGAGTAAGAAAGGAAGAAAAGAAGGATGAGATAAACAGAAAAGAAATAGGTTGGTGATTTAAATCCAAATATATCAGTAATTACTTTAAAAAGAAATGTAATATATACTTTTTTAAAACTATTTTTTAAATTAAATTAAGTTAATTAATTTTTTTGACTGCACGGCTTGCGGGATCCTAGTTCCCTGACCAGGTATCGAACCCAGGCCCCCAGCAGTGGAAGCGTGGAGTACTAATCACTGGACTGCTAGGGAATTCCCAGGACTATATACTTTCAATTAGGCTACATAAGCTTAAAAAAACTATAATTGCCAGACTGGATTAAGCAAACAAATAAAAATTAACTATATCTTACTACAAAAGGCATATCTGAAACATAACATAAAAGTTAAGTGAGGGCTTCCCTGGTGGCGCAGTGGTTGAGAGTCCGCCTGCCGATGCAGGGGACACGGGTTCGTGCCCTGGTCTGGGAGGATCCCACATGCTGCGGAGCGGCTGGGCCCGTGAGCCATGGCCACTGAGCCTGCGCGTCCGGAGCCTGTGCTCTGCAACGGGAGAGGCCACAGCAGCGAGAGGCCCCCGTACCGCAAAAAAAAAAAAAAAAAAGTTAAGTGAAAGTGTGAAAAGGGATTTACCATATTAATACTAACCAAAACAAAGTTGGTGTAGTTCTACTAATATCAAAGTGGACACAGTTATATTTGTGTTATTAATTTCTAGATTTATTGCACTCTGGTCTGAAGATATAAGGTATATGATTTCAATCCTTTGAAATTTCTTGATACTTGCTTTATGATCTAGTACATGTTTAATATGTGTATGTGTATGTTTGATAATCTTGTTGTTCAATTCTTCTTTTTCTTTACAGAGAAATCTGTTAAAATCTCCAGCTGTAATTATGGATCTTCTATTTCTCCTTTTGATTCTAGCACATTTTGCTTTATATATTTTGAAGCTATATTCTTAGTTGCATATAAATTTAGGGATACTCTAGTTGAATTGATCATTTTACAGTTAGAAAGTGTTCCTCTTTTCTAGTAAATACGCCTGCCTTTCACAAAGTATAAATTCATTACTGAGAGAAATAAAAAACTATATAAATAGAGATATATATCATGCTTATAGGTTGGAAAATTAGTAATGAAAAGATATCAATCCTCTCCAATGTGTGTGTGTATTTTAAAAAATGCAATCTCAATAAAAATCCTAGCAGGTGTGTGTGTGTGTGTGTGTGTTTGAAAATGAAAAGGCTGATGCTAAAATTTGTATAGAAATGCAAAGGGCCAAGGTCAACAAATAAAATTTGAAAAAGAATATAAAAATTGTTGGACTTACCTACACATATGGTCACTTGATTTGTGACTAAGGTACTACTGTAATGCAGTAGAGAGTCTTTTTAATTAACAATCATAGATCAATTGGATATACATATCTAAAAAAATGACAATTCCCTTATTTCCTACCAAACACAGAAAATCAATTCCAGACAGATTGCTTGTGGATGTAATTGTGAAAGATTAAAAAATAAAGCTTATCGAGGATAACACAGAACAGAGGTCAGCAAAATATGGTTTAGAGGACAAATTCATCCTGTCACATATTTTTGTAAATAAACTTTTATTGTAATACAGTCATACCCATTCATTTATGTATTGCCTCTGACTGTTTTTGTGCTACAATAACAGAGCTGAATGGTTATGACACAAAGTGTAGGGCTTACAAAGCAAAAATATTTACTATTTGGTTCTTTACAGAAAAAGTGCCAGT
The DNA here is from genome assembly GCF_964341445.2 of Mesoplodon mirus. Taxonomy (NCBI): domain Eukaryota; kingdom Metazoa; phylum Chordata; class Mammalia; order Artiodactyla; family Ziphiidae; genus Mesoplodon; species Mesoplodon mirus. The sequence goes on along the minus strand of NC_138979.1, from coordinate 107,987,004 downwards.
TCTTGACATAGAAGAATATTGTCATGTCCTTGTAAGAGGTAATGATTTCTTAATTGAATGCAAAAAGTACAAATCATAAATAAAAAGATTGCTAACTTATGCTTCATTATTATTAAGAATTTCTATTAATTATAAGACATTATTAACACAGAGTGGGAGAAGGTTTTTGTACTATGTTTCTAACTGTGGTACATTGTATTATTTATTTACTGTTACTTTATCCCTGCTCTCCTCTGCCTCCTCAGTCCTCCCCTCCTTCCCTCTGCCTCCTTAATCCTCCTCTACTTAATCCTCCCTTCCATAATCTCTAGGGAGAGTGTATTTCCCTGACCCAGTGAGTTTGGGCTTGATTTTGTGACTTGTTTTGGCCAATGGTATGTAAATGGACCTGACATTTATCCTGACTGAATAGATGCTTTTAGAGGCATTGCTAGTTTCTGCTTGCCCCATCTCTTGCTCTGACTTTCAACCATAAGAACAGGATATGTCAGATAGTGGATCCATCTATAACTTATGTTCTAGAATGAGAAGACATGTGAGGCCAAGTCCAGCGAAGAAAAGCTGAGTTCTACTTAGTCTAGTAGAGTCCAGAAGAGTTGCAACAGATCTGCAACCAACATGTGAAGTAAGCATAAAATATATATTTGTTATTCTAAGCCAATGAGATCTGAGATTGTTTATTGACATAACCTCATGAAAGCTAACGCATAGACAAAGGATACATATCTAGAAAAAAAATTCTGTGAATCAATGAGAAAAAGAAAAACAACCCAATTAGAAATGTGTATGGAGGATATCCAAAGCAACCAATAAGCATGTAACAAGTTGCTCAAAATGCAACTTAAATACAAATTAAAACTAAAAAAAATATCATTACACGGCCACCAGAATGGCTAAAATGAAAGAAAAAAGCCTTGACAGTACTAAGTGTTGACAAGGATGTGGGACAACTCTAACATATGATGGTGATTGTAGACTAAATTGGAATAATCCTTTCAAAAACAACTTGGTAGTATCTACATGAATACATGCATAATTCTATTACCCAGCAACACTACTCCTGGAAATATAACAAATTGAAATAAATATAAATGTGTAACCAAAGATGTTAATAAGAATTGTTAAAAGCATTATTTGTAATATCTCCAAATTGGAAACAATGAAAATATTCATCAAGAGCAGACTGGATATACAAATTGTGATATATTTCTTCAAAAATACTATAAAGCATTGAAAAAGAAGAAACCACTGTCAAGCATATAAACATAGATGGATCTCACAGGTGTAATTTTCAGCAAGAGAAGCCAGATGCAAAAGAATATATACTGCATTTTATGTTCTATAAATTGCAACAATAGGCAAATTGATTTTGGGGAAAGAGAGATTACTGGTTACCTTTATGTGCAGTAAGCACTGAGAGGGAGCATAAAAATGTTCAGGGTGCTTGTAATATTCTACATCTTGATCTAGACGATGATTACACGGACAGGATTACCATGTAAAAATTCTTTGAGCTGTAGACTTAAGATCTGTGTATTCTAATACACGTTATACTTCGAAAAAATATCTACAAAAAAGGAGTAGTGGGGTCTATTAATTGGGCGTGTTTGGGAGGTGAGTGTGCACACTAGTGCTCACACTTACACATAGCTTGAAGGGATTCAAATGAAACAAAACAAACAAACATATTTCGAGGGATAAAGTCAGTTTACATGTCTTCTGCTTAAGGAATTTTATTTCATTCTGTACCAACTAAAAATTGAAGATGACTTTTTTCTTCACATAAAAATTATACTAGGCATAAAACTAAGATAATATATAAATAATTTATAATGGCTTCTATTTTACTTTTAAATTTTACAGTCTAAGAAAAATATTCAATAGTAATAGGTCCCTGGTGATACTAACAATTGAGTGTGAACAACTGTTCTAGAACGTATTTCTATTAAATGTGGAGTTAGAATATAAGATCCAGAGGGGCAGGTATTTCATTATGTTTGTACAATGCTCTATACCACATTTCTAGAAATTTGTATTGTTTGTGGTAATACTCAATAAATATTTATTGAATTAACATAAAATTAGATACTTTGTTCAACATAAATAATTTAAATACTGTAGTTCCACTGTGTCTGTACATCCCTATGGTCAAGTTTCCAGTTCAGGATAGCAACATAAGAGGATCCTGAATTCACCTCCTTGAAAGAACACACTGAATCTCCAGCTACATACAGAACAACTTCATCTGAAAAAAACTAAAACCTGGCACGAGGCAAAGGAGAGAAAGCCAACATCAAAGCAAGTAGGAGAGGCTGGGACAGAATCTCACCACAAACCCCACCCCCTGGGCACGGTGACCCATAGTCAGTAGGGAATTCAAAACCCGGAGCTTCTCCCTGATTAGTGAAGGGTTTGAATCCCACAAAGGGCACTCCCAACTTTTGAGACCTTCACCTGAGAGATGAACCCCAAAACATCTAGCTTTGAAAACCTCATGTTTTCAAAGAGGTTTGAAACCTAGAAGCCTATAAGGAACTAAGAAATAGCTCTTAAAGGGCTCATGCACATTTGGACTAGTTTATCTGTATCTGTGAGTCTGTTTCTATTTTGTTATATTACCTTTTTGTTGTATTTTTTAGATTCCACATATAAGTGATATCATACAGTATCTGTCCTTCTGACTTATTTCATTTAGCATAATACCTTCTAAGTCCATGCATGTTGCTGCAAATGGCAAAATTTCATTCTTTTTTATTGCTGAGTAGTATTCCATAGTATATATACACCATATCTTCTTTATCCATTCATCTGTTGATGGACACTTAGGTTGCTTCCATATCTCAGCAACTGTACATAATGCTGCTATTGGGGTGCATGCATCTTTTCAAATTAGTGCTTTCGTCCTTTTCTGCATATATACCTAGGAGTGGAATTGCTGGGACAGATGGTAGTTCTATTTTTAGTTTTTTGAGAAACCTCCATAGTGTTTTCCACAGTGGCTGCACCAATTTACAATCCCACCAACAATGTACAAGGGTTCCTTTTTCTCCATATCCTTGCCAACACTTGTTATTTTTGTTCTTTTTGATGATAGCCATTCTTACAAGTGTGAGGTGATAGCTCATTGTGGTTTTGATTTGCATTTCCCTGAAGATTAGCAATTTGAGCATCTTTTCATGTGTCTGTTGGCCATCTACGTGTCCTCTTCGAAGAAATGTCTATTCAGGTCTTCTGCCCTTTTTTTTTTTTTTTTGCGGTACGCGGGCCTTTCACTGTTGTGGCCTCTCCCGTTGCGGAGCACAGGCTCCAGAGGCACAGGCCCAGTGGCCATGGCTCACAGGCCCAGCCACTCCACGGCATGTGGGATCTTCCCGGACCGTAGCACGAACCTGTGTCCCCTACACTGGCAGGCGGACTCCCAACCACTTCGCCACCAGGGAAGCCCATTCTGCCCATTTTTTAATTGGATTGTTTGTTTTTGGATGTTGAGTTGTATATTAATCCATTGTTGGTCAAATCATTTGCAAATATTTTCTCCCATTCAGTATGTTGTCTTTTCATTTTGTCAATGGTTTCCTGTGCTGTGAAAAGCTTTTATGTTTAATTAGTTCCCATTTGTTTATTTTTGCTTTTACTTCCTTTGCTTTAGGAGACTGATCCAAAAAATATTGAGATGATTTATGTCAAAGAGTGTTCTGCCTATGTTTTCTTCTAGGAGTTTTATAGTATCCAATCTTACATTTAGGTCTTTGTTTTTTTTTGTTTTTTTGTTTTTTTTTGCGGTAGGCAGGCCTCTCACTGCTGTGGCCTCTCCCGTTGCGGAGCACAGGCTCCGGACGTGCAGGCTCAGCGGCCAAGGCTCACGGGCCCAGCCACTCCGCGGCATGTGGGATCCTCCCGGACCAGGGCACGAACCCGCGTCCCCTGCATCGGCAGGCGGACTCCCAACCACCGTGCCACCAGGGAAGCCCACATTTAGGTCTTTAATCCATTTTGAATTTGTTTTTGTGTATGGTGTTAGAGAATGTTCTAATTTCATTCTTTTACATGTAGCTGTCCAGTTTTCCCATCTCTTGAAGTCTTCATTCAAAGAAAAAGTTGACTTCAAGATGGGCCTTGAATAACTAGTAGAATCTGGACAGTCATAGAAAAGGATCAAGAATACTTATTTTATTAAACAATGTCATACAGCTCATGGGAAAAGTATAAAATAGTAGAGACTACCAAGATTAGCTTGCTGGTATCAGAAGGCATATGTGAGGATTAGAGGAGATCTGGAACAAGCAAAATGGTGCCAATTATGAGTGCCCTACCTAGCACAGGGCTTTTCTAGCAGTGTGCCTATGAATCATCTTGTTAAAAGCTAGACTGTGATTCAGCAGGCTTGATTTGGGCCTGAGATACTACATTTCTGATAAGCTCCCAAGTGACACTAATGCTACTGGTCTGTAGATGCACTCAGAATAGCAAAGGTCTAGAATACATAACAAGAAGATTTCAAATTTGATATGATGGAAAATAGTTTTGTAGGACTGGAGAAGGAAGAATACAGGTAGATTATGCTACTAATGAAAACAACAACAATAATAACCTTTAATTGAATTTTTACATAAATTATCTCCAATTCTTATTTTGGTCAGTTACAGAAGCAACCACCAAGAAGCCAAGAATATTTCTGTAAAAAACAGGGATGAAGAGGGAGATAAGAACTTTATTAAGACAAAAAAAGTCGGAGAGGACCAAGAAAGTAATGAAGACACAATAAACAGTGGCATGATCCAGGGTTTGCTTTAGAATCCCATAGCAATATTAACGTTCCGGGACTTCCCTGGTGGTCCAGGGGTTAAGAATCCGCCTTCCAATGCAGGGGATGCGGGTTCGATCCCTGGTCGGGGAACTAGTACCCCACATGTTGCGGGGCAACTAAGCCCTGCACCACAACTAGAGAGCCCACGTGCTGCAATTACAGAGCCCATATGCTCTGGAGCTCGTGTGCCACAACTAGAGAGAAGCCCGTGCACCGCAATGAAAGGTACTGCATGCTGCAACTAGGACCTGACACAGCCAAAAATAAATAAATATTAAAAAAATATTAATGTGTCGAGGACATGGGGTTCCCTTGAAGGCCTGGAATTGCTTTGAAGCAATCAAATGGACCTCTATCTGAGCTTGCAGCGTCTTCTTTCATATTCATAAAAATCCAGGTCATAAGTTGGCTTCATAAAGAAAAGTGCTGAAGCTATGCTCTTTTCTTTTGGTTGTTTGCTTGTGTTATTCACCCTCCCACCATCCCCAGTAAGTTTGCTACTGGTTTGTAATTTTCCAGTGTAACAGTCTGAGTGCACATTAGGGACTGGAGGTTTGAAATAGTATCACAAGATGTATGTTAGTCACCTGTTAATTGAGCACTGGAATACCAGGCCCTTGCCTTACAAAGCATACTTGCTTTACAAAGAATACTTTGGGGTTTGTAGATAGTATAAGAAATGTGTAGACATTTGAAAACAAAATTAAGGAGAACCTCTCCTAAGTTCACTTGTGATGATGAGTAACTTGGAAGCATCTTACAAGGTTAACAGGGTGGAGCTGGCCACCCTACTCTTTTATGAAGTGAAGGGAAATGCTGGTAGTAGGGCCATCCTGGGACAGATGAATGACCTGCCCTGTCAACACTATTCAGAGGTCAGTGTCCTTGGGGAAGAGGATCTAAGGCCAGATGCACGTAGGATATGCTCCCTGCATGTGCTTAACTTTCTACTGCTAATATATGAATTTTCAGTATGTGTTTATTCAGCTGCTCAAGTCACAAGTATTTTTTTGCCCGAAAATAGAAACTCTAGGCAGAAAAACTCCTCTTTCAAAATGAAGGGGAAAAAAAGATATTCAGATCCCATTAGTCTGCTTTATGAAAACAAAAATTTAAAGTTAGCTAAAGCATGTATGTTCTGCTCATCTTAAAAAATTGTCAGGGTCAGATGCATAAAACTTTCAGATAAAGAGGTGTGCAGGGCAATGAGAATTGTATTTATCTTTTCATTTGTGCTTAAATAATTAGAAATAATTTTTACTCACTTTTATCACAAAGTAATACATTATCACTATAGAAACTGTAAAATACCAATAAGTAGAAGAGAATGTAGTAGCCCATATTTCCACAGGTTAGTTAACATTTTGCTGTGTGTTTTTCCAATCTCTTTTCTATGCATGTTTTATTTGCTATTTGACATAGTTGTCTATGTCCAGATTAATTTGAATCCTGCTTTTGAAAGCGAACATTATACCAATTCTTAACAGATGAAGCCTTCTGGGGGCATTTTTTATTTTGAAGTTACCAAGCATTTCACCCTTGGAAGGTTAAGAGGATTAAAATAAAGAGATACTTCCATTAAGTGGAATGCAGAGCCCAGGAAAACAGCTTTTGCTTTAGTGGTAAGTCTTTGTAAATGCAATTTAAAATGTTTATAGCATGCATCTGTACTTCTATCAGACCTTAAAAAGGAGATTGCACTGTGAAGAGGTAAGATTTTTTTTCTTGCTGAATATTTGAATTTGTGTGAGAATCCATCTTTAAAATTCCAGTTAATGAAGTAAATTCAGGGGGTTTTCTTGTAGAAAATAGAAACTGGGATGATTTTTTCCCCCATATTGAATTTCTCCAAGGCCTTAAGTTTTCTTTTTAATTTGAAATACAGACATTTACATAAAATAAAATGCATCCACTTTATATACACAGGCTGATAAATTTTGACAAATTTCTACACTCATGTAATCACAACCACAATCAAGATACAGAACAACTCTATCACTCCAAAAAGGACTCTTGTGTCGCTTCCCAGCCATTCTCTTCCCAGAGCCAGGCAACCTTCAATCTACCTTCTGACTACACCAGCTTTGCCTGTTCTAGAATTTTCTATAAATGGAATAATAATAATTGTTCCATTGTGTTTCTTTTGCTCAGTGAAATATTTTTGAGATTCACTTGTGTTGTTGTGTGTATCAATTTATTCCCTTCTTTTTTTTTTTTTTTTTTTTTTTTTTTTTTTTTTTTGCGGTATGCGGGCCTCTCACTGTTGTGGCCTCTCCCGTTGCGGAGCACAGGCTCCGGATGCGCAGGCCCAGCAGCCATGGCTCACGGGCCCAGCCGCTCCGCGGCATGTGGGATCTTCCCGGACCGGGGCACGAACCCGTATCCCCTGCATCGGCAGGCGGACTCTCAACCACTGCGCCACCAGGGAGGCCCTATTCCCTTCTAAACCGAAGTATTGTTCCATGGTGTGAGTGTTTCACAGTTTATCTATTCACTAGTTGAAGGACATTTAGGTTGTTTCTGGAAACATTCATGTATAGGTTTTTGTGTGAACACAAGTTTCCATTTCTCTTGGGTAAATACCTTAGAAACAGGATTTCTGGGTCTTATGATAAGCGTGTTTAACTTTATGAGAAACTGCCAAACTGTTCTCCAAAATGGTGGCATTATTTTGCATTTCCAGCCAAAATGTCTCAGAGTTCCAGTTGTTCTGCATCTTCATCAACATTTGATATTGTCAGACACCTTAAAGGTGTGAAGTGGCATCTCCATGTAGTTTTAACTTGCATTTCTCCAGTGACTAATGATGTTGAGCATCTTTTCATGGGCATCTTTTATTTGACCATTTCTATACTTTCATTGGGGAAGTGTCTGTTCAAATCTTTTGTTCACATTTTAAAAATTGACTGCTTGCTAGAGTTTTAAAAAAAGTTTTATTGAGGTATAATTGATGTAAGTAACTGCACATACTTAAGGGTACATTGATAAGTTTTGAAATATGTATGCACATGAAACTACCACCACAATCAAAACAGTGAACATATCCATCACTCTATTACTTCATGCTTCATTACATGCACTCCATGGCCCCCCTACTTATCCACTGGCATCCCTAAGAAACCACTGATCTGCTTTTTAAAACTAGAGACACTACTATATTTAAAATAGATAGCCAACAAGGACCTATTGTATAGCACAGGGAACTCTGCTTAATATTCTGTAATAACCTAAATGGGAAAAGAATTTGAAAAACAACAGATATATGTATATGTATAACCAAATCACTTTGCTGAACACCTGAAACTAACACAACATTGTAAATCAACTATAGTCCAATATAAAATAAAAATTAAAAAAAAACCATATTTCAGCCAAAAATAAATAAATACATTAATTAATTAAATTAAAAAAACTAGAGAAATCTTTGTTCTGTTATTTTAGTGGTTGCTTTAGTTTATAACATACAGCTTTAACTTCCCACAGTCTACCTTCAAGTGGTATTGTACTATATAGAGTAGATGAGCTCTATAACACTGTACTTCCATTTCTTCCCTTCCTTGACTTACCACACATTTTACATGTATGACAGGTTGTAAACTTCACAATACAGTGCTATTATTTTTGTTTAAAAGTCAATTGTATTTTATTTATACCTCTTTTAATTTCTTAGTGTGTTTAAAATATGCATCTTTAATTAATAACAGTCTACCTTCAAATAACATTATAGCACTTCCTGTGTAGTATAAGAAACTTACAACTGGATACACCAAATTCCTCTCTCCCATTTTATGTGCTATTTTTCCAAAAATATTAATTTTATATATGCTATATGACACAATATTGTCACTATTTACTTTAGACAGTAAATTATATTTTAGGATGACTAAAACTTAGAAAAAAAGACTTTTAACTTCATTTTAACAATTTCCAGAGATGTTCCTTTCTTTGTGTAGAACTCAGTTTGTCTGGTAACACATTCTTTTGTTTGAAGAATTTCCTTTAATATTTCTTATGATGCAAGTTTTGGGGAAATTAATTCCCTCAACTTTTGTTTGTCTGAAAAAAAGTCTTTATTTTCAGTGTGTGTAGCATTCTTGCCTGACTTTTGTCCTTTCACCGCTTTAATGGTATTATATTATTTTTCTTCTGGCTTTTAAACAAGTCTGCTGTAATTCTCATCTATATCACTTTAAATATAATGTGTCTTTTTTCTCTGGTTGCCCCTTCAAGATTTTCTCTTTATCTCTCATTTTCAGCAGTTTGAATATACTGTGATTAGATCTTAAAATTATTATTATTATTAATAATATGATTATTCTTGGTGTTTTCTGAGTTTTTCAGATTTTTTATTTCATGTATTTCATCATTTTGGGGAAAATTCTTGGCCACTGTGTGTTCAATACTTTCTAATTCTTTCTTCTCTAGGATTATCGTTATACACATTTTAGACTGTTTGGTAGGTCTTGGATGGTCTTTTCTCTTCTGTCATTGATTTTATTCCTTTTTGTCTTTGTGCTTTGCTTTATTAAATTTCTGTTGTCCTATCTTCAAGTTCACTGATTCGTTCCTTAGTTGTGCTGACTGTGCTTAATGAGACTGTCAAAGACATTCTTCATCCTTTTACCATGATTTTTATTTCTAGTATTTCCATTAGACTTTTCCATCTATTGGCTGATATTCCCCATCTCTTAATACATTTGTCTGCCTTTTAACTTGAGCCATTAGCATGTTAAGGGTACTCATTTTTAATTCCTTATCTAATACATGCAATATCATGCACATCTCTGGGTCTGGTTATGTTGATTCCTTAGTTTCTTGACAAGAGATTTTTTTTTCTTCTGAATGCTGACATTATATGTAGAACAGTAAAGATCAAGGTAAATAGTATTTATGCCTAAAAGTGGGCAAGTCTCTTCTGTTAGGTCAATAGTGTTGGAATTTTCATCCATATACTCATTAGTTAAGCTGTGTTTGCCTTTGGTTGTTGTTGCTGTGATTATCTTCTGTGCAGAAGCAACTGCAAATCCCTCTAGTATGGCCTTAAGTGTATGGTATGGACTGACTTGCTGGAGGGTTTTTATAATGTTCTTTCTCCATCTTCTGCTTTTGCCCTTCTTGTGCCTGTGCTTAAGAGGGGGTTTTTTTCTCCATGCTCTTGCCTCTCTGATAATGGAAAGCTGCGGTTGTTCTTTATTCAGTGCTTCCTAACTTAGATGTGGGGGCAAGGGTAATTCTCTGTACTCTAACCCAGCCTCAGTTTTATGTATGCCACCTGTCCTTGGGTCTCAGTGATCCTGCTTCTGCTCCATGTGGCAACTGAATTTTGCCTTGGTGGGTCTTGTATGTGAGAGGGTTTTCAGCCCCTCCTCCAGCAGCAGGAGACCACTAATGGTCTGGACCCAAGAAAGTTTTTTCCCTTCCCTAGGAATATAGGTAGGAACTGTTATTTTACCCTTTCTTCAGACTCCGCAAGTGTTCGTGCCCCTGGGAGTTATATATTTTCTGCCCTTTGCCCATTGGGTTAAGAATCTTATTCCATATGGGAGAAGAATCTGGTAGGGCTTTGGAATTTTTTCCATAGCAGTGGTTTCTCCCCTCCCCAGGTCTGTACTACTGAGAGAGGATTTCTCTGGTCTCCTGCCCTACCCACATGCTTTCTCTTCAGTGCCCAGTGGATGTCAGTGGAAAAGAACCTATAGGTAGACTCCCCTTGAGTCTGCAGTTCTCAGGGATTTTATACTCTCATGCTAGCTCACAGGGATTTTATACTCTCATGCTAGCTCACACTGAGCCTTAGAAGTTTGTTAAATATTTTAGCTGAGATCTTATTCACTTACATGGGGCTCAGCACTTCTTCCCCACATGTTCTGCTAAAATTGAGCCTGTGCTCACTTTCTTTCTTTTTGGATGGGCCTGTCTTTCCTTAGATTTCAGGTTGCTTGGTTGCTTTGTAGTGTTAGCTCTCAAATGGATGCAAGAAAAGTGATTAGTTTTAGTTTTATATAGCTTTTTAAAATTATTGTTAGGGTAGGAGTGATGCTCTTTCAAAACCTTCATTTTTAATGCACTCATAGATATAGATGTCTTTAAAGTATTAATAAAATGTTTTGTGTTTGGGACATACCTGATATATTTTCCGTTTTATTCAGAGATAAGAGTATTTGGTATGCAAATTCCCCTGGTTTTATTCCCCAAGCTTCTCTGAAGCCCCTTTTGGGAAAAGAGGTCAATGATATCCTATAACATATATTGTATGAATAATTTGGGATGGTGGGAATGAGGAGACTTTTACTAGCTCGTATTCAAATCGCTGTGTCAAGCTGGAAGCATATGGGAAATTACCGAAAGGGTAATTATAGGCATAGAAAAAATAAACTTTGGGCACACTAGTATTTTTTACTGGCAAAAGTCTGAGCATTGAAATTATATTTCAGGGGTTTCCCTGGTGGCGCAGTGGTTGAGAGTCCGCCTGCCGATGCAGGGGACGGCGGGTTCGTGCCCCGGTCTGGGAAGATCCCACATGCCGCGGAGCGGCTACGCCCGTGAGCCATGGCCGCTGAGCCTGCGCGTCCGGAGCCTGTGCTCCGCGACGGGAGAGGCCACAACAGTGGGAGGCCCGCGTACCAGAAAAAAAAAAAAAAAAAGAAATTATATTTCAAAATATCATATAAAATTTGTCATTGGGAATGAAATGGCAATGTTACTTATATACACATTAACTTAACCTTAAAAACAAATAAAGATAGTTACCAATAACTCCAGTAAGGTAGGTAGATCCTAGGCAAATAGTTCAAGAAATAAAATTATTATCATAAATAATTGACTTTCAGAAAGTGGCCATGGTAGATATGCTATATGTTAACTCTTTAATAAGTGGGATTGCTTAGAACAGTTTAAATTTGTTAGTTCACTGATGGCAATATACTTGGAAAAACTATTTTCTCTAAAATATTAACAATTTCTTCTAAGTTATATAAGAAGTACTAATATTATTTTTAACTACAGTAGGCCTACAGAATATTGTATACATTATTAAACAAGATTATCTGGCAGATCATTAGTGTACTATGACCAGTGTACACTTATCCTATCTTTGGAGAAAAATAATGGGTTAATTAGCTTTGAAAGTGTCTCTAATTCTCATGTGAAGTTTTGAAGATGAAGCATTAAATGTGACATTATTTTAATCCTTTCCTGGAAGCCTCCCACTGATGTAAAATAATGCAGGACAATGCAAATCAGAGGAAATAAGAAGTACATTAACATAAATATATGTGTGGTGAAAGTATTAACTTCTAGGCATCGCAAGAGAATTTTTATTTGAATCAGAACTCCTCATTTCTCCATTTTGTGGCTTTTAAACTTTGTGAGGAAGGCATAGTAAGGGAATGATTCTTTAACAGTACATTGAGTCCCTTCAAGGAACAGCCATTGAACTCTCAGTATTTTATTGGTTTTTTAAAAAATGTTTTTTATTGTGGTAAAAGTCACATAATATAAAACTTAGCATTTCAACCATATTTAACTGTACGGTTCAGTGGCATTAAGTATATTCACATTGTTGTGCAACTCTCACCATCATCTATCTCCTGAATTTTTCACCTTCCTAAACTGAAACTCTGTCCCCTTTAAACACTAAGTCCCCATTCCCCCCACCCCCACCCCCAGCCCCTAGTATCTACCAATGTACTTTCTGAGTCTATGAATTTGACTATTCTAGGTACCCCATATAAGTGGAATCAAACAGTATTTGTCTGCACCTACTGTATATTGGAATGCATTTGTAAGGTTAACTTAATATATGTCCTACAAACAGATTGTACCTTCTTCTCTTTCCCTGTGCTATACAGTAGGTTCTCATTAGTTATCTATTTTATGCGTAGTAGTGTGTATATGTCAATCCCAATCTCCCAATTTATCCCACCCCTCTTTTCCCCCCTTGGTGTCCATGCATTTGCTCTCTACCTCCGTGTCTCTATTTCTGCTTTGCAAATAGGTTCATCTGTACTATTTTTATTTCTTTTAAATGTTACTTTCTCCCTTTTTTCTTCTCTTTCTCAGTTCTTGAATATGTTAGTAAAGATTCATGTTTTTGAGTTGGTCAAGCCAAATAAGACAATAAATTGAAATTTGTTGAACTGTATTGTTGGTCTCATTAATCTTGCTCTTTTTGAGGCTGTCATTAATTATTTTTAAATATTTGAATTAATTGTATTTATCATAAATTAGATTTAAGGCCTAATTATGCATTCTCATGGAGGATGCAATTAAAGATGTGAAATGAAATAAAAACAACAGCTAGTACTTCTGCAGACTCAGCTTGCTTAATTTTTCAAAGTACTGTTAATAAAATCAACATAACTAATTTGCATTTCTGAGTGGATAAATAGACATTGGAAAAGGAAAAATTTTCTTTGTGTTCAGAACAAAGCAAAAGGAGAAAGCAAAATTTCCTTTATAAATATAAAACAATTTTCATATAGGGCATTTTTGCAGAAATCAGAGTCAATATCTTAGTAATGTAATCTCAGAATTCTTAGTCTGGGAGTGGACTGTGATATAATTCCATAAGCAAAATATTTATAGAATGACTGAAATGAAGTTGTGTCCTTTTTATCAAATGCCAGAAGTATCCCCCAATCATTGTGATAACCAAAACCAAACAAACGAAGAAAACCATTACTTCCAATTTCCAGTATACTCCTGGGAGCATTACTGCTCCATTAAGATCCACAGGTTTAAGGTCACAAGGCCAAAGAACTGGAGAGGGACAACAGCCTCACAGTTTTGAACTTGGAAAGCAGATGTGCTAGCGGTAAGAGCAGAGCTTAGAAAGCTGATCCTAAGCCAGCAGCCAGGAAAACTGACAACCTGATTTACACCACAGAAACTCAGAAAGGCTCATGAATTTGTGACCATATGTATCTCCACAAGTAGAGGTGAAGGTAGGTTAAAAGCAAGATGGTATGGAAGTCTGTTTCAAGTTGAGTCTGGAGGCACTGACTGAAAAAACCATGAATGAGTATTTCCACCTGAATGAAACATTTCCACTCCTTACCCTTGATTCTATTTGGTTTCCAGAATCCTGGCAGCCTGTATTGTACCCTCTAGTCTGGGGCTTGTAATATTCTTCTATGGGACTCTCTATAGCTTAGAGGAACTAAAGGTAATGACCTCAGGGTTACCTGGTAAAACATCTCAGCCAGATCACCATACAGTGAAACTCTTGTTTCCCTTTTCTAAACCCTGTTCTGGAGCTCAGATTTTCAATCAATTTATAGAGACCCATGCTTTGCTATGAGTGGGAAATCAAGGATCACCAAACATTTGAGAAAAGCCTTCAATGTAAAAGCTGGAAACTCAAACAAACTAAAAAATGCAACCTCAGGGAAAAAGAATGAGGCTGGATTAAGAAAACTTCAAAATATAACCATTAGTATCCTTACAAAGTAAAACACTTCATTCTTAAAGTAAATAAGAACAGGTTGTTATAAAAAGGAACATCAGAGACAAAAAAGTTAATGAAAAGGGAGTAAAAAAGTAGAAGTAGAAAAAAAATTAGAAGACGAGGAAATCTCCAAGAAAACAGACACAAAGTGCAAAGAGAAAAACAATATGTCTGAAAAGATAAGAAATTTAACCTCTTCAGGAGTTCCAGAAAGTGAAACAAAATGAGGAGGAGAAAACTATCCATTAAGTCATTAAAGAAAATTCCCCTAAACTGAAAGCTTTCCTTGGTTTGCTTCTAGTGTTATCCAGGGGAGCCTGACAAAGAGTTGCATCTTTTTGGATTCCTTAGGGCACCTTTATTTAAGGAATATTGTCAATATTTAAGGAATATTTAGGGGAAGTCAGTGAAGCTCTAAGTCCAGGAAATGGAGAATTTGACACAAGCAAAATCGTCCTCTTGAAGCCTGAAGGACTAATCAGGAAGGCTTTAAGTCATTCTGAGGTGCTTAGAATTAAGCACAGCGTGTAATAACATGCAGGGAACAGTTAGTAAATGGTCATTGACATGAACAATTGCATGCTAGCCCTTGACTGTGCCTGACTGGGATTGGTAGTGGTCTTAATGGGCTGTTGTCTTCTGAACATTCCTCTTGGGACTGCAGCTCAAGCAGAAAGAGATTTGGATTTAAAATATGTTTTAGGCACGGTTATAGCTTTTTTCTAAACCAAAAACAGGAACTCTTATCCTTGCAGGTAATTTTCTTTCTGAATTGTAAATTTATTATATGAAAAGTTTTGCAAAGGTATACAAATTGACATTTAATTTGTTAAAAAGAATAAAATTATACTGAATTGGATATGCTCCAGAAACTCTAGGCTACCTGCAGTAGCCTTAGGTTATAAATGCAAATATATTTCATTATAATTTTGTTCTACAATCAGTGCAGCATGCATAAATAAGCTGAGTAAAGCTAGATTGTGCGATAAACAGCAGTTTCAATCAATGGCACCTGAGATCCTCTAACCTATTGGAATCTATTGTTTTAGAAGGTTGAACTTTTTAGAGAGGGCTTCACTATTTGGCAACTACCTCTCAAGATTTAGGTCATAAAGTTCCGCAATACTGGATAAGGGCAGGCTACAGAGTTTCTTTCAGACACACTGAGAAAGGCACATTTATAATACTGAATAATAGGGAAAACAGTTTCTTTTAGGGGAAATCTGAAAACTAAATACTGTAAGACTATTACTTAGAATAGAAAACTTTTATTTTTGTGATCAAATTAAAAATGGGAATAAATCGGATACTACAAAGTTGCGATATGACAATTTAGACCACTTTGACAGGACTATGTTCTAACTTGTTTTCTGTCTTTCCCTTGTCTTATCGAATGTATACATTACTATTTAGCAGTCTGGATCTTTCTCCACATTTATTTTATGTGGCAATGATTCTTTGTGTTCTTGGATGTAAACTACACTTGGAAATTGAATTTATTTGGGCGAGGGAGCCAAGCAGACCATATCTACCTTTATACATTTGAGATTGTAGCTTTTGCCATTTCAAATAATTCTCTCAGAGCACTTGGAAATTTCTCATCCATATCGTGGTATCTAGGAGCTCTGGAAAGGAACAAAATGCTAGTGTTTTTCTATTGAAATCCCATTTACTCCATTCTTCCTGCTCTACTAGTAGGCATAACTGTAGTTGGTCAGCCAGGCAAATGCTGTTGTGAATGCAGAATTAGATACCAGTTTTTTAGATGAAACTGAAACAAGGATTATTTCATTGCCATCCAGGTAGATTTAATCTTTTTATCCTTCAAATTCACCCAGACCTCTCGCCTGTCATCTCCTCCAAATCTCTGTACTTGTGCTCCCCTACTTGCCCTTTCATTTTATTCTCAATTTTCTTGGCTCAAGGAGCTCCAACAATGGTGACACCAACTGCTGAAGAGTGACACATTCAGGCTAACAGTTGGGATTTTATTGTTTGATACCAAATTATTTACTGGATATGTTTTGATAAATAAAATGTAGCAAAACCAGAAGAAACTACTCTTACCTTTCCTAATAAACACAACTTATTTATTTAAAATTACTTCTAAACATATGTCCTTCTTCTGGAATCTGGGTGGGATTCTCTGTGAAGAGAAGCTCATCATACAACATGATACGTTTCTGGGTTAAGTGAACACATTTTACTTGAAATGCTACTTAACGTTTCTTATCTACTTCTAATTATAATGCCTTTTTTCCCTTTCTTATTTTTTTCCAGCATCCTTTCCTGAACTATTTTTAAGACCTTACTATCTGCAAAGAACTAAGTAGACACAATCTTTATCCTTGAGGAACTTACAAGGGAGTGTGCGAAACAGAGATATGAGTAACTATACCACAATGCAAACTGCTAACACTTATGGATAATGCTACTATGAGCTGGACACAGTACTAAGATCACAGAGAATCTCATTTAACCCTCAGAAAAGACAGTACAGGGTAGGTTAATATTGCTTTCATTATAACATATGAGGAAATAGGTCCAGAGACTTTGGATCTTTGGTTTAGGTTAAAGAAACTAAGTTTTCTGCCTCCAAAGCATAGGAATTTTTGCACAATGACTCACAATATCCCCAAAGGCAGAAATGTAGATGGAAGATAACAGGTATCCTAAAAGTGAAGCAGGTCATACCCCCGAAATGCAGTAATAGGCAGGTGGGGAATGTGGGATCAGGGATGGATTGATGGAGTAGGTGGCAATTAAACTGAGTTGAATGGCATTAGGGTGTTGAGAGAGAAAGAGAGAAAATGTGTGCATGTGTGTGTGTGTGTATGTGTGTGTGTGTGTGTGTGTGTATAAGGCACCAACAAACCAGGCTTTCAGCCTTGAGAAAGCTGGGCATCTTTTTGAGTATATTTGCAGCAACTTTACCTGAGTCTTATCAGAGCTCTGAGACAGCTGCAGTCCATTGAGTTAAATGGTTTGTCAAAGATCCCACAGCTCATCAGAAGCAGAGCCAGGACCAGGACTACTGTCATGTTTATACTTATACAATTTTTTTTTTTTTTTTTTTTTTGCGGTACGCGGGCCTCTCACTGTTGTGGCCTCTCCCATTGTGGAGCACAGGCTCTGGACGTGCAGGCTCAGCGGCCATGGCTCACAGGCCCAGCCACTCCACAGCATGAGGGATCTTCCCAGACCGGAGCACGAACCCATGTCCCCTGCATCAGCAGGTGGACTCTCAACCACTGCGCCACCAGGGAAGCCCTACTTATACAATTTTAATTGGCTTTTATGTTGTATCACAACTCATTCAATCATAGCTCACTGTAGTCCAAAAAGTTGATCCAGAGCCTTGTGACCAATTATTTGGAGCCACAACTGGTGACTGATTTCCTGTTCCTAAAATAAGTTCATACTGGGGAAATCACTTGACTATAATTAACCTTCTTTAAAAATGGAAGCACATAATCAATGTGTGACTAATATTGCCAAAGAAACTATTAGTCATCAGATATTTCAATATGAAAAACAATTCAAAATGTTTTAGAAAAGTGAAAAAAAAAAGACTTGGGAAAGAGATTGTTTGAGGTAATAATGAAAGATCTGAAGAGTGGGAGCATTTACCTTGGTGAATAAAAGGTTAAGATATTGTCGATCGGGCTTCCCTGGTGGCGCAGTGGTTGAGAGTCTGCCTGCCGATGCAGGGGACATGGGTTCGTGCCCCGGTCCGGGAAGATCTCGCATGCCACGGAGCGGCTGGGCCTGTGAGCCATGGCCGCTGAGCCTGCGCATCCGGAGCCTGTACTCCGCAACAGGAAAGGCCACAACAGTGAGAGGCCCGCGTACCGCAAAAAAAAAAAAAAAAAAAAAAAAAAGATATTGTCGATCATCAAGTTTAGATTATCATTGTAATGGGAAAAGACAGTCTACCCCCACCTTTAGCTCTGTACACATTCAATAATAAGTTTAAAAATGCACACTGAAGTTCAGAATTTGATGTTTGAGAAAATCAATTTCATTCACTTTATACACTTGAAAAAGTTTTTTTAATTTTTTGGAAAAAGATCCAGTTTATATGAGCTCATAAGGCTTCATAGAAATTGAGTTTATAATTTTGGTTTTGAGGGAAGAAAAGGGATGGTCTCTGGGTATAAGATATATACATATAATATAAAATATATAATGTTAATTATAATATAATAAAAAATTCACTTAATTATGTGCTATAAAAAGGAATAAGTTAGTTATTATAACATAGGCTAATTGTATTAACCTATTATATATGCATAACCTATTATAATATAGGTTAGTTTTATAAATTATGATATTTTCTATAATTAACTCATTAGTATTAATTTTTTAATGACAAAAAGATTAGTGCAACATAAAAGTTTAAAAATAACGAATGATTTAAGTGTAATTTGGAAGCTTATCAATAATAAAAGCTTGAGTGAGAGCTATATCCTTCATTGGAAGATGAGGGTAACTCATAGTAGTTCATAGATAATAATTCATTAAAAACTTTCATTACTGTGTATTACCAGCATACACAAGTCAAATAACGTGACAAATCCACATGCTCCCATCACCCAGAGTCAATTATTGTCAACCTCGTTGCCAATATTATTCCACTTATCCTCCCTCTTACATTTTAATTTTTACTAGAATCTTTTAAAATAAATCTTAGACATAATGTTATTTCACTCTAAATATTTTACTATATTGTTAACAGATGAGAGTTTTTTTAAGGTGCCCACAATACCATTATCATCTAGCAAGTTAATAACTTTTTATTATCTAATACCTAGGCCATACTCAAATTTCTTCAATTGTTTAAAAAAAATTTTTTTTTAACAGTTGGTTTGCTCAGAAAGAGATCCAAACAAGACCCAGGCAAATACACTTTATTTGGCTGATATGGCTCTTAAAGCTCTTTTAATCTGTAACAGACCTTCCTCCCCCCACCTTTTAAAAAAAGATCTATTTATTTATATATTTATTTATTTATTTTATTTCTGGCTGTGTCTTCTTAGTTGCGGCACGCGGGATCTTCGTTAAAGTACTCGGGATCTTTCGTCGTGGTGCGTGGGCTTCTCGCTAGTTGTAGCATGTGGGTTTTTTCTCTTCTCTAGTTGTGGCGCACAGGCTCCAGGGCACGTGGGCTCTGTAGTTTGCATCACATGGACTCTAGTTGAGGTGTGCAAGCTCAGTAGTTGTGGCGCATGGGCTTAGTTGCCCTGCGGAATGTGGGATCTTAGTTCCCTGACCAGGGATTCAACCTGCGTCCCCTGCATTGTAAGGCGGATTCCTTACCACTGGACCACCAGGTAAGTCCCTTCCTCCCTTTTTAATGGTATTTATTTGGAAGAAATAAGGTCATTTGTCCTGTGGAATAGTCCATATTATGGATCTGACTGATTATTTCCTCATCATATCAAATAATCTGTTTCTTTTTCTTCTACTTTCCATAAATGGTAGTAATATTTGATTATATTTGATTATATTCAGGATGACTCATTTTAAAATTTCTTAGAAATGCTTCAAAAACAACTGTAATTATGTTACAGAATTATTTAGTGTCTCAGATAAGTGAATACACAATTTTTACATACAGTAAAAATAAGGTGTATTTTACATATAATAAAAGTACAGATCTCAAGTTTTCTATTTACTATGTCTTGACAATTCTATACCCATTTCCCCACCACCCAAAACAAGATACAGCACATTTTTATCACCCCAGAAAGTTCCTTTATGTTCCTAGCCAATCAATCCTCCCTTCCAGAAGCAACCACTTTCTGATTTCATTCACCACAGATTAGTTTTACGTTCTTGGATTTTATATAAAAGCCTTCTTTTCCTGAATGAAACACTTTTGAGATTCACCCATATTGTTGCATGAATCACTAGTTCTTAGCTTTTTATTTTTGAGGAGCAGTCTATGGCTATGCCTCAATTTGTTTATCAATTCTGTTGAGGAATATATGGATTTTGTCCAGTTTTTGGCTACCATGAATATAGCTTCTCTAAGTATTTTTTTCAGCTTTATTGAAGTATAATTAACAATAATTAACAAATAAAATTGTAATATATTTAAAATCTACTATATAGCTCAGGGAACTCTACTCAGTGCTCTGTGGTAACCTAAACGGGAAGGAAATCCAAAAAAGAGGGGATATTTGTATACATATAGTTGATTCACTTTGCTGTACAGTAAAAACTAACACAACATTGTAAAGCAACTATACTCCAATAAAAAGTAATTTAAAAATAAAGTGTATAATGATTTGATATATATTGTGAAAGATTCCTACCACTGAGTTAATTAACAGACCCATCACCTCACATATTTATTTATTTATTTATTTTATTTATTTTTTTAATGAGAACACTTAAGTTCTACCCTCTTAGCAAATTTCAATTATACAGTACACAATTCTTTTTGTGGGTATATACACACATATTCATCCCTCTTGATCTTCTATGTTTTTTTCTTGGAAGCTTTATAGTTCTAGCTTTTATGTTTAGGTCTATAATCCATTTTTAATTTATTTTTGGGTATGGAGTGAAGTACGGGTCAAGAGTCTTATTTTCTTCCAGACAATTGTACAGTCTTTCCAGTATCATTTGTTAAAAAGACTTTGCTTTGTTGAAAATCAGCTGCTTTGTTTACATGTAGATCTATTTACCTCTCCTTATTCCAGTAATTAACTGTCCTGATTAGTTTAGCTATAGAGTAAGTCTTGAATTCAGAAGGTGAAAGTTCTTCACCTTCTTCTTTGTCTTTTCAAGGTTGTTTGGCTATAGTTTGCATTTCCTTATAGATTTTTGAACCACTGTGTCAATTTCTTCAAAAAATGTTGCTGATACTTTGTTACTTGTGTGGGATCCATAGATCAATTTAGGGAGAATGAATGTTTAATGATATAAACTCTTCCAATTAAGAACATGGCACCTCTCTCCACTTGTTTACATCTTCTTTAAGTTTCTCAGCAATGTTTTATAGTTTGCAAGACAAACACATTACACATCTTCTGGTCCATTTATTCCTAAGTATTTGCCTTTTTTGGATGCTTTTATTAATGCTCTTAAAAATTTCACTTTTTGGTTAGTATGGGGAAATAAAACTGATTTTTATATCTCAAAATTTTATTTTATAAATATGTTCAACGTACACATTAGTTCTAGTAGTTTTTTTTTTTTTCCCTCTTTGGATTTCTTAGGGTTTTCTTTGTGTACAATCATATCATCCGGGAAAAAAACTATTTTCATTTTACTACATTTCTAATTTTATGCCTTTTGTTTATTTTTCTTGCCTTGATTAGAGTTAATGACTAGAACTTCCAATGAGTGCAATGTTAATATGGAAAGGGTGATTACAGACACTTTCTAACTTTTAGGGAGAAAGTGATAAATATTTGCCATTAAGTTTGATGTTAACTGTACATTTTTAATAGATGCACTTTATTAGATTGAGAAGAGTCTCTTTTATTTCTAGTTCACTTAGAATTTTATCAGGAATAAGCATTAAATTTTGTCAAATGCTTTTTTGTGCATTTATTATCATATGATTTCCCTTTTTATTATATTAATGTGATGAATTATATTGATCGATTTTTTTTTCTTTTGCTGTACACGGGCCTCTCACTGTTGTGGCCTCTCCCTTTGCGGAGCACAGGCTCCGGACGCGCAGGCTCAGTGGCCATGGCTCACGGGCCCAGCTGCTCCACGGCATGTGGGATCTTCCCGGACCAGGGCACGAACCCACGTCCCCTGCATCGGCAGGCAGACTCTCAACCACTGCGCCACCAGGGAAGCCCCAATTTTTGATTGTTAAACCAATTTTGCATTTCCTGGTATATATGCCATTGATTATGGAATATATCATCCATTTTACATACTGCTGGGTTGGATTTATTAATATTTTGTTGAGAATTTTATATATATTCATGAACGATTTTTATCTGTAATTTTATTTCCTTTGAAAAATGTTTTGGTAATATCTTTGTCTATTTGTATTTAGCATTATTGTGGCTTCATAAAATGAGTTAAGAAATGTTCCTTTCCTTCTCATCTATTTTATCAAAGAAATTATGTAAGCTTGGTATTATTTCTTATGAACTGTTTAGTAGAATTCACCAGTTAAACTATCTGGACCTCAAGTTTTTGTTTGTTTGTTTGTTTTTTTCGGGGGCACATGTGTAAAATTTTAATTCACAATTATTTTTCGTGTTATATACAGGGCTATTCAGTTTTTCTATTTCTTTCTGAGTCAGTTTTGGTAAATTGCATTTCTTAAGGACATTCCATTTCATCTGTGTTGTTGAATTTATTGCCATACAATTGTTTAAAATACTCCCTTATTTTCATTTCCTGGCTATAGGCCCTGTTAGGCTACCACCTCTTTCATTCTGGACACAAGCAATTTGTGCTTTTTCTGTCTTCTTTTCTTGGCCAGTCTTGCTAGGATTTTGTAAAATATATTAATCTTTTTTAAAAAAAGTTGTTTAGTTGCTGTGTTTTTTGTTTTATATTTCATTGTTTTCTGCTTTTATCTTTATTTTCTTCCTTCTATTTTTTTAGATTAATTTGCTCTGCTTTTTCTAACTTCTTAATATAAAACCTGAGGTCACTTATTTTAAACATTTCTTCTTTAATCAGGAGTTCAGATTAATAAATTTCTCTCAAGCACTGCTTTAGCTGCATCTCACAAACGTTTATATATTGTATTTTCATCATTGCTGTTTGAAATATTTTTAAAAATTTCCTAGTGGTTTATTCTTTGTCTCTTGGGTTATTTAGATGTATGCAGCTTATTTTCCAAATAATTTGAAGTTTTCTACATATTTCTAATTCAATACTATTGTGGTCAGAGAAATACACTCTATGATTTCATTCTCTTGACAGTTTTTTATGCTTCTGTATGACCCAGCATATGATCTATCTTGGTTATCTCATGTGCATTTCAAAAGAATTTGTATTCTGAAGTTGTTGGGTGAAATGTTCTATAAAAATTAATTTGTTCAATGTGGTTGATAGTGTTGTTCAGAGTTTGTGTATCCTCACTTTTTATTGTAGTTGTTCTATTGGTCTATCAATTATTGATAGAGGGGTGTTAAAATCTCCAATTATCATTATGGATTTGTCTATTTCTCCCTTTAGTTCTATAAGTTTTTGGTTCATGTATTTTGAAGCCCTATCATTAGGTGCATATATATTTAGAATTCTTAGCTTTTTGTGACTTGGACCTTTTATCATTTGAAAATGTCCCTTTATCTCTTCTTGTCAATGTCTATTTTGTCTGATAGTCACAGCAGATTTTTCCACTCTTATTTCAATCTAAATCTGTGTTTTTATTTATCTATTCACTATGCTTAAAGTATATATTTTAAAGACATTTTATAGTTGGGTCTTACTTTTAAATCCAGTCTGAAAATCTGTATCTTTTCATGGAGTACATTTGTACCTTATGCAATTATTTACATGGTTGGGTTTAATTCTATCATCTTGGTATTTATTTTCTGTTTAAACCATCCAGTCTTCCTGTTTCTCTTTTTCTGTCTTCTTTTGGATTAGTCATATATTTTATAAAATAAAATTCGATTTTATCTACTTAATGAACTATTTTTATTACTTTTTAGTGCATGCTCTAGAAAGTACAATATTCATCTTTAACTTACCACAGTTGAATTTTAAATATTACCTTGCAAACAATGTAAGAAACTTACAACAGCATAATTCTATTTAACTTCCCTCTTGTTCTTTATGCTTTTGTTATATCTTTACTTTTTTATATCTTATTACTTTAAATACATTGTTATTATTTTTTCTTTACATTGCCAATAGTCTTAAAGTTAAATATATATACATATACATATGTATGTTCACACATATGTAAAAAAGTCTTTTATATTTAGCCACATAGTTGCCCTTTCTGGTGGTCTTTTATTTTTTCCTTTAGATTCAGGCTTCTATCTTGTATTATTTTCTTTCATACTAAAAAATTTCCATTAACATTTCATGTAGATCAGGTTTATTGAGATAAATTCTCTTGACTTTGCCTATTTGAAATGTCTATTTTGCTTTTATTTCTGAGGGATATATTTGCTATATACAGCATTCTATTATTGCTTTCAGTACTTAAAGAATGTTATTCCATTGCCTACTGGCCTCTTTTTTTTTTTTTGAGAAGTCAGCCATCATTCCTATATTCTTTTTCTTGCACGTGTTGTGCCTTTTTTTTTTCCTGGCTGTTCTTAAGATTTTTCTCTTTATCTTTTGTTTCTAGTAGTTTGATGTTATGCCTAGAATATGTGGATGTATATATTTCATTAATTTTGGAAAATTCTCAGCCATTATCTCTACAAACTAAATGTCTGCCCCATTCTCTCTTTCTCTGTTCTCTTTCTGGAACTCCAGTTATACATACATTAGATAATTTGATGTCATTCAACAGGTCTTGGCTTCCCCATTCAGTTTAAATATTTTTTTCTCTTTGTATTTCTGTTTGGATGATTTCTATTGTTGTTTTCCAGTTCACCAATCTTTTCTTCTGCTGTATCCACTATGCCCTTATGCTCAGTAAGTGAATTTCGCACTCCTTATATTATTATAGTGTTTCTACTTAGCTCTTTTGTATAGTTTCATATATTTGAAAATTTCAACCTCTTTTTGCATCAAGTTTCACTAGATTCTGTAAGGCATTTATCAGAGTTAAAGTTCTCATTAGCTAAATAAAATATCTGAGTCATCTGTCAGCCTGTATCTGTCTTTTCCTTATTGGTCATATTTTTCTACTTCCTCACATGTTTTGTAATTTTTATTGTATGGCAGTCATCTTGTATCAGGAAACTGTCAGCAAAGGGCTTCCCCTTCCTCTGTCAGACTGCCAGAACGTGTGCTGAGTCAGTCTCATCTGTCATTTCACTGAGCATAGGCTTTGTGGTAGATTTAGTTAGATTCGGTTTGCCACTGGCTTCAAATACTTTAAGGATCAGCAACTTCTTTTCAACAGGGCCTGAGATATGAGCACCAATAATTCTCCAGCAATACTTCAATGCTTTAAAACTCAATTCCCAACTTTGTGAGTTACTGGAAGTTAATTTTGCTCTCCAGACCTGCCCTGGCTTTCTGTATCTCAGGACAGCTCTGTTTATCCTGTTTCCTTAACCCCTTGGTACACCTCAGGGGATCTCTTCAGTTTTCCCATTCTACTCCCAGCCTTCAGTGGGTTACTGCCTTGAAGTCAGTGAAAGACCCAGTGAAAATCCTGTGTAACTCTCCAACTGCCCCCCAGCCTGCTGCTGTTGGTGTCCTCTGCCTTGTGCTTTGGTGAAGGCCTTTGTGTGCCAGAGGAGTCCTGTTCTCTCTTCTTGCTCCCAGCCTTTAGCACGTTGTCCAGATGTACTTAGTGATGGTTTCATAGAGGAGAGTTTGTGGGTGGGTGCACATTCTCTCTGTGACTGGGGCTCCTTGGGTCTGTAATCTGTCATACTAACCCACAGTAGCTACTTATAGCTTGTTAAAAGTTGAGCTGGTTTCTCTTTACCTTCACATGGAAGATTAGTCTCTCCTACCACTACTATTGTTCTTCTATCAATAGAAGCAGGCATATGATTCTCTTAGAAAAGATTTGTCCATTTTATTTTATTTATTTATTTATTTGACTGCAGCTTGTGGCTTGTGGGATCTTAGCTCCCCAGCCAGGGATTGAATGTGGCGCCCCCCGGCAGTGGAAGCATGGAGTCCTAACCACTGGATCACTAGGGAATTACCCAAGATTTGTCCATTTTAAAATTCAATTCCCTCAGGGCTTTTTAAAAAAAAAATCATTAGCTCTCTGATACTCTGAAAAACTCTTCTTTTGTACTTCTGTCTGTTTTGTTTTGATTATATTTAAAGTGGGGATGATGGTTGTATTAGTTTCTTTTTGTTCCTATAAAAATTGCCACAAACTTAGTGTCTTGAACTAAATTTATTATTTTACAGTTCTGAAGGTCAGAAGTCTGAAATGAGTTTTACAGAGATAAAATTAAGGTCTCAGTAAGGCTGCATGCCTTCTGGAGGCTCTAGGGGAAATTTTATTTCCTTGTCTTTTCCAGTTTTTAGAAGCTACCTGCTTTCCTCGGCTCCTGGCTCCTTCCGAAGTGATCTTCAAAGAGCATCACTCCAACTCCTGTTTCTGTTTCACAGGTCCTATTATCACTCTAATACTTTTCCATCCTTCTAGTCACAAGGACCCTTATGATTACCATTGGACCCACCAGGATAATTCAGGATAATCTTCTCATTTCAACATCCTTAACTTAATCACATATGAAATGTCTCTTCCCCATATATGGTAACATATTCACAGGTTTCAGAGATTAGGACATGAACATCTTTGGGGGGCCATTATTCAGCCTACCACAGTGTTCTATTGCAACTTCCTGCTTCCTAACAGAAACTGGAGATAAGGACATCATCTAAAATAATATGGGGCTTCCGTGGTGGCGCAGTGGTTGAGAGTCCGCCTGCCGATGCAGGGGACACGGGTTCGTGCCCCGGTCCGGGAAGATCCCACATGCCGTGGAGTGGCTGGGCCCGTGAGCCATGGCCGCTGAGCCTGTGTGTCCGGAGCCTGTGCTCCACAATGGGAGGGACCACAACAGTGAGAGGTCCGCGTATGGCAAAAAAAAAAAAAAAAAAAAGTTTTATTTCTATCTTTCACAAAGAAAGATATTTTATAGATAAAATAAAAGAAATGTTTCATTGTGGGTTATAGATAAGTGTTTCTTTTCCATAGTAAAGCAAAGAGGGAAATCTGACTCTGGAACACTAAGGCTTGACTACAAACTTGTATTGTTACTTATCTTCTTTGACCCTCTATTGGCTCAAATGGAGATCATCATCTTTCACAGATTTGTTGTGATTATGGTATTCAATTCCATAGGTACATTTCTGATTACTAATAACATAGTACGAACTCAATAAATAAATGTTCATTCACTTTCATTTTCTTTTTCTTTCTGTAGCATATTAAATTAGAAGAATGAGGACAGCAGATTAGAATTGCAAACATGCAATGGCAACAATGTCAAAGTTGAGAGTTTCCCTTTGAAACACCAGCTATTATTTGTGACCTTTACCTTGGTGGAATTGAGGTGTGTCTTACTGATAGTCAACCATGTAAAAAGATCACAGAGTTATATGCCATATGATTGGCATCCTGTTATTTTGTCTACTCTCCTGAGGTCTCCCATAGCCCAATTCAGATTCAATATCCTTACATGGTGGAAATATGTCTAATACTACATTCTTCTGACCTTTAATTATTTCCATGGTAATTGGCCCCAAAAGAAATATGCTCAGGTAAAATCTTATATCATTGTCATCAGAGTAACTTGGCAATGGCTGATGGAGTAACATTAGAACTCCATATATGAATCTTCTCTTTGTGGGCAGTTTTTCTCCTAATGAGTACCTACTCAGTACAATTAGTCATTTCAGCACCCTATATTTTAGAACTATTCATATGTGGTTTATAAATAGCTGGCACAGAAAAGTGGTTTGGGTTTAATAATGCCCTCTATTTTAGATGACACTAAGTACCCTGTTATTGCTAGGAAAATAAATAATAATATACCTCTTATAAAATGTTAATCCCAGTCCATTATTATTAGTTCATCCTGTGGTGTAGGACTGAGAAAATGTGACACGTAACTAAGAGCATAGGTGGTAATTATACTTGAAGATGTCCCATAATTAAAGTAAAACCTTTATAAAAGAGAACATTTTCTATAGTTAATTTATAACATCTCTTGCAAGATTTTGAAATGCCATTTTTACATTTCGAGTAATAAAAGATACAGGAAAACATTGCATACCATCCATGTCTAAGCACAAATGCAGTTGCCATGTGGCTTTTGCTTCCTTTCTTTCCTAAACAAAGTCCGTGCACAGGAGTACAGCATTTTGAGCTACATTTATCGTGAGAAGCAGGCTGCAGAACACAGATATAGCAATCTGCTTGGCTGACTCCTGCTGCACATTGGGAGTCATGGAATAGGTCTCAGCAGGTTGAGAGCTGTGCACCCACACACAGCAGAACGCTGTGATTATAGCAGGTAGGTGGCTCGGGTAACGGAGAACTTTAGAGAGCGGGGAGTCCAAGATAATGTGATGTGTGATTTATTGGTATTGGTGGGGACACACACTATAATTGTATCTTGGTCTAATGTCTGATTGTTGTGCCTTTTATGCCCTCTGGAGGCCAGACCCCATGTAAGTGATAACCCACTGGAGCTTTTGTTGTGAGTGCAATTGAAACATATGAAATGAATAGCAACTGATTAATTGAAGCAGACCACATTTTTGGAAAACAAATCAAAGTGATTTGCGTGAATCACAATTTGTTATATAATACACTTTGAGGGCACAAATTACCTTTTTAAAGCCTAAGACACATACATACACAGTGGAACAAACAGAAATACAATAAACTGGGCTGTAACTACATAATTCATATTGAACACTCGATGCCAAAACTGATATGAAACAAATGATTTTCCAATAAACTACTCAGGCAGAGCCATACCTGTTCTAAACTTTCAATTGAATACTATTTATAATACCAATAATTCTTCCCAATTGTTAACTATGGAATGAGGGAACAATCTGTTTTACATATTAGTTTGGGGTGTTTGTGTATTCCCAAGTAGGAAACCGATTTGTAGTCATGTCCCAGAAGATGTGGTAAATAATAGTAAAGTCTGAGAGAAGTACTTGGAGGAAAAGTTTCAGAGCAAAATCATTATTGCCGTGTTCTAGTTTTGAATAAAAATTGAAGTAGTAAAAATAGTGTTGTCAGCATTAAAGGCAAATATAATCATCATTATCATTATATGTTTCTCTGAGTTTAATATCTATAATAGATTTTTTAAAGTTTCCTTTATACATACATATACATACATATATATGAGAAATAGTCCTAGGAAAATATATAAAATATACAAAAGCATATTAGAAAATGGGATTGTACTATATGTATCACTTTATAATCTGCCTTTTTACATAACAAAAAAGTAGCAAAAATTTTTCTATTCAATAAATATATATCTGTATCGTTATGGAATATCATTATTTATTTAACCAAACACATTTTTTTTACTATGATAAACAAAATACCAAAGAACATCCATATACATAAATCTGAACATACTTGTTTGATAATTTTGTTGGGATAAGTTCCTAGAAGTGGAATTATTATTATTTTATTATTTTTTTTTTTTTGCGGTATGCGGGCCTCTCACTGTTGTGGCCTCTCCCGTTGCGGAGCACAGGCTCCGGATGCGCAGGCCCAGCGGCCATGGCTCACGGGCCCAGCCGCTCCGCGGCATATGGGATCCTCCCAGACCGGGGCACGAACCCGTATCCCCTGCATCGGCAGGCGGACTCTCAACCACTGCGCCACCAGGGAGGCCCAGAAGTGGAATTATTGAATCAAAATGTATGCAGACTTTGAAGGCTTTTGTTCACATTGTAAAATCACCTTCCAGTAAGTTTGTATCTGAGATTATTCCCCCATCTTCTTAAGTCTCATGACTCCTAACTACAAATGAAAATGTCCTCTGTAGTAGGTTGGGCTCCTCTCTTCCTTTTTTATCCTCCCTCCTTTTTCCCTTTATTCCTGCATTCCTTTAGATAGATGAAGAGCAAAGTACCTCTTTATTTTTCTTAAGTGCACAACCTTCACTCACTTAACAGAAACTTACTTAATTGAAAGATGTTTTTTAAAAATAAATCGTTATTGGAGTATAATTGCTTCACAATACTGCATTAGTTTCTGTTGCACAACAAAGCGAATCAGCCATATGCATGCACATGTCCCCATATCCCCTCCCTCTTGAGCCTCCCTCCCATCCTCCCTCTCCCACCCCTCTAGGTCATTGCAAAGCACCAAGCCGATCTCCCTGTGCTATGCTGCTGCTTCCCACCAGCCAACTATTTTACATTCAGTAGTGTACACATGTCGATACTACTCTCACTTCGTCCCAGCTTCGCCCTCCCACCCCATGTCCTTAGGTCCATTTTCTATGTCTACCTCTTTATTTCTGCCCTGCAACTACGTTCATCAGTACCATTTTTTTCTTTTTTTTAGATTCCATACATATGCATTAGCATATGGTATTTGTTTTACTGTTTCTGACTTACTTCACTCTGTATGACAGACTCTAGGTCCATGCACCTCACTACAAATAACTCAATTTCATTTCTTTTTATGACTGACTAATATTCCATTGTATATATGTGCCACATCTTCTTTATCCATTCAACTGTCGATGGACACTTAGGTTGCTTCCATGACCTAGCTATTGTAAATAGTACTGCAATGAACATTGTGGTACATGACTCTTTTTGAATTATGGTTTTCTCAGGGTATATGCCCAGTAGTGGCATTGCTGGGTTGTATGGTAGTCCTATTTTTAGTTTTTTAAGGAACCTCCATACTGTTTTCCATAGTGGTTGTATCAATTTACATTCCCACCAACAGTGCAGGAGGGTTCCTTTTTCACCACGCCCTTCCCAGCATTTATTGTTTCTAGAGTTTTTAAAAATACTTTATCAGTCTTTTTTTTAGGGTACTGTTGGCTACCTACCGAATTTTATTTTATTTTATTTTTTTTGCAGTACGCAGGCCTCTCACTGTTGTGGCCTCTCCCATTGCGGAGCACAGGCTCTGGACGTGCAGGCTCAGCGGCCATGGTTCACGGGCCCAGCCGCTCCGCGGCATGTGGGATCTTCCTGGACCGGGGCACGAACCCGCATCCCCTGCATCGGCAGGCGGACTCTCAACCACTGTGCCACCAGGGAAGCCCTGTTTCTAGAATTTTTATAATGGTCATTCTGACCAGCATGAGGTGATACTTCATTGTAGTTTTGATTTGCATTTCTCTATTAGTGATGTTGAACATCTTTTCACGTGCCTCTTGGCTATCTGTATGGCTTCCTTGGTGAAATGTCTGTTTAGGTCTAATGACCATTTTTTTAACTGGACTGTTTGGTTTTTTGATATTGAGCTCCATGAGCTGTTTGTATATTTTGGAGATTAATCCTTTGTCTGTTGTTTCATTTGCAAATATTTTCTCCCATTCTGAGGGTTGTCTTTTTGTCTTCTTTATGGTTTCCTTTGCTGTGTAAAAGCTTTTAAGTTTAATTAAGTCCCATTTGTTTATTTTTGTTTTTATTTCCGTTACTCTAGGAGGTAGGTTAAAAAAGATCTTGCTGCGGTTTATGTCAAAGAGAGTTTTCCCTATGTTTTCCTCTAAGAGTTTTATAGTTTCTGGCCTTACATTTAGGTCTTTAATCCATTTTGAGCTTATTTTTGTGTATGGTGTTAGGGAGTGTTCTAATTTCATTCTTTTATATGTAGGTGTTCAGTTTTCCCAGCACCAATTAATGAAGAGGTTGTCTTTTCTCCATTGTATGTTCTTGCCTCCTCTGGGCATTCTATCCAGAAACTGATCTATATTTCTGTTTTTGTGCCAGTACCATACCATCTTGATCACTGTAGCTTTGTGTTATAGTATGAAGTCAGGGAGCCTGATTCTTCCAGCTCCGTTTTTCTTTCTCAAGGTTGCTTTGGCTATTCGGGGTCTTTGGTGTTTCCAAATGAATTGTAAAATTTTTTGTTCTAATTCTGTGAAGAATGCCATTGGTAGTTTGATAGGGATTGCATTGAATCTGTAGATTGCTTTGGGTATTATAGTCATTTTCACAGTATTGATTCTTCCAATCCAAGAGCATGGTATATTTCTCCATCTGTTTATGTCATCTTAGATTTCTTTCATCATTGTTTTATAGCTTTCTGAGTACAAGCCTTTCGCCCCCTTAGGCAGGTTTTATTCCTAGGTATTTTATTCTTTTTGTTGCAATGGTAAATGGAAGTGTTTCCTTAATTTCTCTTTCTGATTTTTCATTGTTGGTGTATAGGAATGTCAGAGATTTCTGTGCATTAATTTTGTATCCTGCAACCTTACCAAATTCATTGATTAGTTCTAGTAGTTTTGTGGTGGCATCTTTAGGATTTTCTATGTATAGTATCATGTCATCTGCAAACAGTGACAGTTTTACTTCTTCTTTTCCAATTTGTATTCCTTTTATTTCCTTTTCTTCTCCGATTGCTGTGGCTAGGACTTCCAAAACTATGTTGAATAAGAGTGGTGAGAGTGGACATCCTTGTGTTGTTCCTGATCTTAGTGGAAATGTTTCAGTTTTTCACCATTGAGTATGATGCTTACTGTGGGTTTGTCATATATGGCCTTTATTATGTTGAGGTAAGTTCCCTCTATGCCCATTTTCTGGAGAGTTTTTATCATAAATGGGTGTTGAATTTTGTTAAAAGCTTTTTCTGCATCTATTGAGACAATCATATGTTTTTTAGTCCTTAATTTGTTAATGTGGTGTAGCACATTGATTGATTTGGGTATATTGAGGAATCCTTGCATCCCTGGGATAAATCCCACTTGATCATGGTGTATGATACTCTTAATGTGCTGTTGGATTCTGTTTGCGAGTATTTTGTTGAGGACTTTTGCATCTATGTTCATCAGTGATATTGGTCTATAATTTTTTTTTTGTGTGTGTGGTATGCGGGCCTCTCACTGTTGTGGCCTCTCCCATTGCAGAGCACAGGCTCCAGAAGCGCAGGCTCAGCAGCCATGGCTCACGGG
This sequence comes from Mesoplodon mirus, assembly GCF_964341445.2. NCBI lineage: Eukaryota > Metazoa > Chordata > Mammalia > Artiodactyla > Ziphiidae > Mesoplodon > Mesoplodon mirus. The sequence goes on along the minus strand of NC_138979.1, from coordinate 107,954,033 downwards.
CCCAGCCGCTCTGCGGCATGTGGGATCTTCCCGGACCGGGGCACGAACCCGTGTCCCCTGCATTGGCAGGTGGACTCTCAACCACTGCGCCACCAGGGAAGCCCCTATAATTTTCTTTTTTTGTGACATCTTTGTCTGGTTTTGGTATCAGGGTGATCATGGCTTCATAGAATGAATTTAGGAATGTTTCTCCCTCTGCAAGTTTTTGGAAGAGTTTGAGAAGGATCAGTGTTAACTCTTCTCTAAATGTTTGATAGAGTTCGCCTGTGGAGCCATCTGGACTTTTGTTTATTGGAAGACTTTTAATTACAGTTTCAAGTTCATTACTTGTGATAGGTCTGTTAATATTTTCTAATTCTTCCTGTTTCAGTCTTGGAAAATTGTACCTTTCCAAGAATTTGTCCATTTCTTCGTGGTTGTCCATTTTATTGGCATATAGGTTTTTTTTAGTAGTCTCTTATAATCTTTTGTATTTCTGCAGTGTGTTTTGATTTCTCCTTTTTCATTTCTAATTTTATTGATTTGCGTCCTCTCCCTTTTTTTCTTGATGAGTCTGGCTAAGGGTTTATCAATTTTGTTTATCTTCTCAAAGAACCAGCTTTTAGTTTTATTGATCTTTGCTATTGTTTTCTTCTTTTCTATTTCATTTATTTCTGCTCTGATCTTTATGATTTCTTTCCTTCTACTGACTTTGGGTTTTCTTTGTTCTTTTTTCCCTAGTTGTTTTAAGTGTAGGGTTAGATTGTTTATTTGAGATTTTTCTTGTTTCTTGAGGTGAGACTGTATTGCTATAAACTTCCCTCTTAGAACTGCTTTTGCTGCATCCCATAGGTTTTGGGTCATCGTGTTGTCATTGTCATTTGTTTCTATGTATTTTTTAATTTCTTCTTTGATTTCTTCAGTGATTTCTTGGTTATTTAGTAGTGCACTGTTTAGCCTCCATGTATTTGTGTTTTTTACAGATTTTTTTCCTGTAATTGATTTCCAATCTCATAGCCTTGTGGTCAGAATAGATGCTTGATATGATTTCAATTTTCTTAAATTTTCCGAGGCTTGATATGTGACCCAAGATGTGATCTATCCTGGAGAACGTTCCATGTGCACTTGAGAAGAAAGTGTATTCTGCTGCTTTTGGGTGGAATGTTCTATAAATATCAGTTAGATCTATCTGGTTTGTTGTGTCATTTAAAGCTTATGTTTCCTTATTTATTTTCTGTTTGGATGATCTGTCCATTGGTGTAAGTGGGGTGTTAAAGTCCCCTATTATTATTGTGTTACTGTCGATTTCTCCTTTCATGGTTGTTAGCATTTGCCTTATGTATTGAGGTGCTCCTATGTTGGATGCATAACCATTTATAATTGTTATATCTTCTTGGGTTGATCGTTATGTAGTGTCCCTCCTTATCTCTTGTAACAGTCTTTTTTTAAAGTCTATTTTATCTGATAGGAGTATTGCTACTCCAGCTTTCTTTTGATGTCCATTTGCATGTAATATCTTTTACCATCCCTCCACTTTTAGTCTGTATGTGTCCCTAGGTCTGAAGTGGGTCTCCTGTAGACAGCATATATATGGGTCTTGTTTTTGTATGCATTCAGCCAGTCTGTGTCTTTTGGTTGGGGCATTTAATCCATTCACATTCAAGGTTATTATCAATACTTATGTTCCTATTACCATTTTCTTAATTGTTTTGGGTTTGTTTCTATGGGTCTTTTTCTTCTCTTGTGTTTCGCAGTTAGAGAAGTTTCTTTAGCATTTCTTGTAAAGCTGGTTTGGTGGTGCTGAATTCTATTAGCTTTTGCTTGTCTGAAAAGCTTTTGATTTCTCCACGAATCTGAATGAGATCCTTGCTGGGTAATCTTGGTTGTACGTTTTTCTCTTTCATCACTTTAAGTATATCCTGCCACTCCCTTCTGGCCTGCAGAGTTTCTGCTGAAAAATCAGCTGATAACCTTATGGGGATTTCTTTGTATGTTATTTTTTTGTTTTTCCGTTGCTGCTTTTAGTATTTTTTCTTTGTATTTAATTTTTGGTAGTTTGATTAGTATGTATCTTGGTGTGTTTTTCCTAGGTTTTATCCTGTATGGGACTCTCTGTGCTTCCTGGACTGGGGTGACTATTTCCTTTCCCAGGTTAGGGAAGTTTTCAACTATAATCTCTTCAAATATTTTCTTAGACCCTTTCTTTTTCTCTTCTTCTGGGATCCCTATAATTCGAATGTTGGTGAGTTCAGTGTTGTCCCAGAAGTCTCTGAGATGGTCTTCAATTCTTTTCATTCTTTTTTATTCTGCCCCTTGGCAGTTATTTCCACCATTTTGTCTTGCAGCTCACTTATTCATTCTTCTGTCTCAGTTATTCTGTTATCGATTCCTTCTAGTGTATTTTTCATTTCAGTTATTGTATTGTTCATTTTTGTTCGTTCTTTAGTTCTTCTAGATCTTTGTTAAACATTTCTTGTATTTTCTCAATCTGTGTCTCCATTCTATTTCTGAGATTCTGGATCATCTTTAATATCATTACTTTGAATTCTTTTTCAGGTAGATTGCCTATTTCCTCTTCATTTATTTGGTCCTGTACCTTTCTCCTTCATCTGTGACATATTTTTTTGCTGTCTCAGTTTTTTTTATTAAAAAAATTTTTTTTTTTTTTTTTTTTTTTTTTTGCTGTACGCGGGCCTCTCACTGTTGTGGCCTCTCCCGTTGCGGAGCACAGGCTCCGGACGCACAGGCCCAGCGGCCATGGCTCACGGGCCCAGCCGCTCCGCGGCATATGGGATCCTCCCAGACCGGGGCACGAACCCGTATCCCCTGCATCGGCAGGCGGACTCTCAACCACTGCGCCACCAGGGAGGCCCTAAAAAAATTTTTTTAATGTTTGGGTTTGTGTTCCTGTCTTACTGGTTGTTTGGCCTGAGGGTTCCAACACTGGAGTTTGTAGTCTATTGGGTAGAGCTGGGTCTTGATGCTGAGATGAGGAACTCTGTGAGACCACACTCCCATGAATATTCCCTGGTGTCTGAGGTTCTCTGTTAGTCCAGTGGTTTGGACTTGGAGCTCCCACTGCAGGAGCTTCAGCCCGACCCTGGGCTTGTGAACAAAGATCCCGCAAGCTGCCTGTGCTCATTTGTTGCTGGGTGCTGCTTAATTACCAGAGAGTTTCTGTTAAGGATTTTTAGCCCTCTTTGAGTCCAGACCTGTCTGAAGCAAGGTCCTGGAGTAACACCCCACCGTGTGTGGCAGACGGCAGGCAGGACATCTGAAAGATGATTTTAAATAATTTCTCATCTTTGCATTAATTCACTCTAGGAAGGAAAATCACTCATCTCTGGAATTTTAGGATTCCATGCTGTCATTTCTGTGCCCGTCCTCTTATTCCTGTTTGTGTCCATTAAAATATTTTCCTAGGGGAAATCGATGTATAGACTTTAAATGTTATTTCATTTCTTTTAAAAGGAAATGAATACACTACAAAACTCCTAAACCTAGTTATGATTGCCAAATGTCTAAGCAAGTCACACTAATCATTAGTAAGTTGAGCATAGAATGATCCATAGACTCTTTCTCCCTCTTAATTTATTAGGTCTTTTAAACTAGAGGTTCATTATCAGGAGAGCAGCACATATCTCAACATACACTTGCTTGGCCTTCATAGAAGCTTGTGGTCTCTAATTTTTTTGTATGTATTTTACCTCTTCTTGACAAGTACATATATTTTTAAAATCCTGAATTAAGAGATTTGAAAGGAAACCAAAAAATTTGGACAAAAATAATTTTCACAAGGGCAAAGTTAGAATTGGGGAAGTTTTGGGTTAATAAAAATATTAGAAATTGTCAGAGATTTCCCCTACAAAGTGTTTACATAATATGAACTAGAAAACTTATCACATTGATAAGTTCTTACCTTTAAGAAATTTGTTTTAATAATATCATGATATTCCAAGGTAGGCACAGCGGCACTGATGTAAGCATATTGATTGGTAATATTTTTTTCTAGCCAAATGTATTTTCAACTTAATGGCATAACACATTAGGAAAATAAGTTTCATTTAATTAGGGTGGCCCAAGGCAAAATTTTGAACTAAGTGGGATTGATCCTAGCCATCTTCCTAACTCCAATTTCTCATTGAAAAATTATTAAGCATATAGGGGCTTCCCTGGTGGTGCAGTGGTTGGGAGTCTGCCTGCCGATGCAGGGGACGCGGGTTCGTGCCCCAGTCCGGGAGGATCCCACGTGCTGCGGAGCGGCTGGGCCCGTGGGCCGTGGCCGCTGGGCCTGCGCGTCCAGAGCCTGTGCTCCATGGCGGGAGAGGCCGCGGCAGTGGGAGGCCCGCGTACCGCAAAAAAAAAAAATTATTAAGCATATATAATATTCTATTCATTGCAATAAGAGTAAAAGAATAAGATAATTTCTCTAATCTTTAAAATTACTCAGTTAGCCAGGAAAAATGAGGAACAACTGGTATGGGTGAAAGAGGTTTCCATAGGAAAGAGAACAACATGTGCAAAGATTGACTGCAAAAAAGCAAGTAACGGGCTTCCCTGGTGGCGCAGTGGTTGAGAGTCCGCCTGCTGATGCAGGGGACATGGGTTCGTGCCCTGGTCCGGGAAGATCCCACATGCCGTGGAGCGGCTGGGCCCGTGAGCCATGGCCACTGAGCCTGCGCGTCCGGAGCCTGTGCTCCGCAAAGGGAGAGGCCACAACAGTGAGAGGCCCACGTACAGCAAAAAAAAAAAAAAAAAAAGCAAGTAACAATTTTGAGGAAGTGCGAGCGTTCAGTTGGAGTTCTTTTATGCCCTGCTCTGAATCCACTAACTCCGCGCTATGGCTGTTCAGAGTCACCAGTCCATGTGGTTTCCCTTATGCATTGGACTAGGATCAGAACCTTTCTGTCTTCTTCTTCCTCTTCACAAAAATTTTCCCTGTTGTAGCTATTTGTTGGAAAGACACTAACATCTTTGTGTGAATATTTGCCATTGACTTATAGGATATTGCACATGCTATCATTCCAGGGAAAAAACCATATCACAAAAGAGGGCAATACCTAATGCAAGAAACCTTTCATGGAAGAATTTCAGGCAATAGTGGCAATCTTTGTTTGGAAGATGTTTTGGGATCTTTAGAATTACTCCTTATAGGCAGCCATTTATTTTGGCCACAAATACGTCTAATTTTGTATTTAAAAGAAATCTTTGTAATAGAAAGCTTTTCTGAAGAAAAAATGTATATCCAGTTATATGTGATACCTGTGCCACATACAAGAATTTGCTGTACTGTTACAAAACTTAGCACAACCATTGCCTTCCATTGCCTGCTTATTTTGCTAAGTACAGGTAACCATCACTGACTTGGATAATTCTCTAGACAGTACATGTCCTGAGATGCACGTGTGACAGTCAAGACAAAAGAGTAATGCTTGGAGTGGTTCAAGGCTGAGGTTCCTGTCTTATGAAAACATTGTGAGCTGGCTGGTGTGTGTCTTTCTGGTAAAACATCTATGAGTTAAGGATGCTTCCTATTGTAGGTTATAGGATCTGGTGCCTACAGATCTCCTGGTTTTGGCTTAGGCTTGTTTTACACATTAGTGGGGATTAAACTTGTTGTTACCAGTTCCATCTGTTCCATTAGATGCTTATTAATAAAACTCCAGGTGCCCAGTATTCACCACATCATAACATACGGATGGCAGTTAATTCACCTAAAGTTTTCACATTTGATGACTTCCTCATTCGTGTTAATTGGGTACTTGGAATTTTCCATCAATCATGGCATCTCAGGTTTTGACTCTTCTGAAAGAGTCCATTTGTGAGACATATATTATAAGCCAGATGTACACAAGCAAAATTAAGTGTAGGATCCAATTTCAACTATGACTCATGTCTGCTTTGACTGAAGTGCTGGGCGTAACTTGGCCCTTCAACAGACTCTTCCTCAGAAGAGGAAAAGGAAGCTAAGAGACCTCAGACCTTTACCTCAGCTCTCCTTGCTCAGAACTCCACTGATCCATAGTGCCATGAGAAAAGATTTACGTTTAAGGAGGCTTTGAAAGGACATTTGCTGCAGGGAGCTGTGTGGGGCAATTCTGAGCATGTGGAGAGTCAAGTTCTTTTCTGGGACATTGAAGAGTATCATGATTTTGTTCCTTGTGTTTCTCATCTGTAAACCCCAACAGTTAAAATCGATGGTCTCTTGGGATCATTCCAGCTCTTTAATGTGGCCAGAATCTGTTGATGAGAATTCTTGAGGTTTGAGGGAGTATTATGCTGCTTTTCTCTACCTTGCTACAAATATCTCCCCTGTTTCCATTCACCTACAGTTTAAAGAAATGCAGTGTTTAAAGAAATGGATTGTTCTTTTATTCAAAGCAACCAATTTCTCATTCCAACTTTAATCTGAAATTCATGCTCTGTTTCTCATCTCAAAGTAAAATAATTTTTTAAAAAACAAGTAAGAACATCGGTGGTACATATTTTGCTTTTTTTTTTTTCCTCTACTGCTCTTACCAGAAATGGTTACAATTTAGATACAGAATATTTCAGTGAAAGAGAAACTCAGCAGAGGGCATGGGCTCAGGCCACTTTTGTCCATGACACTCGGTGAGTCATCTTTCTGTAATGTGATTGCCCTGTAACTACTGCAGTATCTGCTCCCTGGGCTGAATCTGTAGACATCCTACTGGTTCATGTATCTTCAAGGTCAAGTAAATAAGCAATTCCTACAGCCCCAAATTTCTCCTTATGCCAACATGCTGCCAGGATACTAAGTAGGTCACAATAGGACCCAGATAATAATTCATTTCAGGTTTCCAGGTTGCTAAGAGCCCCAGTGGTTTTCCTATGTATGGCCCACATTCTCTTCAATCTTGCTTGGCTGTTTCCCTTCTGAGGTCTTGATCTCAGATCTGCATATATTTACATGTTTTAGCCTGTAAGCTTTTTAGCTGCAAATTATATAAAATAGAGGTCAGCCCTCTGCCAATATAATTTTCCTTTTTTCCCCATTTGCTTACTCTAAAAAATAAATAAAACCATGAAGAGAAAGAATAAAAAAGTGAAGTCTTTCTATAGAGGTCTTTTAACTCTGACCATCAAGACAACTGTTGCTTTAATACTCCTTTCCACAGAGCTGCACTGTATCCCCAACTTCCAAGGTGTTTTGCTCCAAGCTGGTGCTTTCCCTACTATACATGGAGGGACAGTGGTGCTTTGCAAAATTTAAAAGACTTATGATCTCTCCCGGTGAGGCTGGATCTCAAGACAATATATAGACTTGGACACTCTGAACACTCAGTTAAATCACTAATGCATGATCTGGGTTTCTGACCATTCTCAGTTCAGTTTTGCTAGTAAACATACAGTTAGTGATAATCAGTGGGTTGGGCTTTTCTGTCTCCAAGGTCATTGTGGTTCTTAACCCTTTAATCATATTTATAGAATGATTTCTTTTCTTTTGAACTTGTGTTTAGTTTCATTTTTTTGTCTATCCATTCTAATTCTTAAGTATTACTGCTGTTTAACTTACTTTCGATTTCAGGCTCCTTCAACATTCTTTAAACTTTCCAAGCACTTTTGGTTTTGTGTCCTTTTTAAAGTTACATATTATTCATGGATTTGGGAATGAAGAAGAAATACTACAAATTTATAAATTCAGTAAAATTTCATCTCTTGCACTTAGGTGATGCTAGTCTATCTGGCATATTTTTGTACATTAAAGGAAGCCTATCTTTCCTCAAGACATTTTCTTATCTGCCAGAACAAGAGTCCTAATCAATAAAGAAATCTATGATTACTATGGATTGTTCTCCCTGGAGCTGGCTGGTGTACAACATGTACCACCATATGCAGCAGACATGAAGAGCCTTTACCTTTACCTAACCATTGTTGCCCTAATTATACTTGTATACTTTCCTGAAGGAGTACCATCTTTATAGATTGACTGTGATTGCTGAAAAGTGGAACTGAACTTGAAGTTGAATAGGAGACAGTGCTTCACCAACGACTGAAATGATTGTTAGCTGGGATAAGAAAAACATCTCCTTTTCTTAGGATTATAATGTAAATCTCCTTTATCCACTACAAAACAGCAGAATCATGAAGCCAAACTTTTCTGAAGAGATTGCCTCCAGAAAAAAAAAAAAAAACAATGTTAAACAGAGAAACCTGTAACATAAATCATGCACTGTAGTACATGATTATTGGGCACATTATAATCAGTGTATGTGCAGTATTTTAAAATACATCTGATGACTAATAAATCACCCATGTGTAATGACATATGGATATCAGGAAAATGGTTCTCTGAGTACTGCTAAAATCTGCAGAGTAGAATACTGGCAGGTTTCCAAGACTTGATTCACATGCTCGTTCCAATATCTGAACAACAATGGATCAAATGTTTACCTGTATTAATGATTTAAGTTAATCATTCTATTTATTCTCAGAAGACCATAATAGGAATCAAAGGTTATGATTTAGATTTAATGCCATTCTAGTTATAGCCTATTAAATGTTCATCTTTTCACTTTCTGAACAAAGTATAACAATGGAACCCTAGTGCCTAAGCTAGAGGATAAAGTACAAACTCCTTAGCAAGGCATATAAAACTTCCCCAGCCAAGTTCACCATCTAGGCTCTTGTTGGTGTAAGTGGATGAGGGGGAGGCTTGGGCTCTTTCCTGAGCTGGGGTCTTCAGAATCTGTCCCATGATCCTGGGTAAAAGAACCAAGGGGAGCTATTGTTTGTGTCCTAGATGCAAGTGTGCTCAGGGATAGATGAAGAGCTTTTAGAACTGAATCTGAAGGGAAAAGTCTGCCATGGAGATGAGGTAAAATGAGGAGGTTGGTGCTGGAGGCAGCACCCAAGGAAATTTCTGAAGAATGAAACAGTCTGTGGGGTAGAGTGTGTTTACATTTTCAAACACTTCCCTCTTTAACTCCATCTTCTACAATTCGAACACTCACTATATTCCAGCTACACCAATTACTACTTTTCCCTCTGCCTTGAAAATTCTTCCCATCACCTCCTACCTTTTGAACATATTCTTTAAGAACCAACTCAGTCTCTACTTCTATCAATTACTTCTTTATCTGAACCTCACACAGATTTGGATGGTAGCTCCTATCCTAAGACACTGTAACTATTTATGACTGAGAGCAGGACAATACATTCTTTACTCAGTCTATGCTTGTGGATAGAACCTAAGATTCAGTAGTTTGTGATATAAATTAATGAATAAATAAAAATTATCATTACTGAGATGTGTATTCTGTCCTTATGCATAACAAATAGTCACAGTTACATTATCAAACCCCAAGTATTTATGGGCACTTTCCAGGTGCCAAAGACTCATATTTGCATATTTTTGGGGGATACTGTGGCTTATGTACGAGACATAGACTTTATCATTGATGAATTTACAATGTAACTGGGGAAACAAGATATATATTCATGAAATCAGTAGGAAACATGCAAGTTAGTGTGTGATATATGCTGTCTTTGGTACAGACCAGTTAGTAAATACTTCAAGTGAGGAATATATGGTTTGAAATAACTCCTTTTGGGAGTTCTGTGAACTCCCTGACTATTAAAGCCTTCTCAGAGAGTAGACAAAGGAATAAAAGATCGTAGGCATAAAAAAAAGAATTTCTTCATATTTACACTGGAATGAGAGTTTGAGCACTTAACAAGGTGAAAGTTGAAGTCCCTTACAATCCTGAGGTTTCTCATAACTATGAGCAATAACCACATTGGGGTAGGTGGTGTGTGCTGTTCCAGGAAGGGGAAGAGCATGATAATGTCCTTTGTCTGAGAATATGCTTCTGTTATTAGGACCTGGGGCTTCCGAAGGACAAACTAGTAGACCATCGCACAGGTTTCTGATTTCCTCTTCTTTTATTTTGTTTGAGACAATACTGTTAGAAAAATTTCAAACTAAGATAAAATTTTTCAGACATAATCTTTATTTTAATTAATTAATTAATTAATTTTTTGGCTGCGTTGGGTCTTCATTACTGTGTGTGGGCTTTCTCTAGTTGTGGCAAGTGGGGGCTACTCACCTTTGTAGTGCGCGGGCTTCTCATTGCAGTGGCTTCTCTTGTTGCGGAGCACGGGCTTCTAGGCACATGGGCTTCAGTAGTTGCAGCATGTGGGTTCAGTAGTTGTGGCTTGTGGGCTCTAGCTCTAGAGCACAGGCTTAGTAGTGTGGTTCATGGGCTTAGTTGCTCTGTGGCATGTGGGATCTTCCTGGACCAGGGCACAAACCCATGTCCCCTGCACTGGCAAGCAGATTCTTAACCACTGAGCAACCAGGGAAGTCCCATAATCTTTTCTTAATGTCCAAAATAGTCTTGTTACTAATTTCATTCTTCCTCTTCTCAAATGGATTGTGTAAGCATTCCACTAGTTCTTATCATTAAAGCAAAATTGCTTCAAAAATCCCACAGCCCTCAGTGTGCCATTGCTAAGCAGCACCACTAGGATGGAGCATTCGACATTATTTTGTATCTAATGCAAACACATATGATAATAAATTTGTTTCTGTAACCACCTATATATTTACTAACTTACCCAAATAGTTGACATTTTTCCCCTCATGGATAATTATTTTCTGACAATGCCAACCTAAACAAGAAGAAGAAAAAAAAGAAGAATGTTATTGCAGTCATGGTGCTGGGGTTCCTATCATTTTCTTTTGACTCCTATTTCACAGAAATAAGGGCTGAGAAAACCAGTACATGACTAAAGAGCACTTTCTAAGACAAGCATTTTAGTTCAGCATCATATGGCATCACTCAGATCCAGCACCATTTGCTGAAATGGTGTGTGTACTTACAGTTCTTTCTAAATGTGGTAATTAAAGGGAGAAGAGCCATTTATTTCTCTCCTTTGATTTTTAAACTTGAATTTACTTTTGTATGAGTAGAAAAAAGAGAAAATACATGAGCAGAATTTCTTTTTTTCCCCTTCTTTCCATTTGTACTCTCGTATTTAGCCCAGCCATTTACTTCATTTTCAGATTATTGGTATATATAAATCCATTAAGGAAACATGCCTGGAGCAAACAGATACCATACAGACTTATACAAAGATGCATGCAGTTTAGAGACTTTCGTCAGCTAATCAATTATGAACTGTTTTGACAAAGAAATTTGTGGTTTTGTTAAAATACCCATATATGTATCCTTATACACTCTGACTCTTATTGCTGGATATTTCTGTAGAATGTCATATCCTTTCAAAGCTCTCTTTAGCCAGTAATTATTGCTGACAACAATCTAGGCCCTGGCACTGTTTGCGGTCACCTCTGGCTGCTAAGAGGAGCAATCTAGACCCTAGCACACTGCAGTTAAATTAAATTATCATAGAGATGCAATATACGCTGCTACACCACTCTAGCCGTGAACCCAGAATTGAAAAAAGATTGATAGACTACAGGAATGGATCAACAAATAACTATGTGGGTGGTTCTGTAAGATACTTACTTCTACAAATATTGATGTAGATAAATGGAATGGGGCTTAAAAATTATATTTTCCCAAAAAGGGAAGTGTTGTTTGTATATATTTACCTGTAACTATCAGCTATCGAGTGATAATGACAATGTGTTCATGTTTTCCATATATGGGCCCATGTGATATTTGATGTAAGATTTGCCTTCATGTAAGTAATATTAACTCATCATAGGATGAGGTCACATGCCCTGTATGCTTGAGAGTGACTACTTCTCACCCCGGAAAAATGTTGCAGAAAAGATCCATTGAAAGGTGACCAAAAAATACAAGACTTTTCCTTAACTCTGGAGTATGGACCAGCATCTATGCAAAAATAAATAAATAAATAAAAAATAAAAAAAGGAAGCAGTTGCAAAATACACTGGGATGTGTCTATAATTATAGCCACCATTTAACATAATGAATTATAAGAAGTAATTCCATGATGGCACTAATACTTTTGTGTCTATAAATAAAATATAAAAATAATATTAGTTTGGAATGTCAAATGAAAGTGTGTTTTAATAAAACCAAATTAAAGAAGCCATTTAGTTTCTAACATTTAACTCCTCATTTGTATATTCAGCTTCTATGTAAGACTTTAAACAGCAAAGGAGAATACAAGACAATCATTTATTTTAAGAAGACCTAGGAGATGAGACTGGCAAATGAGGCAATTAGATAAAAATTTAAAATAGGAAACTTTAGCCATCTAAATCTCTGAAATACATAGACAACTTTTATTTGGGATTATTATAAAGTCTTCAAGTGATATGGGCATTTTAAGACCTAGTAGAGTATGATACACATACTGCCTTCATTAGTTTTCAAGAAATTCAGATGGTAAAAAATGATAGGTAATAATAATCATAAAACCAGACAGAAAAAAGTTCCTAAGAGCTTGTATTAGATGAGTTAAATCACACCACCTTGAAATAGGTATATATCACATAGAGGCAGTGAAATGAAAATATGTATGTAAAGAGAATAAAGTGAGACATAAATATATTGTATTATGTATTAGTCATAATAAAAGTGTTTATCTTTTATGTTAAAAATAGAGTATAGAATCTCATATAATGCTCAGTTATAAAATGCCATGTATCCCTCTCTCATCCCTGTTTATATTGGCATGTAAATTTTTTGCTATGGAAATAAATCAAACATTAAGAGCAGATGTGTGTCAACCCAGCTCTAAAGAAAGGATGCTAGCACTTATGGCTAATAAAAAGAGCCATAATTAATATTATCTCAAGAAGATATGGTGTCATCATGCCCAGCAATATCAGTTATTAACAGCTTTTGTTGTTAGAAAAGAAAATCCTTTCAAATGGAGAAACAGATTGGAATAGAGTGGATTCAATATGAAAATTCAAATTACTGGTGACCTACCCATACTTAACATGATTGAACTAGAGAGGGCTTAGCTGTTATCCAATCCAATCTGTTCACTTTACAGTTAAGAAACATAAAGCTCATTCACTCATTCAACAAATATTTATTGAATACCCACTGTGTGCTAGTCATGTTATAGGTGTTGGGGATGGAGCGAAGAATGAGACACATAGGGCCTTACTCTACGGAGCTTGCATGGTTGATTTGGAAAGGCTTCTCTGAGGAGATGGTATTGAAGCTGATGGATGAATGACAGGAAGGAGCCAGTTGGAAAAGATGGACAGAAGAGAATTCTAGGCAGAGGCATCAATTAGTGAAAGTTTGTAAGGCATGAATAAGCCATGAATGATTGATAAACAGGAAAGAAAGCTCACTGTGACTTGAGCATGGTGAAAATAGGACCATGAACGAAGATGAGGTGAGAGAGACAGGAAGGGGCTGATCATGTTAGCTTTATAAGCCAGGGTAGGACATTTTGATTTTTTTTTTTTTGATAGGAAGCCATTGGAAGATTTTAAGCACTAGAGTGACATGATATGATTATACAGTGAAAGAATATGATGACTGCTGTGTGGAGAATGGATCAAAGAAGAAAAGAATGGAAGAGGCTGATTGGTTAGGAGGTCACCACCTTTGTCCAAGGCAGAGGTGGTGCTTTGACTATGCTGGGAATAGTGGAGATAGAATTGTTTGCATGTGAAATAGGTTTTGGAGTAGAATCATCAAGGTTAGATGAAAAATTGGATACTAAGGGTAAACAAACTGGAGAAATCAAGGATGACTCCTAGGATTTTAGCTTGAATTGCTGGGGAGATGGCAGTACTGCTTATTGAATTTGGTAAGGCTGAGGGAAGAGGAGGCTTGGGGGAACCCTTAGTTTTTGTGACATGTGTTTGGTATGATTATTAGATATCCATGTGGAACTGTCAGTTAAGCAGTCAAATTAAAAAGTCTGACTTAGGGATGGTACTTAAAGCCATGTGACTGAGTGAATTCAAAGAGGAGAAAGCATGTATATATACAGAAGAGAGGAGGACCTAGGTACAGAAGCGGAGGAAATCTGAAAAGGAGAGTTAGTGTCACACTGGGAAAATGATATCATGGAAGCCAGGAAACAATGTTTTAAGAGGATTGAAACTGTTACTACAACAAATGCCATTGAGATAACAGGTAACACATGATCAGAAAAATAACCATTGGCCTTGGCAACATGAACATCTTTGTTGGTTTGTCCAAGAGCACCCACATAGAAAGTGCTTAAATTATTTGTGATTTTCTATTCCCATCTGCAAAAAACAGAAGTCCATGTTGCGATATTTGAGGACTTCCCCTGTATGTTAGCTGCATATTAAGGCTGCCCCCATAGCATTGGAATATTGAATTAATAAGGTTTTATATTATCTCACCTTTGATACCTTTTATCAATTAAAGTTTTATTTACATGTTCTCATAATTCAGTGTATATTTCCTTCAAAGTAGGAAAAGAAAAAAGATGACCACATCTTCTTTAAAGATGGGAAAAATAGAGGCAAAACTAATGATGCTAGGAGCCCTCTGTAGGTAGTTGTTATACATTAAGTAATTAATGAGACTGAAAAATGCAAATTTTTGAATCAGAGATCCAATTAACACTTTTTGACTAGGCAGAACAATTTTCTTAAAAGCACCTACTGCTGGAGCTCTCAGCAATAAGTTGGGCATTTTTCAGGCAAAGAGGAAGGACATACAGGCCTGATGTTTCCTGGAAGACTGTAAGAAACACTGAAGCTATAAGAAGAGAGAATTTTACCTGCAATCTTCCTATCCTATGCTAAGCCATCTTCTCGTCAAAAATGACGAAAAACTGTCAGTGCTGAAAACATCGAAATGATTCAGAAAATCTCCATGTTAATCCTTATACTCAGGATAGGAGTAAAGTGAATAAATTGTAGTTACTCCATTTGTCACAAATGAAGCTTCATTCATATCTGATTCTGGTGATACCTAGAAGAACTATTACATGTGGCTTAGGTTTAAAGACTTTAATCTTAGTTCATTTGATTTATGACAAATTCTGTTTTTTTTTGCAAAGACCGTTTTAAGGATTATTGCTCCTTCTGTTGGATCTGGGAACATGCCCAAAGTTCTCGGACAAAAAGTACCTGACTCTTAGGAGCTTAAACTCTAAAAAGTTTACAGTGCTCCTTACATTATGCGTGAAATATGACCTAAATGTAAGTAAGCTTCTTGTTAAAGTGAGCTTTTAAATTTTCCTTTATTTTATGTCTGCTCTTTTCCAACCCCACAACCCTCTTTTTACCCCTATCTTCAATTTGGTAAGCCTGGAGAGGAATAACAAATAGATGAAAGAGAATTTATTGGCATTACATTGAAGACACAAGTAATATTTTAGCTGGGATAGGTCTTGGAGAGGAATCAATCAACAGGCTCTTTTTATAAATGAGAAAACTGAGGCCTAGTGAGGGTTCCATACCTAACTGGTGATGAGAACAGATGGAAATCCAGGAGAGATGCATCCTAGTCATGTGAAATGCAGTTTGCCCTTTTATTAGACTGCGATATTCACATGTCAAGTGGGTGATACACTTTAGCGCTTCCAAAATATGACCTAAGACCAAAGCTAATTTCATCTTAGTCCATATAAATAAAAGTATACTTTTCAGAAAAAGTAACCAGACCTCATAAAAATTATTACATTTTGCTCTAGGTGCCACATTTAAAAAGAATCCCTAAGGGAAAGTTAAAAGGACACAAAAGACAATCAAAGCAAAGTCACGTGAGAAATAGCTCAGACAACTGGAAATGTTAAACTGGACTCAGAATGTCTCTTGGAAGAGACGAAAGGTAGCAAGGAAGTGATAATGATATCGGCATGGAATCAGTTTATTTTGCAAGACTAAAACAGAATGTGTATATATTTCAGGGAGGTAGTATTCCATAATGGTTATAGAATCAGACAGAACTAAGCAGCTCTGTGCCCTTGTGGAAATTTCCTAAACTATGTCTGTATCACTTCATCCTTAAAATGGGTTTAAAACACTACAAGTGGATTTAAATGAGGATATGCATCTAATGGTCCTATCCTAATGTCTGGTATGTAATGAATGTTAAATAAATGGTCACTATCATTATTAAACCTTTCATATTCCTATGGAAAGAAGGTCTCACTCAAGGTAAATATCACATCACTAGAGGAGAATAGGGGCAAATACATTCAGCCACTCCAAGTAGATGTTGTAGAGAGGAATTCATGCATAGGATGGGTGGTTTCTAAGTGCTCTCAATTCAAATGTAGTGATATTAGGACTTTGGCCTCCTACTCAGTGTTTTCACTCCTGTCCTGTGAACTTCAGGAGAAAACAGCAAATCGAAGGTATGATTGTAAAACCATTCCTGAATCTTCATTATTCAATGAAGTGCGGGTTTGAAAACAGGAACAAAGTCACAGACTCCGTATGCAGTGTCGTCATTTCCATACTCATAACATTCACCCAATAGTTATTCTCTTCCACATGTTTTCAACCTTATCTTCCTGGACAGCTCTGCTGTGGTTGTGATCCTGATACCAGATGTTTGAACCAGTGTTTGTTCCTTGTTCTGTCTCCATTTTACACATGGAGAAACAGTACGATGAGTCCATTGGCTGACATAGAGGCAGAAGGGATAGATGGAGGGAACAGGAGAGATGTAATAAGAGCTGAAGGAGAATAAGGAGAAGAGAGGTGAAGCTCACAAAGTAAGCTATTCCCAGAATCAGAATTGGCATGCACAGAGTTTTCATTCCTTAGCTCCAAGCTAGGCTGGCTGCCTTCTAAATTTTAATGTACTAATTTATTTTTCTCAAATTTAATTTACACTTTTATGACATTTAATAAGTGACTTGTATCAAATGGCCACTTGACTGCTCAGGTCCACATCTCTCATTCATATTTTTACTGAAGCAAAATTTTACAGTTTTGAATAACGCAAAGATTTTCCGGAGGTTTCCATACCGAAGTGGGAAAAACAGACACAGACCTGACTTTGCCCTGGCAGGGAAGCAGCAGTTCTAACACGGTTAGTTACTGGCAAGAGTTGTAACCTCCTGGAGGAGGCTTGTAACAACACTTGAGCTCTCGTCCCCCTCATTTAGAAGCCTCTTGGTGTTGATGAATCAATACATACATGACAGAGAATGAGGCCCAGTGATGGGGAAAAAGGGTGATAATTTTTTCATATTTGTTTTGCAAGAGATAAAATGAAAGCCCAGAAAATGAGGGATTTGTGATCACTGAAGGCTAAAGTTGTTTGTTATCCTGAGATTAGACAGACATTTAAATATTAGCTATCATACTCAGTATACCCAGACCCTTGCACTGGAAACCCTGGTTATGTTTAGAAAGGAAAGGGTAATTTTCTCGGCATCCTTCAAAACGGAATTGTTTTGAACAATAACAAAATGAGCCCCACTCTTGCCAGGTAGACGACTATTTATCTGGCCTTGGATACTGAAAAAACAAAGTCATGTGATTTATGGAATGTCAGCAACCGTCTCATCAGAATAACACAGACTTCTTTGGACTATGCACCAACCAGACTCTTTCTGGAAGGAATTTGGTTAGCAAATCTACTAAAACCTACAACATTTGGAGTCAAAAGAGTTTTGGCTTTTCATCTTCCATTTTACCTCTGGGAAAAGAATGACATACAAGTTGTATGATAGGTACAAAGCAGGATGTTGTGACTGAAATGATGAACTACATCTAACTAACTTGCACTAATGCATTATGCAAAATAAAAATATATATAATTCAAACCAAACATGTATGGTCAAAAATTGCATTGCTTGATAAAAACAGACTTTCTCCTTAAGTAGTGAGTCTAGAGGATGTATTTACAGGGCTATCAAAACAATCTGAAACATCATAAGGCATAACATTTGTTTGCCTTCTCAGGAAAGTAACTGTGCAGGCTTATGGATCATCTAAATTAGACTTTACTATTTTGATGTCCTTGCCATTTGTTCTTTTAAATTTCAAGCCTAAGGGGTATATTCTCCTATCAATGTGCATGTATAAGTCCCATTAAGGCTAATAGGAATTTGGTGCCTGAGCCCAAAGAAAAATCTGCCTCTAAGATGGCATTATGCACATGTAATACACAAAGAAAAATAACCAAAAAAAATCCATTTCTCTTCATCCAAAGCACATAAAACAATTATATTAATTATAAGTACAAGATAGAGTACTTGCTTGTGGAATTTTAAATCCATTTAATAAATTTGCGATTTTATGCATTTCTCTCCCTCAAAATTGCTTTCCTCAAATTGCTTTAGGTTGTCTCAGGCTTTGAAGAACCTAGTGACAAATGGAAACCAAGAAGAATAGGAGTGGTGGGAGTACATTTCTCAACAGTCTTCATTTATTTATATTCTGCAGCACACGCACTCATGATGTTTCAACCTTATTTCCACCAGATTCAAAATAAAACCTGGAACACAAAACAGCTTGCCCATATTTTGTTGTTTAAGGCTCTATCTCCTGAGCTTTCCTCTGTATCTCAGTTTCTAACCACATAAGAAATTTTCAGGCAAGAGTCGGTATTCAAATGAGATGTTAATTTAAAAAATTGCTCCATCCTTCTGTTTATTTTGGTAGAAGGGAAATATTGGTTCTTGGAGTTGCATTAAAGCCCAGATAAAAAACAGTTTTTATCTTTATACATCTTTCAGAAAAAAAATTCTACCTCAAGAAATTTCTTTAACAAAGAGAACATTATTTCAGACTCTAACATTTCTGTCTGCCGATTATCATTAGTCATAAGCTAAGCCCTGCACTAAATGTCTAGTGAGCACAGATAATGTTCATTTTGTCTGGAAGACAGGTTGCCGCCTGTCAAGGAGCGATGGAATAAATGACAGGTTTTGACTCTGTGCCTTGCAGGCATATTAGGCTAAGAAATCGCCAACATGATGAAAAATTATTTTGTCAAAAATTTGTAGGTCACCCATCATTGTCTAATGTATTCTGTGATTAATTGCTAGCATAGATCAGCATTATGTCTTTCCAGTGAATCGCTTAATTGTTGCCTGCTTCATGCTCTTAATGTAATGATGAGGCATCTGCTCCTTTCACATGTGCTTTTAAATGCCAGCTTTTGCATCCAGGTTACAGGGTTGGTAATATTCAACTTAAAGAACTAGTTCAAATTAAAACTTCAGGACCGCCATCTCTTCTTGCTTTTTATGAGAGCGTGCGTGGAAGGCTGAGTGTTAGTGTTAATGTATGTAGATTTTATTTCTGATGAGTGATTATTTGACTGTTCATTTTACGAAGATTTATGGTGTGCTTTCTATCTCCTGACTGCAGTGCTACTCTTATCTTTAATAAAGGAGATGAGGGCATTAATCAGCCATTGTCAGGGCTCCTGACTAAGACATTAAATGTACTGTATGGGATAGGTAAACACGCTCCAGATCCTTCTCTACTCCACTGGATCAGGCAAAAAAACACTCATTATATTTATCATAATTTCACATCTGCTGTTTTTGAAGCAATGTACCATGAGGCCATAAACTGTATTACAACTGTGCATAAATTCAACTGATTTGTGGCTGGAGTAACTAATTCCTAAAGTACATTTTAGAAAAACAAGCAGTGAGCCCTGAAATTGCAGTTCCATAAAGGCACTAAATTACTGACTGCAGAATCAAAAATTTGCTTGATGTGATTCTGCAGTGACCATTTTATAAAAAGTGACAGTGTGCCTGTGATTGAGTCAATAAAATAAGGACGAGTGAGCTGTACACTCAAACAAGATTAAAGAGAAAAGGAATGACAGAGGACAGGCTCATGGTATACAAATAGAGGAAAGCATAATTTTTCCCCCCAAATGGCTTTAGGATGCAACTATTTTAGCAACAATATTGATTTGTCAGTAATCTTTTCATTATTGTGGAGGTGAAAGAAAAGATTTTATTTTTCTCTTTTATTCATTTCACAGCACAATCGGGAGCGTACTTAATATGTTAACAAAGTGGATTTAGAAATAATTTTTTAATTGTGGCATTATCTATTGATTTAAGCTTGCCATAATATTTTCCAAGATTATAAAGGATAATTCTTTATGGATTATTTACTTGTCTCCTTGTTTTTAAGGGTGTATGTCCAAGTAAGCTCTTTGTTAAGGTATCTAGCCATGTTTGGGTAGAAAATGCATGTGTGTACGTTTATGCGAGGGGGGAGTGGAATATTTCTATGTGTGACTTTACCTTTACAGATGTGTACCACTTCATTTTTTACAAACTTGATCAGTACCTGAACTTGCTATAATATCTTCTGCAAAAGAGAAAGGAGAGCGGGAAGTGATCTTTCATACAGGACAAGAGAAACCAGAAACACCATTGTTTTTGAAGACAAAATGCACTTGACATTTGTTAAGATGAAAACCAAAGGCAGACCTGACACGTGGAATCCTGAATAGAGGTGTGAGCCCACAAATGAAACCTGCTAAGGATGTCAACCATGTATGTTCTCCTGGAAGTAGGATGTGATTGTGTGATTATTTATTGACTAGAAAAAGCAATTTAAGGGAAAAATAAATGGAACTGGACTTTCATTGCTTGGGTTTCTCAAGATATCCATTGCCTTTCACCAATTATTTCATGCATCTCTGTTGTTGAGACCGGAAGTGCCACCGAGGTGCTTTTGTTGTCTTTGACAATGACACATATGCATTCTTGGTTTAATATTCTGTGTTTGAAGGCTCCTTCTCATCAAATGTGGGCAATTACTTGCTACCCAGGGCATATTGTGAAGGGCATGTACACAGAACATATTTTAGAGTAATATAATCTTGTTTGGTTTTATTTACAGAAGAGTCTATTTGCCATATTTTATCCCTTTTCCTGATCACATTCCTGGTCAACTTTTATAACTGCAAATCTGGAGCTGGCACATTGAATATTGCTCTATTCTTTACTCATAATATCAAGTCAAAAATGGTCGTGTTCATAAGGCATTGCACAGTTTCTATCTAATGGTATCAATCTGTGCATCACAGAGCGTTTCTTTTCCTGACATTATTACTTTACTGAAATTAAGCTTGAAACAATCTGATGTCAGATATTGTATATCTACTTTTATTGCCAGCCTTTCTGAGCCCACCATATTGCCAGGACTGCATCTCATTTTAGATGGGTTTAACCAGATATATATTCTCAAGTTTACTGAGAGTTGGAGAGATTACATTTCCCATTCTCAAAGAGCAGGCTGGTCCTTTCAGTGCATTTTATAGAACAAATGTAAATTCCCATGCTGCAGTTGACAAAAATTCATGGTTCTTTTCTTAGTGTCAAAAATAAATTCAGCATAGCACTGGAGATGAGTAAGTGTGGTATAGAGGAGCAGGCTTCAGTTCACCCTTCCTGATTTAGCAGCAGTTTCAATGTACTTGAAAAATCTGTAGAAGTTCAATTACTGTGGTCTAGGCAAAGAGATCTGCTCACACAACAGAGCTACTGTACTTGGATATGAATTGTAAGGACTCCATGAAATGCAAAGCACTTTCTGAGCATAGCACGCCCCTCTGCCTCCCATCTCCTCTGTCCCCTTTCCTTCCCCATCTACTTATATCTCTTACATGAAGACTTTTCTGAAGGCTTTCATTGTAGTTAAATAAAACACAGCATAAAAAATTTGCCAAATCACTCTATTAAATGCAATACAAATTAGTCTTTTACTACATTTGGGAATTTATATATTTAGGAGGTGCAGGATATGCAAAGAATAGATATCAAATAAATTTATTAGCAGCTTGGCTTGATCAGTTTGTCAAGATTGCTTACATATGTATGTTTTTTCAGGAAAAGCAGATTTGTATGGAAAAGGTGTTTATAGCTAAGAGTAAACCAAACATACTGAATCATGGAAAAAAATGCTCTCTCAAATACCATGCACTTTATCAACACAACACACAGCTCAGATTGTGGACTGTCTGCTTAAATGCTAAGAGTGTGTCCTTATAAACAAACAGCATGTCTTTCAATATTTACATTCATTGATTTGATTTTTTCTCTTGGTCAATGTTAGGGGTTTCCTCTAACTATCCATCAAAAATTGCTTTTAGGAAAAAAAAAATGAAGAAAAAAATTGAGTATCCCGTGAAAAGAATGTAGCCTGTCTACTACAAGAGTCAGGTCAGGTGTGCACGTTCTAAACATTTTCCTTTTGTCATTTTTCATTTTGCTACCCCAAGGTTTGAGCAAGTAGGGGATGGGTACAACTGGGAAGAGTTAAGACCTACATAATTCCAGCAGGGGTAATGTGATCAGACTTTCTTAAAGAGGAAGGTCAAATTCCTTACAGTCACATTTATAATCTTATTCATGTTCTTAATGAGAAGATCATAAATAAGGTGGAATCTTGTGGAATCTCAGAGTATGGTCCTCCTCGAGGCATCAATGAGGCAAGGACAGCCTTTGGTTACAAGGGGAAGACACATCTGGACACACACACACAATGCGTATAAAACATATTACACAGATATGGTATATGGTTATTACTTTACAATCATCCCATCTGACATACTTGTGTGTGATGATAAAATAAATTTTAAAGTATTAAAAAAATAATTATTTCAAGTTTGTGAATTTGAATGAGGGGCAGCCTTCACATAAGTCCAAACTAAAATTACAGAGAGTCCAAACTAAAATTACAGAGCTTATTTCTAAGACATTGTGTCTTGTGAAAATTAACGCTCAAGGAACATATGCTTTCCTTCATTAAGGACTGTATCTTACATTCTCAAGGTAATTCATTTGATAAATATTTTTGGAGAATTAACTATACATCAGGCACAATCCAAAGCACTGTGAGCTTGTCAACTACCAGTGATCACACTATCCAAGGTGAAAATAATTAAAATCCAGGATAAAATGTTCTCTTATAAAGATATATAGAGAGGGACTTCCCTGGCAGTCCAGTGGTTAAGACGCCGTGCTTCCACTGCAGGGGGTGCACATTCAATCCTGGTTGGGGAACTAGGATCCCTCATGCTGCTCGGGGCAGCCAAAAAGGAAAAGAAAAAGATATATAGAGAACCTGTCATTAGAGCACAATTAATAGAACTACGAGTGTGAACAGAAGCTATGAAATTTGTACCAACACTTAAATATTCAGTAGCTACATCCATTTGTTTATTCATTCACTCCTTTAACAAATAAGTGTGAAATACCTATTATGTGCATCACTGGATTGGGCTCTGAGACTACAGCAGTGAGCTGGGACAAGTCCATACCCTCTATTGCCTACAGGGAGCTGGAATCAATAGGTGGTGAGATGATAATTTACCAGGGCAACTAAGCTGGGCTTGATGAGTCAGAGAAGGTTCCTTGGAGGAAGAGACTTCTGCAGTGACTCACAACGTGGAAGGACAAGGAACAGTTGGCCAGGTGAAAAGTGAGGAAGCCCCTGGAGAGTGGGGTGGTCCTTGAAAGAGTGTTTCCAACTGAGGGAAGAGAGTGTGTGTAGGTCAGGAGGTGAGAGAGAGCGCATGGTCTACTTTAGGAACTGGAAGTTCAGTCTCACTGAAATGTGTAGGCTGAGACGGGGAGGAAAGAGAAAGCAGGTCATGTCGGGTCTCAAGAGCCAAGAGTCTGGATATACGCTTTAGGGCAATCGGAAGCTAGGAAAGGGCTTCTCGTAAGCAAGAGGGTGACCAAATTTTTAAAAATTACTTTGGTTGTAGTTGTGCCAAATACCCCCCAAATTCTTTCATCATACATCCCATCAGTAAAGATTTTTGGAGAACTCATCTCTAACATACAAATATTTATTTATTTTTACATTACTGTACAGGTTCCACTGTACTAATATACTATGTTTATTTAAACAAGTACACAAAACTAAAGATTTAAAAGAATGACCTAATTTTGAAATGCATTTAAAATTTTTTAAAGGAGTATTTTGTTTTTTTAATCACACCAATTCCTCTGCTTTCAAGTTGTAGATGTTTGTTTTCAGGTAGTGGGTGTTCAGTTTTGATGTGTCTTGCCAATCACCGTTGCATCATTTTTTATCTCATATCATTGTCTCAGTGATGCTTTCCCTGATCATCTTCTTTAAAATTATAAATCCTTCCCTACCATTCCCTCTCTCTCTTCCCTGCTTCATTTTTTTCCTATTACCTTTGAATACTCTATATAATTTACTTACTTGGTTTACTGTACATCTTACTACACCTCCCCATGAATGCACGGATTTGTCTTTTGCTCACAGCCATCTCCTGGGCCTAGAATACTGCTTGGCCCATCATAGGTGCTCGCTCAAGAAACAGTTGTTGCGGGCTTCCCTGGTGGTGCAGTGGTTAAGAATCCCCCTGCCAATGCAGGGGACACAGGTTTGAGCCCTGGTCTGGGAAGATCCCACAGGCCGCAGAGCGACTAAGCCCATGCGCTCTAAAGCCCATGAGCCACAGCTACCGAAGCCTGTGCGCCTAGAGCCTATGCTCTGCAACAAGAGAAGCCACCACAATGAGAAGCCCGTGAACCGCAACAAAGAGTAGCCCTCGCTCGCCACAACTAGAGAAAGCCCGCGTGCAGAAACGAAGACAGGATGCAGCCAAAAAAAAAAAAAAAAAAGAAACAGTTGTTGCATGAGTAGGGTGAAGGTCATTATTAGCAGTTGTGGATATAAGTCTACCTTTCCAATAGTTTTCCTGAGAATTAAAATTTTTTTTTTGCCTGAACTTTTGTTAGACCAATTTAGGCCATCATTATTTTTTAACTTGTAATGTGAATGATGAAGCACATGATTAGGAATAAGAGAAGGATTGCATGTGCTTCTATTGTCTCAGTTTTTCTGCAGGAATCTTCTAGAGGCATAAGGCCATATTGGGAGGGTCAGTTTAGTTAAAACTAGATAACATGATCTGGAGGTCTGTCTAACTGGGTAGAAGTAGGCGATTATGCTCTGGGATGGGCTGCAAGCAGACGAAGGCAGGAGGGCCCTTCCCTGCTCTAGTGATATTGCTGCTTTGTTCAATCTCCCTCTTGTGCTGTAAGTGACATGTGTCTGAGTGAGGCTGTCAGTGTCAAACTGTATATTGAGTTTTAATAAAGATTCATTTCCTTCTTACTTTTATCTAAAAATAAATACAGGGACTTCCCTGGTGGCACAGTGGTTGGTAGTCCTCTTGCCGGTGCAGGGGACACGGGTTCGAGCCCTGGTCTGGGAAGATCCCACATGCTGCAGAGCAGCTGAGCCCGCGAGGCACAACTACTGAAGCCCATGCGCCTAGAGCCCGTGCTCCACAACAAGAGAAGCCACTGCGATGAGAAGCCCATGCATCGCAACGAAGAGTAGACCCCACTCGCTGCAACTAGAGAGAGCCTGGGTGCAGCAACGAAGACCCAACACAGCCAAAAATAAATAAATAAATTAATTAAAAATAAATAAACACAGATAGAATGTCTAGTGTGTTCTCTCATGTCGGTGGCTCACCCTGAACACTCTGAAGGCATCTGGGAGAGAAAATGAATCCTGGAGGGCAGCAGACTGGTTAGGGAGGTAACCCTGGCTTCCCTTCACTTGGTCAGCTTCACCTGAGGAAGTCCGGGTGGGTAGGCTCCCAGGTTTTCAACTTCGAAGAGTTCAACCCTTATTGGGAAATATATTTTCTGCTATGCCTATTTTTTTTTTTAATTTCCAAACAGAGGTCACCCCCCTCTGCCACCATACACACATACCACTACTTAGTCAATGTATAAAACACCATGTCAATTAAGATAGGATATGAACATTTTTCAGGATTGCCTGTTGTCAACTGTCTCTGCTCAACTAAAAACAGAACCCAAATAAACTGAAGCTGTAATTATGTGTACGGGGATTCTCTGGTAGTGAGGATTATTTAAAATTAGAATATGCTTTTAAAAGTTTCCATTCTTATGCTTGTGGCCTGTGAGGAATGTTATAGAGAAGAGTCCTTCTTAGCACAACATTTCTTTGGGTCCTTTCAAAATGTGAGTGAAGGAGAAACTGATTTTTGTCTTCATGAAAATTGTATACAGACTGGTGTCTTAGTTCACTTCAACTGCTGAAGCACAGCTGCTATTCTGAAATAGCTGGGCAAAGCACTTCCTACTTTACAAATTGCTTGTATTACCATTTTATTTTTATTTTTAAATATTTCGTTGTTATTGGGAAGCAGATCCTATACCACTCATTCCAGGTAAATAGTGAACAGTTGACTGTGTCTGCCTCACTGAAGCTGAAGGGGCCCATGTTCAACAGAAATAATGGTGCTAGGAAGGAACAGTCTCACAATTGTGACTTGGAGGTGCTGTTTACTTCAACAGGAGTTGGGCAACTTGTAGTTTACTTCCTATATAGGTTGCATGTGGAAGCCAGAGTTTACTTCCCCATTGATTGAAATGATGTTCTTGCATCGCTTATAGATTTGATTCCAGGTCCATGAATAGGCTTACAGTTGGTGCCTTATCCAGCTCCGCACAGAAGCATAGTTTTAATGACTTGTTAAATCCCTTGTCACCTTGAGACTCAATTACTCAAATTCAGGGATCATAATCTAATTGAATCATTTCAATAAGAAATCATGATTTTCATCTAACTTTTAATTTAATCTACTCCAATGAATTATACTGAGGTTATTACAGCATCCTTTTGACTTCAGCAACAAAGGCATCTCCCTATTCATAAAGCAGGACAAAATCCTTATATGTGGCTAGGTTCTTTCAAAGTAGAAGGCTTCTCTTGCCTAGTCTCTTTCCAAATGTGATTCTATGCTATTTGTCTAGTTAGTGTGTAAATGGTGTACACATGTGCATGAAATGGGACCAGTACATTGAGCTTTGTATGAAGTGAATATGGTGTGATGTCTCCAGTATGTGATAAGCGATCTGGACAGCAGAGCCAAAGAGGTCATTTTGGCCATCTTGGCAATCAATACTGACCATTTCAGCTGTACGCTAGAGTCTGGAGTCTGACTTATTCACAAGAGTGGCCAAAGTGAAGAACAAAATGCCTCAGGATTCCACTTATGTCATTCAGATGGGCACAATCTCGGTCAACATTTAATATGAACTTTGTGTTGAAATACTCAGAAAAGTGTTATAAATCACAAATTCAAAGGGCAAAGGAGACAGAAACAAATAAACAAAACCTAAGGTCCTAATTTCCAAAATAAAATACACATAAGATTATATTCATGTATAGTTTTGTGATTTCTAACATCTTCCTCTTGTGATAAGGGCTATTTCTAGAACTTGGACCTAAATTTCAAAAAGAAAAAACCATTAATCAAATGCTAATTAGCATGTATCATTAAATGTTATAGAGTGAGACAGGAAGCCCGCCTCTTTATAAATGGCTCATTCCATTTCTCCTATATTGTCAGACATTTGGCCATTTCTCTTTCTTTCTCTCTGGTTCAGTTCTTTGCTGTGCAGACTGCAAAATATAATAACTTCTAAGCAGTGTGTAAAACAAAGTGCTCAATTCACTTTATTAAAATATCCAATAATAATTGATTTAAAGGCAATAAAATGTGTTCATTAGAGGGTTTATATTCAAGAAATATTGAAAGTATACCTAAAACTGTCACTTTTATTGTGAATGAACAGGATAATATAATTTGAAAAGAGTGTGATCATGCTAAAGATTTGTCCTGCAGCATTATCTGATAGCTCGTAAAGTGCTGAAATTTAATATGATGCTTTCAGTCAGTTTAATTGAAATTTAATTGCCACTTTGGGCAGAAGGTTTAGATCTGATCAATAAAATATTAAAGATTTTGTGCTTTCACTTGGAACAGTTCCTTTAGCAATGCGTCAAGAGGACCCTATATTTTTGGAAATATTTGTTTGTTATAGTTCACACATTGCTCGATACCACTTTCTAATCTGAAAGTTTTAATGTGCTGTGCAGACAAATAGTGGAAATAATAAAGCAATAGTTGATCCATTTAATTACAACATGATGAAAGGAATAACGGTCACCTTCAGATTCATGAGAAAGGCATTAATGTAAAAGAGCAATAAATATTTTGAAATGTCAAACCTCAGAAAGACAGAGTCCAACTTGAGCTGGGTTGTAAATCAGACTGAGGGAAGGACCTTGAAAAAAAGATGGTTCTTTGGTATTTTAGAAATAATTACTAATACAAAAAGGGTAATGATGAAACTATAAATTACATTAAAAAGAGCCATTAGAGGAGGATTAGTTTATAAAGCCATGAGATGGTTCTTAAAATTATCCTGCTGGTTATTTCTACTTTTCATTTTATTCAGGAACTCCCTGCTCAATTATCTGATTATTAATAAGCTAATTGATCACTGCTTTGCAGTTCAGATACTAAAGGCAAGTTAACTTTCTCCTTTTCAGGGACTCCCATGGGACTTCCACATTGCTTATATTTTAGGAAGGAAGAGAGTTGGAGACATCCTAAGATATAAGAACAGTAAACTGGAGAATGACTTCAAGCTAAGTAACATCCCTATTAATATGTCTCAAAATTATAATTTCTTTCAGATGACTATATTTCAAAGATGACTGATACTTGTGTGGTTATACTCTTTTCCTAATTATCCCTGGAATAAGTCTTTTCCTAATGATCTTTTTTAACACATAGAACTTTTCAAATGCTCCATGTTCCAGCCCACATGTTTCTTTAGTCACCAGTCTCCTATAAGAGTGTAAGTTCTATAGCATCGTGAGTTGTTTTATTTGGTTTGGTATATCTCTAAAGTATATTTCCTCTTACAACCACATTCAAACAAGACTAATTATCTGCAATGATCATAATCACTTGTCTTTTTTTCCTCTAACCATCTCTGTCCCAGACTTCTCTTGGTTAACCATCTGCTATCACCACAGTTTTTAATCTTACAACCTTATTGAAATAGATCATTTATTTTCTTTTGAAGTAGACACACATTTTTTTTTCCTGTGACCAGTCAAAAATTGTTTTGTGACATCTAGATGCTGGGCGTTATTCTAGGGCCTGGAGACACAGCAATGCCTAAGGAAAACATTCCTGACTTCAAGAAACTTATATTCTAGTCTGGGAGAAAGACAGTAAACATAGATAAATGAAGAAGGTAATTTCAAATCCTGACAAGTAGTATGAGGAAGATAAGTTAAGCCCTATCTCTAAGTTAGTGTGTGTGTGTGTGGGGGGCACACACACATGTATATGAACAACTTTAACTCCTTCTCTGAGAGGTGACATCTAAGTTAATGAAAATAAGGAGGCAACCTTGTAAGGATTTGATGGGAAGCTTTCTAGGAAAAGGAAAGAGCAAATGTAAGGACACTGAGCTAGGCACAAGCCGGATTTCAGGGTCTATAAAAAATATCAATGTGGCACTCTAGCACTAATCAAGGGGAAGATTGGGAGGAAATTACATCAGAGAGGCAAACAGGGACCAGATCATATAGATTATGAATAGCCTTATAGGCCAGAATGAGAAGTTTTGATTTTATTTAAGTATAATGGGAAGACAAAGGAAGGACTTAAGTAGAGAAGAGCAAGAAGTGATAGGGTGTATGTGTATATCTCTCTCTCTATATATAGGTATATATATATATGGGGAGGGTGGGAGCTGAGTAATATGAATTATGCTTTCAATAGCTCACTCCCTGCTTTATGGAGGCTGGGCCATAAAGAGTTAAGAGTGGTGGCAGAGGCATAAGATAACAGGTCATTGCAGCAGTCCAGGCAAGGTAGCTTGGACCAGTTGTAATCACGGACATGTTAAGAATCAGTGAAATTTGAGACATAATGTAGAAAGTAGGACGAAAGGACTTATTGATGGATTGGGTGTAAGCTTGATGATGGTAAGAAAGAATTCAAGATTGACTTTTACATTTTGAGCCTGAACAACAGGGTAGATGATAATGCCATTTACTGAGATGGAAAAGGTCTAGGAGAGTAGGAAGTATATGTTTGTGAAAAAACAGTAGTTCTGTTTGGCCTCTGTTGTCTGAGGTGCCTATTGGAGAGCCAAGTGAGAGGTCAAGTAGGCAGTTGGATCTAGAACTTCAGAGCTCAAGGACAGGTTTTGTTTTTTTTGCGATACGCAGGCCTCTCACTGTTGTGACCTCTCCCATTGCGGAGCACAGGCTCCAGACGTGCAGGCTC
Organism: Mesoplodon mirus; assembly: GCF_964341445.2. NCBI lineage: Eukaryota > Metazoa > Chordata > Mammalia > Artiodactyla > Ziphiidae > Mesoplodon > Mesoplodon mirus. The sequence continues at coordinate 107,924,019 of NC_138979.1, read as the reverse complement.
AGCGGCCATGGCTCACGGGCCCAGCCGCTCCGCGGCATGTGGGATCTTCTCGAACCAGGGCACGAACCCACGTCCCCTGCATTGGCAGGCGGACTCTCAACCACTGCGCCACCAGGGAAGCTCAAGGACAGGTTTTGACATGAGCTATCATTTGAGTTCTATTAGCACATAGTTGGTAGTTGAAACTGGATGGGATCATCTGAGAGCCTGTATTTAGAGATGAGAGAACCAAGGATAGAAGTTTGAAACTTTATCATGAGAGATTTGGCAGAACAAGGTGGGTAAGTGAAGTCGATTGAGAAGGAGTGATCAGTGAAGGTGGCATGTAGCCAATGACAGGTGTTTAAAATTGTTGACTCAGAGACATATAACAGCTTGTTTCTTCTCTGGGCACCCATATGAGCTTGCTATGTTACCTCTCCCCCTTTCTCACCTGCTTCTTAAGTCTAACCCCCCAGGAAAAACACATGAGAAAATACAAATTAATTCAATTTTTACAGTAGGATGACCATATGATTTACAGCTTTGTAGTAGGCATTAAGACACAGACCAATAAAAGTTAGTAAGAGAGCTGATCCCGACTTCACGAGGTTTATAGTCTAGGGTTGGGATTGCACACTCTTTCTGCTTGCTTTCTAACAGACATGCTGGACTTCTAGAATTTAAATTTGAAGCTCTTCTTAAGATTTGTCTCTAATATTTGTATGTTTTCTTGAGAGCATAATCAGGGCCCTCCCATATTATAGTTCTTAATTACTGATTCCATTACTTCTTTTTAAGAATAAAAAGATGCATTTTTATTAAATAAACATTGGAAAATATAGAAAACTAGAAATAAGAAACTGTTCCTGATTATATCACAGAAGTTTAGTTACCATTAATATTTTGATGTCTTTTCCCATTTCCCATTGGCGTTTTTTTTCCATTCACTGACTTTTTGGTAATTTTTTTCATAGCTTTAATTGTAGTCTGAGTATTACATTAATCGCTATGTACTGTAAATCTGTTCATTGTGGGGTAAAATGGTGTGATGGTGAAGAATGCAAACTCTGGAGGGAGACTGCAATTTTCGTTGCTGGCTTATTGACTTACTAAGTGTGTTTGATCTTGGGCAAGTTATTCTACCATTCTATGCCTTGGTTTTCTCAGCTGTAAAATGTGGATAATAATATCCTCCCACTGAGTTATTGGGAGCATTAAATAAGTTACTGCATATGAAACACATAAAACAGTGTCTGGCACATAGAAATTGCTCAATAAGTTTTAGTTGTTATTAATTAGAAGTGTTTCCATATATATGTAAAGATATTTTTCCTGGAAGGCTATATATATAAATTTTTATTATAAAAGTCACATAGGTTTGTTGTTAAAATGTATAAATAAAGAGGAGATGAAAATCAATAATTACGACAGGTAATGGAAACACCCAGGGATGTTAACTATTGTTAATATTTTCATCTACATTTCTCTGAAAGTATATTTTACACAGGTACCTGGGTATTTCATGGCCCAGCTAATAAGTATAATTATCCTTGGTCTACAATTAATATGCTTTATTCTACTGCTGATGGGAAGTGAATCAGACAGGTTACAAGTCACTCTGATGTGTTCAAGTCTAGTTAATAATTTTGGCACATTAGTGACAATTTTGGGGTCAAGTTAAATTTTTTGATGAATACCAGCAACCAAGTTATTTAAATAGTATGACCATAGATTGTAGACATCTTCATAATGCTTTTCGTATTTTACGTATTTTCTTAAAAAACTGTACACCCAACATGGTATCCATTGAATGCAGATTGTATGCTAAGAATTCTTCTATGGATTAAAGGTATAGTTCCCTGAACTTACAGAGGTTAAATAATAACGTATTTTCTAATTTTGGCATTCAGCAATTATCAGTTTTGCTGCCCATGTTGTGAATCTAAGTCACCATCTCGAAATACTGTAATGAATATATAGATTTGTTTAGTTTTGGAAGACTATGGCCTGTGTCTGGGCAACAACAGCCCATGAAATTTTTACAGTACACTTTCTTACTTTTTTGAAGAGTATGGTAAAGTGGAATTTCAGTCCTGGGGCATTACTTCAACTTTTCACTAGAAGAATCCACACAGTGTAGCAAAACGTAGAGTCACCATCCTATGTAGAAGGAGATGTGTTTTGGAATTTTACAGACCAGGGTTTAGACCCAGATTCCGTCATTTCCTCACTCAGTGGATTCCGGCACATTATTTAATTCTTTGTGCCTCTTTTTTTTTTTCATGTATACTGTAGTGATGAGAAAAATCCTTGTAGGATTTTTCATGATAATCAATGAGATTATGTATGTTATGAAGCTTGCACTTACATTGTGGTTCTTGTCACTGGTGTTTTCATGAAGCAGGAGAGCCTCTGGGAGACCTTGATAGGATGGTAAAAGTGTCCAGGAGCTTGTTACTGTCATAGCTTTGAGGACACTACTTCTTCATGTTGCCAGTGAGAGGCGTGCTGCTTTATGAGTCCATGTGACCTCATTCTGACCAAAGGAGGCGGTGGGATGGGGTGGGAATCACTCCTAGTGTGAACAACAACAGGAGGGATGGATCAACTCTAAGAATGTATTGGTTTTAATATCAGCAAGATCTCAGTTCAAATATTTACTTTTTTTTTTTTTTCGGTACGCGGGCCTCTCACTGTTGTGGCCTCTCCCGCTGCGGATGACAGGCTCTGGACGCGCAGGCTCAGCGGCCATGGCTCACTGGCCCAGCCGCTCTGCGGCATGTGGGATCTTCCCGGACTGGAGCACAAACCCGTGTCCCCTGCATCAGCAGGGGGACTCTCAACCACTGCGCCACCAGGGAAGCCTTACTTTTTTTAAAAAATAAATTTACTTATTTATTTATTTTTGGCTGCATTGGGTCTTCGTTGCTGCACGCGGGCTTTCTCTAGTTCCTCTAGGAGCTACTCTTCGTTGTGGTGTGTGGGCTTCTCATTGCAGTGGCTTCTCTTGTTGCAGAGCACAGGCTCTAGGTGCGCGGGCTTAGGTAGTGTGGCTCGCAGGCTCTAGAGCGCAGGCTCAGTAGTTGTGGCTCATGGGCTTAGTTGCTCTGCGGCATGTGAGATCTTCCCGGACCAGGGCTCGAACCCGTGTCCCCTGCATTGGCAGGCGGATTCTTAACCACTGTGCCACCAGGGAGGCTCTCAAATATTTACTTTTGATAACTGCCAGCAAAGAATAAGTATCTTTAAATCTCTTCAACTCCCCCTTGCCTCGTGAGACTTAATAACATACTGTTTCTTGTTTATCACTTTAATGACTGAATTAGTCCATTTTCTTACACATCTCTACCCATGTTCTATTTCTCAGAGTGCCACAGACTATTGCTCTTATTGGAGTCCAAAAAGCAGCGCTCCTTTTATATAGATTTGGTAAGAAAGAAGGCTACAGTCTCTTCCTGGAACTCTGAAAAGCTTAAATAACTTAATTCTAAATTTAGGAAAGGGACAATATGTACTAGAAAATTAGGGTAAGCGCAGTGGAAAATCCTTTATTTTTATTTCTCCTTCTCAGCAGATTCAAGACTAGACCTTAGTTTCCCTATGTTTTAAGATAAGGATATTTTCCCCTCTTGTTATTTCTGAGGAATGTGAAGAATTTGAATGGTGAATGGTTTGATCTTAGTAGTGAGAAAAGAATAAATTGCTCACTTAATAAATTGCCCGGCCACTTGGGTACTATTTAGTAGATTACCTTTTCCAGAGCACTAAATGACAGTAAATGGCAAGTGGCAGTAACCAGAAGAGTTAATGCAGCTTTGATCTCTTGAACTGAAAGACTCTGTAGTTTCCTTAGAATGAAATGGAATTATTTCTTCCCTTTTATCTGAGGCCCAGTAAACCCTCAAAAAAGGAAGACATTATTACTTTTTTCCCATCTTGCATGACCATTACAATAAAAGGGATATGATAGCTCTACACACACTTATATGCACACCCAAAGTGGCCATTATGAACTCTGAAGAGAATTCTTGAAAAAGTACCATTTACTACTGATTTAATTAAAAATACTTACTGAGGACTGACTACGTGCAAGGGTGTGTGCTAGATGCCGGGAGAAGCATATGGGAGCAAGGTAGGTCCTGCCCTTTAGGTGTGCCAGTGAGGAGAAAATACTTTCTCAAGGCTCTTAATTTCACCTTCCTTTCAAAACAGCTGACACTTAACACACCAATTTGCATCCTAATACCCACTGCTGGTAACATGGATGGTAGCACACATGGGCCACAGGAGAGAGCCAGAACCTAGGGCAAATACATTTTAAGTTGCGCCTTCTTCAGTCAGGAGCTGATTATGACCACGAATAATAAAAAGATATCTATTCACTTGGTGGAATGCTTGTAGAAATGTTCTCTTGCTTGGTGGAGTTCACTCCTAATGTGAACAACAATGGGAGGGATGGATAAACTCTAAGAATGGATTGGTTTTAGTATCAGCAAGACCTCAGTTCAAATATTTACTTTTTATAACTGCCAGCAAAGAATAAGTATCTTTAAGTCTCCTGGGAGTAAGTACAAGGCCTAGGGGGAACCGTACTCTCTGCGAAGTGTGTGCTCACTGTGAGCTCTAATACTTATGCCATTAGTGCAACGCTGGATGCCCGTGCCACGGTCAAGTGGCAGATTCAGTCTGGAAGGAAAGGATGCACTTCCTAGGACAAGGCTGTAGTTGTTGTCCAGTGTTCCTAGAAAGACTATTTCCACGGACTCTGCAAGAGATTCTCAAGTCATAGTCATTAAAGAGAACCAAATTTCAGGAGCTGGCAAGGCAGGAGAGGGAACACCCCGATTCTAATTTAATTCTAGTAGATGGTCGAACTGACTCTGAGCTGCTTTCACACAGTACTGATACTCCAAATGGCAAGCACTGTCTTATTAATTTGAATAGTAATATATGCCCATGGTAGAGCAAACTGAACTCCCAACATATACACAAATATATGCACATGGATAAAAAATCTAAAACCCAGTTCTACTACCCAGAGATAACTGCTCTTAACATTTGGCATATATATATTTTTTATTTTCAAAATTGGAATCATATTGTGTATTCAATTTTTGCTGCCTGCTTTTATTCATTTAGGAACATACTGAACACATTTTCCCATGTAATTAAATGTTCTTTGAAAACATTATTTTAAATTACTGCCCAGTTCCTCTCTTATTGGGCATTAAGGTTGGTTTCTTAGTTTTCTTCTATATAAATAAACCTTCAATGAATATTCTTATTTGTAATAATCTTTGCCTATTATTTCTTTAGATTCCTAGAAATGACATTACTGGTTCAAAGGGCATAATTTTTAAGGCTTTTTGATATATTTTACCAAATTGTTATCTGGAATGATTGTACCATTTTACAGCTTCATCCATCTGCAGGCCTTTTAGGGTACTGCTTGATGACTGATATTGGGTTTAACTGACCAGGGCACAGAAGAAAAAGCACACAATTCACTATACCTTTGGGCTGTTTTGGTTTTAGCAGAGACAGAACTCTTTCCATTTCCAGAATGAGTTGGATTTTACAATGTTGTGTAGACGAGGGCTTAAATATATAGACAATTGTACATTTTCTATTTCTACTACCAGTTGGTTAGAAGTGATACAAAGTTTCAAACACACACACATTTTTATAGCAGAAAAATACTTACATCTAAAAATACATTTTTATGTTTTTCTTAATCTAAGAGTAGGGTAAAAATAGACTCCATACATCCACACTCACTACTCATGAATATATTTGCTGATATGTATGAAAATAGGCATTATAGATACATCACACCAATACCATACACCAGCATATCCAATATTATACACCAGTATTATCACACCATACATTATATTTTTGTACCTGGCTTCAACTCAACGTATTAAGAATGTTTTTCCAATTTGAACAAGTTCTCATTTAACTAATTTTTCTTTACTTTGGCTGCACTGTATGACATGCAGGATCTTGGTTCTCTGACTAGGGATCAAACCATTCTCTCTGCGGTGGAAGCACAGAGCCTTAACCACTGGACCATCAGGGAAGTCCCTGTAATACACAATTTTAAAACTTTTTCTTGTTTTATATTTTCACATCTTGTCTCTATTAGTTTTCTATACTAACAAATTACCACTCTAACAAATTATCACCAATTTAAGGGCTTTAAACAGCAAACATTTATATCTTACAGTTTTGTAGGTCAGAAGTTTCATGTGAGTCTCACTGATCTATAATCAAGGTGTCAGCAGAGCTGTTCTTTTCTGTAGACTTTTGGTAGGATCCATTTCCTAGCCTTTTCCAGCCTCTAGCGGCCACCCACATTCCTTGGTTCATGGTCCCTTGCCTCCATCCTCAAAGCTTTCAAAGGCGAATCCAATTTTTCTGACACTGCATCACTCTGACCTCTTCTGTTTCCCTTTTCCACTTTAAGGACCCTTTTGATTACATTGGGCCCACCTGGATAATCCAGGATACTCTCTCCTGCTTAAAGTGTGTAACTTAATCACATCTGCAAAGTACCTTTTGCTAGGTAAGGTAACTCATTCCCGGTTTGGGGGGATTAGAATGTGGACATTTTTGGAAACCATTGTTTTGCCAATCACATTGTCCTTTTTCCTCTCGTTGTTCATACCCTTGTATTTTTATTATAATCACACTTCACTTTCTTTCTCCTTAGATTTTCTAATGTGGATCCAAGTCTAGACTTTTTGCTTCAGAGCTAGTATTTATTAATTCAGGTGCCAACCCTTAGTGTGGCTGTCCCTTGATCATATGCTAAACAGCATAGTATTTTAGGATGACAAAGACCATTATTTTGTTTGTTCCTTAACTTTCAAGCTTCTTCCTTCCAAGGGTACATTTTTCATTTCAAAGCCACAGGAACTGGTGTCACTTTCTCTCTGTACTGATAACACAGGATTAAAATTGTTGCACTGAATAGTCTTCTTTTTTTCTCTCTCCTCCTAATTTATCACAAGCAGATATTCTACCAGAAGTTGGGAAAAAAGATTTCCAGATGATGGGCAGCACCTCTACCTTGTGGAAGATTCATTGCCCTGCACATTTTGAATCTGCTGACAAGAAACTTGGAGCAGAAGTAATCAGAGCTCTCTCAAGATTGATTTTTGTCTCCTGCTGGCATACGGTATAGAGGGTGGAAAGGCGCTCATCTCTCAAACTAATCTTAACTATTTAGAAGCCATTATTGCATGATTACAAATCATCAGAATACCCCCTTTCCTCTAACAACGTTATTTATTAGCAAGACCTTCAAATTAGTCTTGTGTCTTGGCTTTACACTATTCTTAAAATCAACCCTGATATAAGTTTCTTCTAAAAAGCATTGCAGTTAGCACCATCACTTTAATTGCACAAACGTTAAGCCAAATCCCCTTTCCAGTTCACATTTTAAAAATAATTCAAACCAAAATGCAAATTGATTCTTGTCTTCAGTTTGTAAGAAATGCTTAAAGTCAACTTGTCATGAAGGAGAAATTGAATCTATTACCTGTACTCTTCCAGGAAGGAAGATGTATGGAAAGAATAGTGAGATTTATCTGATGTTTGGCTGATATATGGGTATATAAAATCTTAAGTAATACTGATAATGTCACACAATATTGCAACATATATTTTCAGTGGAACATTATAAGACAATAAGGCATAAATGGAAATTAAAGGGAAAAATCTGAATGGTTGTCAGGGAACACTTTTTCATTCAGAGAATCATAAACATATGGAATGGTGTGTCAGGCAAAGTTTCTAAGATGATAATATTGGAGTAATTACAAAATGGATTTATATTGTGAGGATTGAAGTGCACACAATGGGAAAGAGCTTTGAGTCAAATGATTTTTAACCACCACCCCCAAAAAAGCACCTCATGAAAATGCATTTCATAAGCATTATCTGACACTGTGAGGCATCAGAAAGAAATGTTTAATTCTTTAAGAAATAGCTATTTCAAAAAAAAACACCAAAACAAAACGAAGGTAAGAAAAAGAAATAAGGAGAGATAATACAAAGATTGGAAGGGGAAGAACCAAGCCAGTGTGAGGGAAGACTTAATAGAAAACCATTTAAATGAAATGGGTGTATTAATTCAATTTCACAAGTCCTGATTAAAGGCTGAAAACTTGGTCAAAGTCACCTTGAGGACTTTTTGAAACTTGGTGGATAATATTTTTAGCATAGCTACCCTATTAGCTTCACAAGTTTTGAACCAAGAATTCATAATCTTTACATCTGAATCCAGTCTACCTTGTAACCCTCATCTTCTGCCTCCTTCTTACAACAGATATTGCTATGTTACACCAAAACATTAGTCATTCCTAAATGTAACACATGTTGCTCCCCCTTGAATATGTTGATATGGGCCCCTCAGCAGAGATTCTCCATTTAGTGTCGCAGCTCTGGGAGTTCAAAAGAGCTCTGCTTGGTTGGTTGATTGGCTGAAACACAGATCATGAGGTGGTTCATAGTGAGTAAGCTGAAAATGCTGACCTGCCTTGGCTCCTCATAGAGGAAAGGATTCAAAGACTAAGGGAGTTTGGAATGTTAGAGCAGATTTGTCATTTAAGACTAACTACCCACTCTGGGAGAATCCAGAAGATATACCTTTTACCACAACTGTGAGAAATAAATTTGTGAGGGGAGGACCAGTATCCTTAAAGAGCTCTGTGATCATTCTTCTCTGGAATGTCCCATGGTGGGGACTGCGGCCATTAAACTGGAAAACCTAAATGCAATGAGAGTAATTGCAGCTGTTGCATGAAATGCAATTTCATTGCTTGAGCAAATTAATGTATCCCACGATGCCTGGTATGCACCTATGGATCTGGCAGATGTGGTTTTTTTCCCTTGATACTTGGTAGAAAGATCACTAGAAGCAGCTTACTTTCAGCTGTCAAGGCCAGCAATACACCTTCACTGTCCTACCTCAAGCATATATAAATGCTCAGCCCCATGTAATAATTTAGTTCATAGGCTTTTTTTTTTTTTTCTTTTTGCGGTATGCGGGCCTCTCACTGTTGTGGCCTCTCCCGTTGCGGAGCACAGGCTCCGGATGCGCAGGCCCAGCGGCCATGGCTCACGGGCCCAGCCGCTCCGCGGCATATGGGATCCTCCCAGACCGGGGCACGAACCCGTATCCCCTGCATCGGCAGGCGGACTCTCAACCACTGCGCCACCAGGGAGGCCCAGTTCATAGGCTTTTTGATCACCTTTCCCTTCCACAAGATATCACACTAGTCCATTACATTGAGGAAATTATGCTGGTTAGACCTAGGGGGCGAGAAGTAGCAACTACTCTAGTCTTGTTGGTAAGAAAGACATTTGTGTGTCAGAGAGAGAAATAAATCTGACAAGGATTCAGGGGGCTGCTAGATTCCACATGTAAGTGATACTACCACGATGTACATTTAAATATCTTAAAATATTATTTGTCAATTATACCTCAAAAAAGCTGAAAAAAATTCAGGGATGTTCTACCTGAATTTCTGGAGTGAAATTTCTAGAGTTCAGTGGTGTGGAGTATGCTGGGCTATCTCTTCTAAGGTGAAGGACGAATTATTGCATCTGGCTTCTCCTCCAGCTGAAGAAGAAACACAATGCCTAATGGGCCTCTTTGATTTTGGTGGCAACATATTCCTCATTTGGGTGTGTTACTTTGACCCATTTACTGAGTGATATGAAAAGCTGCTAGTTTTGAGTGGGACAGGAGAAAGCTTTGCAATGGGTCCAGGCTACTGTGCAAGCTGTTGTGTTACTTGAGCCTTATGATCCAGCAGATCCAATGGTGCTTGATGTGTTAGTGGCAGATAGGGATGCTGTTTGGAGCCTTTGGCAGGCCCCTATAGGTAAATCATAGTGCAAGCCCTTAGGATTTTGAAGCAAAGCCCTGCCATCCTCTGCAAATCACTACTTTCCTCCTGAGAAACAAAATGTTTAACCACGGGCCACCAAGTTACCATGCACCTTGAGCTGCCTATCATTAACTGGGTATTATCTGACTCACCAAGCCATAAGGTTGGGCATGCACAGCAGTACTCCAGTGACAAATGGAGGTGGTAGATACAACATTGGGCCCGAGCAGGTTCTTAAGGTACACATAAGCTACATGATGTGGCCCAAAGGCCTATGGTCCCCACTCCTGCCATTCTACCTTCTTCCTCCCAGTTTGCAGCTATGGCCTTATGGGGAATTCCCTACAATCAGCTGACAGAGGAAGAGAAGACTTGGGCTTGGTCTATAGATGTTTCTGCACGATATGCAGGCAGCATCTGAAAGTAGACAGCTGCAGGACTATAGCCACTTTCTGGGACACCCTTTAAAACAATGGTGAAGGGAAATCCTCCCAGTGGGCAGAACTCCAAGCAACACCCCTGGTTGGTCTTTTTGCTTGGAAGAAGAAATGGCCAGATTTGCAGTTATATACTAATACATGGGCTGTGGCCAATGGCTTAGCTGGCTAATCAGAGACTTGGAAGGAACATGATTGGAAAATTGGTGACAAGGAAGCCTGGGGAAGAGGTATGTGAATAGACTTCTTTAACTGGGCAAAAAATCTGAAGATATTTCTGTCCCAGGTGAATGTTCACCAAAGGCTGAGCAGTTGAATAATCAAGTAGATAGAATGACCCATTCTGTGGATACCAGTCAGCCTTTTCCCAGTCACCCCCATCATCACTTAGTAGGCACATAAACAAAGTGGCCATAGTGGCACAGATGAGGGTGTACACAGACTCAGTAACATAGACTTTCACTCACCAAGGCCAACCTGGCTATAGCCACTGCTGAGTGCCCAATCTGCCAGTAGCAGAGACCAACACTGAGTCCCCAATATGGCACCATTCTCTGGGGTGGATTGCTTCCATCATGGAAGAGGCAGCATTTTATTCTTTCTGGAATAAACACTCTGGATACAGATTTGGCTTCCCAGCATGCAATACTTTAGCCAAAACTACCATCTGTGGTACAATTCTTTTTCCACAATCATGGTATTCCACACAACATTACTTCTGATCAGGGAATTCACTTCACATCAAAAGAAGTGGGGCAATGAGCCCATGCTCATGAAATTCACTGATTTTACCATGTTTTCCCACCATTCTGAAGTATCTGGTTTGACAGAGTGGTGGAATAGCCATTTGAAGACTTAGTTACAGTGCCAACTGGGTGGCAATACCTTGCAGGACAGAGGCAAAGTTCTTCAGAAGGTTGTATATGCTCTGAATCCGTGTCAAACATATGGTTCTGTTTCTTTCACAGCCAGGATTCACAGGTCCAGGACTCAAGGGGATGGAAATGAGTGTGGTACAATTCATTATCATCCCTACTGACCCACTAGCAGAATTTTTGCTACCTGTACCTGCAACCTTATAATCTGCTGGTCTAGAGGTCTTAGTTCCAAAGGAAGAAATGCTTCCACTAGAAAACACAACAGTGATTCCACTGAACTGGAAGTTAAGACTGCCATCTGGCTATTCTGGCTGACTCATGCTTCTGAATCAATAGGCAAAGAAGGGAGACATGGTATTGGCTGGGGTGATTGATCTTGAATACTAATGGGAAATTGGACTGAAACTCCACAATGGAGGTAAGGAAGAAGATGTCTACAATATAGGATATCCCTTAGGGCATCTCTTAGTATTGGTATGCCCTGTGATGGACAGTGAATGGAAAACTGTAACAACCCAATTCAGGCAGGAGTACTAATGAGACCCTTCAGGAATAAAGATTTGCCTCTTCCCAGCAGGCAAAGGATCACAACCAGTTGAGGTTCTTGCTCAAAGAAAGGTAATATGGAATGGGTAGTAGAAAAAGATAGTTATGACCATGGGACCAGTGACAGAAATGAAGACTGTAATTGTCATAATGCGTCCTTATTTTGTCATGAATATGTTTGTTTTCGTGTGTGTATATAATATCATTACATAAGATGTATATCATATCAAGGTGTTATATCATTGTATTTAAGTACTGTTAACTTTACGTCATAGTATTTAAATTACAGCATATTGAGAACAGTAAACAATAAATACTTTGTATTTTCTTTTGGGGAAAGGTTAGTATGTTTTCAGTTGTACACAGAATAGTCATATATTAGGCAGAAATATGACCTTATTATTCTCTTTATTAGGAGATTAAGGATGATTTAAGGAGATCTGTATGGTTGCTAAAGGGTGGGTTTGTGATGGTTAGTTTTGTGTGTTAACCTGGAGGGTGTTTAAATGTTAATGAGGTTAACATTTAAATTGGTGAACTGCTGGTAAAGCAAATTGCCCTCCATAAAGTGGGTAGGCCTCATCCAATCAGCTGAAGGTCTGAATGGAACGAAAAGAGGCCTCTCTGAGCAGGAGGAAATTCTCCAGCAGAGTGCCTTCAAACTTCATCTGCACCATTGGGAGGTGAATGGGTTACTTTACATGGCAAAAGAGACTTTTCATATGTGATTAAGGTAAGGAACTTGAAATGGGAAGACTATCCCGAATTGTTTAGTGAGTCTAATGTAATCACAAAGGTCCTAATAAGGAGGCAAGAGGGTCAGAGTTTCTGGGCTGTTGGCCTCTTTACACTGGATCTGCACCATCAGCTTTCCTGGGTCTCTAGACTGCCAGCCTGCACAGCAGATTTTGGACGTGCCAGCCTCCATCATCACATGAATCAATTCCTTATAATTTCTTTCTATATATGTACACATCCTAATTGTTTTGTTTCCCTGGTGAACCCTGACTAATACATATTCCAAATATCTTACTTCATTTTTGGTTTGGGTACTTAGAATCAAAATAATTGTCTTCTGACACAGTGGCCTTGTTTTGTGCTTGTTATTTTTAAAAAATGAGATGAAAATGCTTAAAGAATTCCTATGGTTTTATGAACCAGGAGAATACTCACTTACCTTTTTAAGGTGAGTATTCTATAGCTCTTATATTTGGTACCATGTTAGTCATATTTCACAAAAGCACGGGAGCCTAAGTTTATTCCTTAACTCAATTGCTTCATATGTGAGTTTATCAGTTCTCCTAAGACCGTAAGCTTTGGAGAAGTAGAGAATTTGACATATTTTTTTCTCCCTTGATAGCACCTATCAGGAATAATATAATGAATACAGTATAGCATAGCAATGACTATGTAGTATAATACATAAATATAGCAAATGCTCAATAAATACTCTACTTGCAGTTTGGCTGTTGACCACTACATCTTGCCTTCCCAGATCAATTGGGCACCTGGATGAAATGAATCACCTGAAGTAACGTTAAGAATAAAATGCACAGTAAAGCAAATAAACTGAGGAGAACTTCAAGATGACGGAGGAGTAAGACATGGAGATCACCTTCCACCCGTGGCACATATATACAATGGAATATTACTCAGCCATAAAAAGAAACGAAATTGAGTTATTTGTAGTGAGGTAGATGGACCTAGAGTCTGTCATACAGAGTGAAGTAAGACAGAAACAGAAAAACAAATACCGTATGCTAATACATACATATGGAATCTAAAAGAAAAAAAATGATTCTGAAAAACCTAGGGGCAGGAGAGGAATAAATATGCAGACATAGAATATGGACTTGAGGACACGGGGAGGGGGAAGGGTAAGCTGGGACGAAGTGAGAGAGTGGCATGGACATATATACACTACCAAATGTAAAATAGATAGCTAGTGGGAAGCAGCCACATAGCACAGGGAGATCAGTGTGGTGCTTTGTGACCACCTGGAGGGGTGGGATAGGGAGGGTGGGAGGGAGACGCAAGAGGGAGGAAATATGGGGATATATGTATATGTATAGCTGATTCACTTTGTTATAAAGCAGAAACTTAACACATCATTGTAAAGCAATTATACTCCAATAAAGATGTTAAAAAGAAAAAAGAAAAGAAAACTACAGAAAGGAATTATTGCTAGTGATAATAGAGGTCAATAGCATAAATGTAAATCCTATGAGTTTCCTATAGTTGCTGAAACAAATTATCACATACTCAGTGGTTTAAAACAAGACAAATTATCTTACAGAATACAGGTCAGAAGTCTGAAAATGGGTCTTATAGGTCTAAAATCAAGGTGTTAGCAGGACTGCTTTTCCTTCTGGAGTCTCTACGGGAAAATCCTTTCTTTGCCTTTTCCAGCTTCTAGAGGCTGCCTGCATTCCCTGGCTGGTGGGTCCGTTCCAGCAATGGCAATTCCCTAACCTCTGCTTCCACTGTCACATGGACTTCTCTGACTTTGACCATCCTGTCTCCCTTTTATCAGGATCCTTTTGATTACATTAGATTCGCCTAGGTAATTCAGGATAATTGCCGCATTTCAAGATCCTTAACTCATTCACATATGAAAAGTCCCTTTGGCCATGTAAGGTAACATATTCACATGTTTTAGGAATTAGAAAGTGCATAGTCTGCCTATCACTAAAGTCAATATTTATTAAAAGAGTGGCAGTTTTTTCTTAAAAATAGGAATGTGTATATCTTTTCATTTTCCAAATAAAGTTAAATACTTTCTGGATTAAGTATGTGTGGAGGGTTCCACAATGAAATGTGTTTTGATGTTTCAATAGCAGATGTATCACCCAGGGACATTCTGCTTAGGAAACAGCAGGAACCTTCTGCCTACTCCCTCTTCTGACTTGGAATTCATCTCCTCACCAGCTGCCAACTTTAAACTGTAGTGGGTTTCTCCGTTTATGGTCCTTTCAAGCTAAAATCTGTTGCACTGGTAGAGAAATTACAATACTTATGTAAATCAATAATTGCAATGTATATGACACCATAAATTCATAGCATGCCCAGAGTGTTATTAGCTGCAACATTCATGTTTAACATGTTTAGCCTATAAAACAACATATACAATGTAACTCATTTTGCATACCTACCTAGGTATATCTTTAGTTTTCTAATTCATTTTTTATAAAAATACAACAATTCTGGATTCAGGAATTTTTTTAAAAATTGAGAGAACTCTGAGTTTAAATAATTCAAATTATATTGTAAATATTCTGAGGGTTTTTTTTTTAGGGCTTCAACATGGTAACATTTCTGAGCAAGACTGGAAGGCTCTTACTAGAGCTTTTTCTCCCCAGTTGCTGTCACAGATTCAAATCAAAAGTCTTATTAGAAACTGGAAGTAGACTCAGTGTTGATAGTTCTAGGTGAACTCAGGTTCTAGATTTAGAAATTTTATTTTCTCTCTTAATTCTAGTGCCTGTTTCTATGTTAGTGTTAAAAGTTAATCATACTATTTTTTTTTCCCTGCACCACCTAGAGTTTGCATGGGAATAGTCATTCATTCATTCATCAAGTAATTTTAAAACACCTGTCACCTCATGCATGTGTGAAAAAGGAGATACAATGGTAAGAGAGACATGATGTCTGCTCCTAAGAAATCTACAGTCTAGTGGGGGAGCAGTAATTAACAATCATACAAATAACACATCAATATAAATAAAATTATGATAAGTGCTGCCCAGGGAAAGTACAAATAGAATGTACAGCAATAGATTTAATGTAGTCAGGAGATGAGAGAAGACTGCCCTAAGGGAGTGCTTCTAGGTTGAAGTGGAACAAACAAATTCTATTTGAGGATATTTTCTTCAACTAGTCATTTTTTCTTCTACTATGACTATATGACAAAGCTTTTGATTTGGCTCTTTCTTCCATTTTATTTTTTTTTGGCAAATAATTTTTATGGCTTCAATGAAACAAAGACCTGCTGCCACCCACCGACTCCAAGATGTTTCTGTAGTGTCCATTGTTCCTCCAGGTTCTTTATTCGTCTTGAGCTTGGAAGTACAGTTCAAGCTTGATCACACATTTGTATTTTGACAATTTACAGACCTTCCTTATTTACTGAATTTATTCTTCTTGAAAATATTCAGGCTCAGTTTAGGACACAAACTCAAACTTCATTTGAGTTTCAAGTTGGGTTTGACTGCAGCTCTCTGTCAATAACAGACACCATGGCAGTGCATCCTGACACGGGTGCCACCTGTGCTCTTCCATTGGAAGACCCTTTTTCCAGGGGCAGGGAGGAGGACCAACCCAACCTATTTTTATGCCTAAATGTACCTTTATCTCTGCTGGGATTATCTCACTCAAGTTACTAACCAGAAAAACTTTGTAACCTTCCTCATGGTGTTATGTACACATTTTTCAAGACATTTCAAGTATTTATGTGCATCTCCTCATAGTCTAAATTGGTGAGAATTCCTCTAGAAAGAACTGTGCTATATGCTGCCATTGCATAAAAATTTAAATGCACAGACCCATAGTCAATGTTGACATGTTTCGTGTAAATCTCTAGAAAAAAAATTTGTTATATACTTGGGTATTTTTGTGAGGTTATGAAGTAGAAAGCTTCAACTATTATTGTGAAAGGGTTTTCCATTTTTCTTAATGTCAGAAGACACTGGGAGACACCGTTAGTATTCCCTTGACACACTCTAGAGCATTAGACAGTTCAATCTGGCAACGATTGGGAGAGGCACTGTGCTTACTGATTCAGAGAGCTGGTTGGAAAGTCAGGTAGCCTGGATCTGAATCTCAGCCCCGCCTATACCAGCTGTAACTGGCAAAATTGCTCATTCTCTCTAAGGCTCTCTCATGTAAGAAAAATCATGATCTACCTATGGGCTTGTTGTGGGGATTGATTAGGTAATGAATTGCATAGTGCCTGAAACACTGTAAAAGACTCAATGCTGACTGCTATTTTGAGTACTGAATTTTATACCATATGCTAAGTAGTGTTATGGATACTAGGCCTCACACTTAGGGAGACAGTGGTGCTGGAGAAGTGATCTGTAGTACCAAGTAAATGCCCCTCCCTGTATGGAGAGGTGGGGGTGGGAGTGACAAAATCTTCCTGGGATGAGAAGGTGAGCAGAAGGAGGTGGATTTAGAAATGCTTCTCAGATCAAGTGACTTGTAAGCAAATTCTTAAAGAATAAAAAGTATTTTCTCAGTGGAGTAAAAGGGAAAGAGTTTTGGAGGCAGGGGAGATATTGAAAAAATGTGGAAAGTACCCAGGTAACCAGGGAATGGTAAGGAACACAGTGGGACTTCTGGACTGAGGACATGATGGGGAAGATGTTGCAAAGGTAAGTTGGGGACAAGTTATATATACAGTGAAACCCTTGTTCAGCACTCAGATTTGACCAGATGAAATATTGCTGAGAAGGGATTTAAGCTAGTTCACAAAGAGTGAGTCTATATATTACCATTTGTCACAGCCATCAAGCTATCAAAATATTCTCATTCTTGGCAATGGTGGTTTACATACATTATTCAGTATATCAAGGTGAAATTTTTACATGTTTTCTGAGAGTCTCAGACCATGCATATTCTCTAAAATGTGCAACGACAAACTGAAAGTAATCTCAATATATGCTGCCAAGATCATGTGAAATACAATCCCATTTTGCTAGTCCTTTAACAAATTGTGAAGAAGGTCATGCTTGACTTTCATTTTCTTATTCCTCATCAATTCATCCCAATTTATAATATATATGTACATATATATACCCAAATCTTATAATTTCTCACCACTTCCAGTCAGAATCACTATGAAAATTAGAATATATTTTGAACTTAATGAAAATAAATCATAGCATAATAAAATTTGTGAGATGGAACTAAATAAATGTTTACGGAAATTTGCAGCATTAAATGCTCATATTAAGAAAGAAGGAAGGTCTTAAATTAATGACCTAAACATTCACTTTAAGAAACTAAAAAAAGAAAAACATAAATAGATATAGATGCTAAAATCAATGAAATAGAAAACAGAAAAATAATACAGAATTTAAAAAAACAATGAAAACAAAACCTGTTTCTTTGAAAACATTAATAAAATTGATAAACCTCTAGTCAATTGATCAGAAAAAAAGAGAAAAGACACAAATTGCCAATGTGAGGAATGAGAAAAGGAACATCATTAAGGATCCTTCAGGTCTAAGTATAATACAAGTATATCATGAACAACTTCATGTCAATAAACTGAACAACTTATGTACAATGGGAAAATTCTTAAAAGATAAGAGCTTTTAAAGCTCACTCAAGGGACTTCCCTGGTGGCACAGTGGTTAAGAATCTACCTGCCAGTGCAGCGGACACGGGTTCGAGCCCTGGTCCAGGAAGATCCCACATGCTGTGAAGCAGCTAAGCCCGTGTGCCACAACTACTGAACTACTGAGTCGCGAGCCACAACCACTGAGCCCGTGCGCCACAATTACTGAAGCCTGCGCGCCTAGAGTGTGTGCTCCGCAACAAAGAGAAGCCTCTGCAATGAGAAGCCCACACACCGCGACAAAGAGTAGCCCCCGCTAGCTGCAACTAGAGAAAGCCCGTGCACAGCAACGAAGACCCAACGCAGCCAAAAAATAAATACATAAATAAATTTATTAAAAAAAAAAAAAGGTTGGGGCTTCCCTGGTGGCGCAGTGGTTGAAAGTCTGCCTGCCGATGCAGGGGACATGGGTTCGTGCCCCGGTCTGGGAAGATCCCACATGCTGCGGAGCAGCTAGGCCCGTGAGCCATGGCTGCTGAGCCTGCGCATCAGGAGCCTGTGCTCCGCAATGGGAGAGGCCACAACAGTGAGAGGCCCGCGTACCGCAAAAAAAAAAAAAAAAAAAAAAAAAACTCACTCAAGAAACTAATTACCTGAAGAATCCTAGATCTCTTAAAGAAATTGGACTTGAAGTTAAAATCTTCCCCCAAAGAAAACTCTAGGCCCAAGTGGCTTTACTGACAGATTCTAACTAGCGTTTTTAAAAGAAATTGTACAAAAATTCCTCCAAAAAACAAAAGAAAAAAAAAACTTTTCAACTCATTTTCTGAGGCAAGCATTACCATGTTAGCAAACAAAGACATCATAAGAAAAGAAAACCAGAGATCAGAATTCTGCATAAACATAGATGAAAGAAGCTTTAATAAAATGTTAGCAAATCAAGCCCAGAAATATATTTAAAATGGTGATTAATAATGACTTCAGTGGGGTTTATCCCAGGAATGCAAAGTTGGCTTAATGTCTAAAAATGAATCAATGTAATTCTCCATATTAATAGATGAAAAAGGAATCCATATGTGCATCTCCATAGATGCAGAAGAAGCATTTAACAAGATTCAAAATACATTTATAATAAAGAGTCTCAAGCCTATTTAGAAGAGGAGGGAACATTCTCAATTTAGATAAATGTAACTGTGGAAAAATATATAGCTATCTTCATACTTAATGGTGAAGTACTAAATTATTTTCCACTAATAGGGAACAAAGCAAGTATGTCTACTCTTGACACTTTTATTCAATTTACTGAAATTCCTAGCCAGTGCTATAAGGAAATGAAAATAAATGCTTACAGACTGGAAAGGAAAAAATACAATAAAAGTCTTTATTTACAGTTGGTATGATCAACTTTATAGAAATTCCAAAGAATCTATGAAAACCCAAATTTGACAAGGTAGCATGATACAAGGTTAATGCACAAAAATCAATTTTATGTCTATATGTTAGCAACAAACAATTGAAAATCAAAAGTAAAACAACAATGCCATTCAAAAATATGAAATAGGGCTTCCCTGGTGGTGCAGTGGTTGAGAGTCCGCCTGCCGATGCAGGGGACACGGGTTCACGCCCCGGTGCGGGAGGATCCCACATACCACGGAGTGGCTGGGCCCGTGAGCCATGGCCACTGAGCCTGCGCATCTGGAGCCTGTGCTCTGCAACGGGAGAGGCCACAACAGTGAGAGGCCCGTGCACCGCCAAAAAAAAAAGAAAAAAGAAAAAAAAAGAAATACTTAGGGGTAAATTTAACAAAATATATTCAAGGCATGTACACTGAAAATTACAAAACATATTAAAGAAGACCCAAACAAATGAAGAGAGGCACTATGATTATGGATTATTAGAAAGTGTAATATTATTTATTTATTTATTTTTAACGAAAGTGTAACGTTATTAAAATGTCAGTTCTTCCTAAGTTGATTGACAAATTTGGCTTGATTCCAATCAAATCCCAGCAGATTTTTTGTAGCTGCTGAAAGCTTATTCTAAAATTTTCATGTATATGGAAAGGACCTAGATTGGCCAAAATAATTTTGAAATAGTAGAACAAATCACAAGACCTACACTACCTATAGATTTCAAGATCTAATATCAAGCCACAGTAAAGATAGAAATATTGATCAGTGGAACAGAAGTCCATAAACAGATTTTTCAGGGTGGGTACCAAGACAATTTCATTGAGAAATTATGATCTAATCAACAAGTGGTGTTGGAACAACTGGATATCCATGTACAAAAGAAAAAAAAGAAAACAATCCCAACCATTACCTCAAGCTATATTTAAATTTAACCTGAAGTAAATCATAGTTTTAAACTGGAAGAGTTAAAACTGTAAAACTGTAAGTGTAAAAATGTGGAACAATTGGAATTCTCATTGCTGGTGGGAATGCAAAATGGCACAGACACTGTGAAAAACAGTTTTGCAGTTCCTCATAAAGTTAAATATATACTTACCATGTGAACCAGCAATTCCATTCCTAGGTGTTACCCTTAGAGAAATGACATTTAGATGTACATAAATACCTGTAGTTGAATGTTCATGGCAACTTTATTTATAATAGTCTCAAACTGGAAACAACCCAAATGTCCATCACATGGTGCATGCACAATTTGTGGTACGTTCATAAAATGGAATGCCATCCACTATAAAAAGGAATAAACTACTGATATACATAATAACACAGATGACTTTCAAAAGTATTATGTTAAATTAAAATTTAAAAAACAGAACTGTATGCCACAAAAAGCAGATCAGTGTTTGCCAGGAGCTTGGGGGAGAGTTTGCTAACGAATACAGAAAAAACTTTTGGAGTGGTGGTAATGTTCAGATCATGACTGGTAGTGGCCATATGAATATTTACATTCATCAAAACTCATTGAATTAAAACTGATCACTTAAAATTGATATATTTTATTGCTTATAAATTATATATCGATAACGCTGACAAATATACTAAGAAAGAAAAAATGACAAAAAAAGTTAAGACAAGGACATATTCAAGACACCCAGTCAGATTTGAATAAAGAAACTAAATTAGCTTAGGGAGAGTAGGCTGGGAATAAAAGGTTGGATCCCTGTTATCATAAGCATGCTTGAAAATATCCATTATTGCTTTTCTTTCTTTGTTATCTAAGTATTTATTAAACTAGCACCTAGAATATTATAATGCTTCAAGGACATTTATTCAGTAAATGTTAGGTGATATAGGTAGGAAAGTAAGGAACCACAGATCTATTCAAGAAATTACCTTCACTCTTGAGTGAAAATTCAAAAATGGAAGAGAGATTGCTGACATTTCGATCTGTTCACTCTTAGCTGTTTCATCCTCCTGGTGGTTTAGTTTTTTTGTGTAAGCAAATAAACCAATCAGAATGATTCGTTCCTGCTACCAGTTTAGTTTATATGAACAAACATTTAAATTAGTCACTGTGGGCCAGCGAGACAAATGGGTGGGCGTTATCCTGATTCTGTCACAAGTTTTGGTACATGTTCAATCTTATCAGGTTTCCCCAGAGCCATAAACTTAAGCATAGCGGAGTCTATTGTTTTTGACAGCATAAAATGCATATAAATTGAAAGTTCATGAAGGAATATGGACTCTGAAACCTGTTTTGTTATTGAGGGTTTTTTTTTTTTACTATTAACTTTTGGTAAATATATATCTCCTTTTCTTATGTAGTACAAATCAAGTGAAGTATCAGAAAGGGTGTCTTAAGAGAACTTTTAAACTTTTTAATCTATTCAATTCATAAAATATGCATTCTTACTTTTATATTCAAAAAAGTTTTTTTAGAATAGGCTTGCATTTTCATACTGTTATATGATAATTCTGGGTTTAAGATTATTTTCATCAACTGAAATTAAAGACTAAAAGAAAGTTAAGGTGTTTATTCATTATTACATGGTAACTATGTACACAGTTAAGTATTTACTGTATAAAGTTAGAGTAAAAATCATACACTCTACCAGTAGGATTCTGTAGTATGTTACATTCTGACATATGCTACTTCTATCTGTCCAGCAATGATTCCATCTTTTCTGGTAGTTGCATCCTCATTTACTTTGGGCAACTACTTCTTAATGTCACTCTTTTTTTTTTTTTTTTTTTTTTGGCCGCTTTGGGTCTTCATAGCTGCACGCGGGCTTTCTCTAGTTGCACCGAGCACGTGCTACTCTTCATTGTAGCCCGTGGTGCACGGGCTTCTCATTGCGGTGGCTTCTCTTGTTGCAGAGCACGGGCTCTAGGTACGTGGACTTCAGTAGTTGTGGCACATGGGCTCAGTAGTTGCAGCACGCAGGCCCCTAGAGCGCAAGGGCTTCAGCAGTTGCAGCACATGGGCTCAGTAGTTGCGGCACGGGCTTCAGTAGTTGTGCTGCGTGGGCTCAGTAGTTGTGGTTCACGGGCTCTAGAGTGCAGGCTCAGTAGTTATGGCGCATGGGCTTAGTTGCTCCACAGCATGTGGAATCTTCCTGGACCAGGGATCAAACCCATGTCCTCTGCATTGGCAGGTGAATTCTTAACCACTGTGCCACCAGGGAAGTCCCTTAATGTCACTCTTAATGTCAATCAAGGCTCTCTGCCCTTTACTAGCCAAGAGGTGCATCATTGAAACTAGGCTAATCTGATTCTTCTCTTTTCTGGGAATTTTGCATTTTGAGAAAGGATGAAAAGTGGGGCTGAGTTCCTTCCAAAATGGTGTCCAGAAAAGATGATCAATTCCAGCTACCTAGAACTCTGGATGCATTCTGGTTTCTATTCTTTCAGAAGAAAGTATCTTCAGTTTTTTTAATCTTTCAGTTTTTTACAGAATACTATAAGCTATTCTACATATCCTTATATTAAATTCCTCCTTTCTGCTTAAGTTACCAGTGTCATTTGAGTCAGTTTACCAGCTTGTTGCTTGCAACTGAAGAGCCCTAAGTGTTAAAATCCCATGATTATCCTGAGTGATTTCTTGTCCAAATGGAAGGTTCAACTAATATGCTATCTGTTAGACTGATGATCTCTACATCTCCACGGACCTTCATCTCTACTCTACCTTAGCAATGTACTTCCATTGGCACACCTGGATCTTAGCATTACCCATATCTCCTTTTACTCTAAAATTATTAGTTCAAGTATGCTGTTTCCTCTGATCACATTTTCTCTCCTTCCAGTTTATTTGTTCAATTACTTCCAGAGTCTCCCCTTTCAGGGGATGAATTTCAGGATGTGGAGTTTCCCATAATTCCCTGTTTTAAGAATAGTACCCCACTCAATCCTTGGACAAGCCTGCCTATCACCAAGTCCAGTTCAATTCTCATTCTATAATCTCCAGTTCTGCTGGAGTCCATAGAGGATCAGGAAGGGAACCTGGAGGACCTTGATATTCTCTATACAATCTTCCGTTCAGATTTTCATGTTTTCAGCCTCACCATGCATCACTTTCCGAGGTACTTGGAACCTCAAATTCCCCAGCACTTCCAAAGGTTTAGTGTGGGAAGTGACTTTTTTTTTGGCTCCCTTCCTTTTCCCTATCCTAACTGTAGATTTAGGTTTCCAAGCCAGCAAGGCTACTATCTAGTCTTCA
The DNA here is from genome assembly GCF_964341445.2 of Mesoplodon mirus. Classification (NCBI taxonomy): domain Eukaryota; kingdom Metazoa; phylum Chordata; class Mammalia; order Artiodactyla; family Ziphiidae; genus Mesoplodon; species Mesoplodon mirus. The sequence continues at coordinate 107,900,369 of NC_138979.1, read as the reverse complement.
GTATTTTACCCTCTCCACTGTCATAATTTATCTTTTTCTTAATTTTAAACTCACTTAAAAAAACATTTTATAGCAATTTTAATGAGATTTCAAGAGAGAGAAGAGATAAATAAGTATATAAGTTGCCATATTTATCAACACTGCTATTGCTTTATAGATTTTCCAAGCTAGAAACATCTTAGTGTTATCTAGTTAACACCTACATTTCCCTCTCTTAAGCTTCCATCTATAAAATGAACATACTTTTTGCCTTGTGGTAACACAGTGTTATTTGAATATTGAGAAAGATGAAGTATTTGAAATATTGTACAAAATAAAATATTTTATTATTAACTTTATGTAAAGTTTTATGCAAATATGAAACATTATTTTTAGCAATCATTTATTATTCCATTACCAAATTGTTATTGAGCATAGAATAATAATAACATATGAAACAATTTATAGCTATTCAGCACCTACCATCTGCTAAATACTCTGCTAAAAGTCAGGGTTTTGAAATAAAGAATAAATAATGGCCTTTATTCTCAAATATATCACATTAAGGTAAAGAAGTAAGCACATAACAAAGATACGCTTTATGTTTATCATAATAGTTATTATATTTTAACAGTTTAAATATATTATATAATAATGTCATAATATATGTTCCATACATTCTAATAGAGTTATAATTTAGGTAAGGGAATTATGCACAAAAGAAAAAGAAGGCATCTGGAATCAGAGAGGGTCTCAGAAAGCTGGTCATATCTGATCTATATCTTAAAAGATTAGCAGAAGTTTTCATGGGAAAAATGAGCAACTAGGCAAAAGTTGGTGCAAACACTCAGAGGCACAAAAAATTATGCATGGCTGGGAAATTTACATAGCTACTGTATTACTTAGGGTTCTCCACAGAAACAGAACCAATAGGATCTATCTATCTATCGATCTATCATTCTATTGGTCTATCTATCTATAGATTTAGATATACAGAAAGAGATTTATTAGGAAGGACTGGCTTACACAATTATGGAGGCTGAGAAGCCCTACAATCTGCCATCTGCAAGCTGGAGACCCAGGAAACCTGAAGGACTGAAAACCAGGGGAGCCAATAGTGTAAATCTGTGTCCTAAAGCACAAGAACTAGGAATTTGGATGTCTGAAGGTAAGAGAAAAGAGATGTCCCAGCTTCAAGCAGAGAGACAAGATTTGCTCATTCTCCACCTTTTTGTTCTATTCAAGACCCCAGTGGATTGGATGATGCCCACTTGCATTGGTGGGGGTGATCTTCAGTCTACTGATTCAAATGCTAATCTCTTCCAGAAACAACATCACAGACACACCCAGAAATAATATTTTACCGGCTATCTGGACATCCATTACCCCAGTCAAGTTGACACATAAAATTAACCATAACAGCTACATTGTAGAATATGCACAGGAAAGTGGTAGGGAGTGAGGATTCAAAAAATGACTGCGGTAGCCCACACTGTGAGGGCCTATATGATGTCTGGGACTGTTAAGAAGCAATTTTGTTTTATGAAATCCTCTAAATAAGGATTTCAGATTAGCTTCACAATAAGGACTTAGAAATTTGGTTCTTATGTGTAACATGAGAATCATCTAAAGTTGTTCTAAGTTCAGCGTTTGTTGCTCTAAGTTCTACACGTGTTTTTCTATCTTTAGTGGATGGTTGGTCCTTGGCTTCCATTTAGCACAATCAAAGAGCAGGAAAGGAAAACTCTGCAATACCAAAATACAGATTATGAATTACTACATAGAAAAAAAAGGTCAATGTTTACCTTAGTTTTTCTGCTGAAGGCTTCATAAACCTTCAATAATTTATCAGTTACCCTCAATGTGAATTATGATTGACACTATCCTCTGAAGCCTCCAAATGGTCCACATTCCCTTTGGAGGGAATCTAGAGGTTGATACAGGACCACAGAAGGGTCTGATGGTTAGAACACAGAATGACAAACTTGGAATTAAACAGATACTTCCTGGTCATAATCAAAATAATATGGAGAGTGCTATGAAATGCATTAGTAGGTCTTTGGGCTGTAGTTTCTTCAAGATATACTAAATGAATTCTTAGGTGTTTACCAGCTATAACATGCTGGGATGTAACATGTAAGATGCTGTTTAAAACCTGCAGATAACTAACAGGTGAATACTTTCATTCTACCAAAATTTAATTATGGTGTCCAGAGACCAGTGTTCGCAACATATTAAAACATTCATATTTTCTTAAAGAGAGATTTGATTAAGGGGTAACAGATTTCACTGGAGTATCCTGAGGAGATACAAAACATCAGATGTTAATAAGGAATGTTTATCTAGCATAGTTTAATGGTTTTCCTTGGAGACTATTTTAATTAGCTATAGTAGTTCATAGGTTAGTATGTCATTGTTTCTAAAGTTCATTGTGATTATAATGACTTCCATCATATCAGGTCACTTCCTCTGAGGCCCTGTAAAGAGACAGATGTTCTCCTTTTCACCTGTGCTTTTGCAGTTGAATCCTATATGATTGTGTTCTTGAGTATAAATTCTCTGGGATAGATGCAGAGCCATCAATATAAAATGTTATCTGGATTTCCTCACTAATCTATGACAAATATAAGCCATTTGGAAATGCTGCTGCAGTGTCATGTCTCAGGAGCATGTTACATGCCAAATTAGAAGGAAACCTTTTGTTCCACCATGATGGTAGATCATACTTCATTCCCCTAGAATTATATGGTTATTGTTTACATGGCAACTTATACTAGTCTATTCATATATATAAAATAATACTTTAATTATTTATATTAATGTAATATATATTATATATAAATTATATATATATATAGTTTTATTCCCAAGTGTTTTTCCTACTGATATGGTGATGTTGACAAATACTATATTTGATATTCTATTTTGGTAGGCCAGAAAAGATGCATTTTGGAATATATTGATTATGGTTTAAAGTAAAATCCTGGTAGCCAAATGACAAATGCCATTCTATGTAATTGATATTATGTAGGACTGAATCATTTTATTAAAAACTATATTTTAGTACTATTCTTAAGCAATAAACATTATAGAAATTCTTCCTCACACAGTATCTAAATTTTCATAATAATACTCTGTTCTGGCTATTTCTATTACCAAAAGAATCCAGATGCTGGGGCATAGGTGAATGGCCATCCTTTGCAATGAATGAGGAATGACCTTGTGATATATATATATTTTTTGCGGTACGCGGGCTTCTCACTGTTGTGGCCTCTCCTGTTGCGGAGCACAGGCTCCGGACGCGCAGGCTCAGCGGCCGTGGCTCACGGGCCGAGCTGCTCCACGGCATGTAGGATCTTCCCGGACCGGGGCACGAACCCGTGTCCTCTGCATCGGCAGGCAGACTCTCAACCACTGCGCCACCGGGGAAGCCCCCCTTGTGATATTTTTAATCTAAATATAAACAACTACTTTTTAAAGGGGCTTGAGCTTAATGATATCACAAGTGTATATTCCAGAAGACTGAGAGAAATGAAAGAAAATGGATTACTTGGGTACCTAGAGCCTAGAAGATAACCAACAGTTGTTGAAAATAAGATATCCTGGCTAATAATCTGAGAGCAGTGAGTTGGATTTGACATTGAAAGTATACAAGTCTAAATGTTATTAAGATTTAATGTGAGGCATATCTGGTCTAAGAATGGTTTTACAAGAAAATTCTATTTAGTAAATTTATGCCCAGAATGTTTTGAATACCAATAACAACCCAAAAAATTTCTCAGTGCAAAAGAGACACAATCTTGATCAACATACTTTACCAAAAATTCAAATTTAAATCGTAGATCAGAAAGACAACTTATAAATCATTGAGTCCAGTCCTCCCTTCCTCCTCTTGGGCTTTCCCACCCATATATCCAAATACAATTTACACTTCAGTAAAGTAGGTGAGGAATTTATAGTAGAGCCTGCAGAGGGACTAAGTGACGTGACTAACAAATGACTAACAAAGACAGAATGATTTGTGGCAAAGAACATAGCTGACTGGATTCAAATCCGAGCTTTCTCACTTACTAGCTGTGTAATCTTCAACATATCCCTTAACCATTTCTGTGCCTTGGGTGGCTCATCTGAAAAATGGGAACAGTAGTAGCAACTAACTCATAGAACTGTTCTGAGGTTTAAATTAGCTAATCTGTGTAACGTGTTTAGTACAGTGCCTAGCATATAGTAAGTGCTCAATAAATGTTTGTTATTTTAAATTCTAGTTCTGCAGTTGATTAGTTGTGTGCCCTTAGGCAACTTACGCTAAGCACTTTGTGACACTTATCAGGATTTGCTTTGCACAGTTTATCATTTATGGTCTATCTTCTCCACTGGATATAAATATCCAGGATTGCAGGGACTAGATCTGAAGTGTTAAATAATTAATAATTAGTGCATTGTTTAATAATAATTAATGTATTATGTGGTGTCTAGCATATACTAGGTGATCAAGAATGCTTTTTATTATAAGCGTAGGGTGGATTATTATACTCACAGCCCTTAATAGGGTTATTAAGAGGATTAGATGACAGAATGAAAGTGAATATGCTACAGGATAGATCGTACCATGCTATGAACTCAGAAGAGCAAGTACTTAACTAATGTGTGTGTTGTGATTGTTGCTATCACTGTAAGCCTCAAAACTAGACAGTGGCAGAAATGCGACTGCAACTAAGTTTTCCTAGCTCCCCACTGAATGATATCAATTATATATATATATGGAAAGCAGAAAATCTCACTCGTAATGTTAGAAACTGTATCTCACGATGTTATTCTGAAGTTGACGATACTGCCTGGTGACAACATCTGAGGAAGAGATAGTAAACTGAGAGATCAAGGGTTGATTGAATTCTTCTCACATACACTTTGCTTGGCCTGGACAGCATTACAACAACAATATCAAATAGGCGAGGTGGCCAACATTTTAAAGTAAAGAGATTTTACAAAAGTTATCAGAATTTTGGTCTTTCTGGAAAAAATTAGAAGGGAGGCACACAGGGCTGCCCCACCCCCACCTGGCAACAACTCAGTGGCAGCTCAGAGGTGGCTCCCCCTTCTGCGGGGCACTTGCCTTTCAATTTACACATGACCCCTTGGAGGCACTGGTGTTTGGGACCTGATTTGGGATTAATAGGATGTAAGGCATCTGGATGTCTTTGTAGTAATGATTCTGACCCACGTAAGCAAAACCTTTTTTGTTGCAGAAAGATTTTTATTTCTGTTGCCTTTTTCATCATTCCTCACCTTGCTTGTCTTTTATGCAGCATCTGATAGTGAGTGTCATGAGAAATTTAAAATTATAGTTCATTTACTCTGGTTAAACATAAGGAAGGAAAAGCAATTACCATAGTAAAATGATGGAATTAAAGATTCTTCTTGCAACCTAGTTAGGTATTTAGTGTTTGATGAGTGCTGGAAAAGATAAATACATTTTTCAAGGAGGATTGTATCAATCTGCAATCATGAATGAAAGACTCTGAACATGATTTAGATATCAAACTTATGGTTTGCAAACACAATCAATCTTTCTCTAGGCAGTCAGAGTTAGTTGACAATATATTGTACCTCTTTTTTTGTTTCTAAATTGGAAAAGGCTTTTTTAGTAGTGAATAAATTTCCTGCACCAACAGATTTTTTTTTTTTTTTTGCTAAGGAAATATGCTATAAGATAGATGGTGCTTTAGAAGAGACCACGCAGATGGTCTGTAGAAAATCTTATAAATATAATCCCATATAAACAGAGTAAATGCATTCTTCATATGAGAATAAAATGTTAATTAGTTTAGTTTAATTACAGATTTGCTACATGCTAGAAGTTTAAATTTAATGGATTGGTGATTCAATTTGATAGATCATAAAAAATAACTATAAGCATGTTCCTGGCTGTTTTGCTGACTAACTTAACAGGGATGCCCCATGCATCTTTAATTCAGCTCTGGCTCAAAATGTACGTTATTCATAAAGGAGCCCATCAGATAATCAAATGTATCTAACTCATGCTAACATGGGCTATATACATCAATCTTTCTTTAAAACTAATCATGTGGTCCTTTTATTATCTTTCACAATACACCCGTAAGAGAGATTTACAAAAGCAGTAGAGAGTTCTCTCTGCAATAATGTAAAATTTGGAAATGTTGCTATCATTTTGTTCTCAAAAATTTGAAGGAGTAAGACTTTAGGAGTGGGCTGTAGTTATTCTGCATGTTTTATGCAGGCAAAAAACCCCCCACAGAAAACAGGGAAGCGATACCAATCACATCAGGAAGAGACTGATGAGGAAACTTTTGATTCAAGAGCATCGTAAGATATCGGAATGCATTATTTAAGGCCATTGTAGAATCTCTAAAATTATGAAAGATATTAGTGTGGGATGATTACTTTTCATTTTGTTACAATGCTGGAGATTAGACCAGACTAGAAATACATTTCAGAAGTGATTACACTCCAAAACTTCTGTCTAGCTAGCCTATTGCGTTTTCATTGTCCACATTGGCACTAACCCATGCTATCACCTCGTCCTCATCTACTTACTTCTTTCCCATGATAAAAAGCGTGGATAATAATTTCACATCAACAAAGATTTCAGCAAAAATAAAAACAAATAGAAAAGTGAATAACTTCAGTACTGATATAAATTATTTTGTGCTACCTGATTTGGTGAAGTCCTATTTTCATGCTTAGATTATGGTATTAGTCACTGATGGTTTTATGAAGTTCTGTTATCAAGTTATTTTATGAAAGAAAACTAAAGACTCATGACCAAAAAATGTAACATCAGCTCAAACAGAAATAAGTACAGTGTTTCTTCTGTATTAACTGAGAAACACAGAGAAAAGTGTATCAAAACTATTTCTAAAAGCAAGGGCTAAGACCTGATGAGCTTGCTTCAATTTTCATCACAGTTCCTGTCACTGTGTGTCCCTGAAATATGCTTATTTACGGGTGACCATGAATTGAAAGGATTTACAATATTTCAGTTTAATTATCTGCCATTGAAGCATTTTATATTTATAAAAACATTACATTAAAAGAAGAACCCAACTCTATTTTCCTATAGATATACTGCTTTTTGTTTGATGTAGACCATTTTCATAAGATTACTTAATTTTACTAGTCTGCTGATGAGTAACAGTTGTATTCCCCTCCTATCTCTTGTGGAAACTCATTCACAGCCTGTTAAAATTCATTAAAATTTCTTCTAAATATCACTGGCATTTTATTTGTGCAGGTATATTTTGAAAAGACTTATGAATGTACCTGCTTTGTTGCACAGTAATTTTAAAATTTGCTTTCAGTACATAAATCTAAGGAGGCTGTGTCTACACTTTTCTTTTATAATAGAAAATATCAGGTATTTCCAATGATTGAAAGACTAATAATAATAAAAAATCAAGTAAAATTAATCACAAAATCCATTTTTCTTGCATTTAACGTAACTATGTAGTAAATTTAGATGTTAGAATAATAGATTTTAAATATTTTCTCATAAATAAGTAAGTAAATCAGTAGTCCAGTAGAATAAACATAATCTGTAGAGTAGGGGATTAGCAAATTATTTTAGAGATAAACTGAAATCAAATTTGAAAGCATCTGAGAATAGTGCCTTTTCTACTGAAAGCCTGAAGGAAACGAGGTGGATAAAAATATGAACTCTTAGGCCTAAAAGGATTTTGTTAACAGGGACAAACAAAACAAACATTTTGTTAAATGCTTAAACTACATTATTCATTTATACTTCACAACAGTCTCATATAGGAGGTGTTATATTCTACATTTTGAAGATTGTGAAACTATTGAAAATCAGAGATATTATATTACTTGATCATGATTATATACCTCCTAAGTGGCTGAGGTTGGATTTGAACCCCGTGCTTTTGGTCCTACATTATAAAGTCTTCTTCCTTCCCACACTTACTGCATATATACAGATATTTCGGGAATTGGTGCAGTGAAGACCTTATATAGCTAGACAATTTATGAAGATACTCATTTGTGTATGGACTCCCTGTGTTGTTTCTCTCCTTCAGCAAACTCGTCTACCCTCTCCATTGACAGGCAGATAGTCTAGTCTCTTCATTTCCTTGTCTTGGAGATTTCTGTACAGGTCGAGGCTCAGAGAGGCTTCTGGGCCTCTTGAAGCCTCCTGAAGCCCAGCAAGTCAGAAAACGATGAGGGGGACAGGAAGGCCTAGCTGTGAAGTCACAGGTCACACCAGTTCCACCTTTAGCTCTGACAGAAGGCTCCTAGGCCCTTCACTCCACTGTCTTGAATTCAGAAAAGCCACACTCCTCTCCATATGACCCCATACCATTTTGGAGGCTTTTAGAGGGAGAGGAAAAAACAATGAGAGTGTGAATTAGTTTTCTATTGCTTCCATAACAAGTTACCATAAATTTAGCAACTTAAAGTAACACAAATGACTAATCTCTTGGTTCTGAGGCCAGAAGTCTGACAGGGGCCTCACAGGGCTAAAATCAGTGTCAGCAGGACTGTATTCCTTTCTGGACGCTCTAGGAGAATATCTGTTTTCTTGCTCATTCAGGTTGTAGGCAGATTTCAGTTCTTTGCATTTGTAGGACTGAGGTCTCCGCTCCCTTTCTGGCTATAAACTGAGTTGTTCCAGACTTCTAGATGCTGCCAGCAATCCTTGCCCCTTTCCTCCATCTTCAAAGCTTCAACGGTAGGTCAAATTTCATATTTTAAATCTGTCCTGTCTCTTCTTCCATCATATCTGTCTGGCAAAATTTTCTGTCTTCCTCTTCTTACTTACATGGGCCTACTTTTAAGGGCCCATGTTATTACCTTTGGCCCATCTGGTTAAAAAGAGTTTAATCTCCCTATTTCAATGTCTATAACCTTAATTCCATGGAAATATCCTTTTACCATGTAATATAAAATATTCACAGGTTCTAGGGATTAGGGCATGAACATCCTTGGGGACCATTTTTCTGCCTACCACAGGGTTTTTTTTACCTTAAAATAGTTTAAATTATTGTACAGGTCTATAGTTATTGTATTGTATTGTAAGCTTACTTTTTCCTTATGTTGGAGGAGGGCAGTCATGAGGAAAATTAATCATCTCTGAGAAAGACAATGTGATGAAGCCCATTTTCTTTCTGTATTTGAATGCACATCTGAATTGTGATTCCATTATTTAGAACAGAGAAATAGTTGGTTTTTTTTTTTTGTTTTTTTTTTTTTTGCGGTACACGGGCCTCTCACTGCTGTGGCCTCTCCCACTGCGGAGCACAGGCTCCGGACGCACAAGCCCAGCCGCCATGGCTCACGGGCCCAGCCGCTCCGCGGCACGTGGGATCTTCCCGGAGCGGGGCACGAACCCGCGTCCCCTCCATCGGCAGGCGGACTCTCAACCACTGCGCCACCAGGGAAGCCCAGAAATAGTTTTTAAACAGATTAATCTTGCAGAATATGGACCTCCTAACCCATATGCTCTATTTGCTACTGCTGAAAAATAATTCCAATTTTAAAAGGGTATGTTGGTTTTAAAAATAAGTTTATAATAGAAATGATTACTTCTCACAGTACCATAAATATAGGCATTATTATGCTATAAATATTATTGCTATGAGACCAACCCATGCACCTACAGCCTTAAGTAATACATAGGCCTTTCAGAGTTCCAGACGTTTTGAGAAACAATACTTGACGGCTGTAATTTTAGGTCTTCCAAAGCTGGCTGAAGTTCTAGGGTTCTCCTGACTGTTGATCAGTTGCCAGAAGTGTAGCTGGCTTCATGGAATTCCCCTGACATTTCATATTAGTTGTTAATATTCTGTGATTTAGACATCTATTTGAACATTTCCAATAACATAGTTCCCAGACTAATGGACCCTCTCCCCAGATTCTTTTGACTAAATTCATGAATACTGACCTATCTTATTAAGACCTAATTATAATATCCCATTCTGAATTCTAAGCAATGGAATTGGACTAAAGGAAACAAGTCCATTAGTAATGTGACTGAGATCATTTCAGTGGTAAGTATCTGATAGGCTCAGGAACTGAGACCTTGTCTGAGCATCTACCAGATAACCAGGGCTTAATGGGGAAGTAAGATTGGTAGAGGCCTGGGGAATCTTGGTAAGTGGAGATTTTTGGATCTGGGTGTCATGGCTTTGTATATGTGCACTTCTGCTTTTGGCTCTTTAATCTTTGTATTTCACTTTACTCACTGTTTTATGATTGTGCACTCTCTAAAAACTGGTCATAATTTATAAGCATTACTGAACGTTTTATATGTTTTTATGTGTCAGAACTATATTTAAATTTCTATGCAAAGAATAGATTGAACTTAGTTAAGGAAAGAAAGTAAGGTAGAAAGAAGAATTTGGGGGAAAGAGTGCACAATAACTGAAACTCTGAAAAACTATAATTGCAAGCAATTTGGGTACAATGGAACAGAAACCATGAAACTGAGCCTATAAACAAACTCCGTGTTCTATAAATGAAGGGCAAGACCCAGTGAGTATGAGTAAAGGTGAGACAAGATGGGGAGGGGTGGTGGTGATAGTTAAGAGCTAAAGGAAATCTCCCCAACTTGATCAAACAGCTCCAAGTTTAGAGATTTTCTTCACCCTGACAATACAACTCTCAGAATGGGAAACACTGCCTTAATTCACAATTTCAATAACGCAGGAAGTCATTATTCAAATTTTCCTACAGGGTCAAGAACTCAGAGGTTGACTTCAAACTATAAAGCATTTTAAACTCCTTTGGCAGGCTTAAAGTTCTCTACCTCTACATATGTTATGGTATATATACTTGACTACACAGACACAATTTGTATATAATTCCATTCCCAAAAGGCATGGAAGAGGCAATGCATCTTAACTCAATTGCCACCAAAGAGCACAAAGATGAATGTTTAAGTCCAGACACTGAGACATCCCCCTAAATTTTCAAAGCATGGCTTGCAGTCTCAGCCCCCTGACTCCCATTCCCTGTAATGGAAGTCAGGTGGCAAAACCCTAATGCAAACTCCTTGGAAATCTAGAAGACGGCATAATGATGTTCTTTGTTTTGCTATGGAAACATTTATATGGGACACAGGTTCAACTGTCCATGAAATGATGCACTAATCTCCAGAGTTCACAATGTAATTTGGAGTGTATTTTCTTCTCCATGTGCATGCAATTGTGAAGGTAATTGCCACCCTGAAGGTAAAGAATGCCAAGTGTCCCCCACGTAACACACAGTTACATTCTGAGCTATCTCAGAGCCAGATATTCACATTATGCATCCAAAGAAAAAGTCCAGGGAACTTGTGTACATCTTCATTTTTAACATGCAGTCTTTCTGGAGAACACCTGATCTTTCCTTGATAAGGTTTGTTGGTTTTCATAAACTAGTTTGTTGTGAATAATCAGTTCAGTTTCTGGCCTGAATAGTATCATTGATTTAATATGATAAAGAAACAGTTCTCTTGCTTCTCAAATTTATAAATTCTATTTGGATCCCATAGATATTTAAAATCTGAAAATTAAACCAGCTTAAGAATTAAAAGGGTGGACTTCAGACATGCTAGGGATTTATTAAATGCAATATCAGCCCCTCAACTGTTCTTAGATTAGGCTGAGACCACAAGTCAGAGGCTCCTCTATTACATTCAGGAAGTAAAATCACTATCTTAATTTGTGTGTAAACTATTTTTAGAAATTAAAATAATTTAATTTTGGATAAAAAAGGGGTTATCTACATTTTCAATGACTCTAACATATGATCACATTACTTAATTATAGGCAAAACTCTAATAATAAATATTTTAAATTATTGCATCTAATTACCTTATGAGAAATCCACTGCAACTTAACTGTTCTACACACCCCTAGCACTTAGGGACACATAGTTTTATATCTATTTCATGTTTTAAAGTATCACTCTTTTTCTCTCTTCTGAACTTGACTAAGCACTCCTCAAGGGATGTAAAAGAAGTTTAAGACATAGTTCTCCCTCGTAGCATCCAGCACAGAGTAGAGTTCATTACAGGAGCTCAATAAATACTGTGCATGTATTGATTGATTGTCAGCATTCTGCTTTGTGACTCCTTTTAATATTTCAGGTGCTGAAAGGTCATTATCATAATCATTGTAAACCTCATTTATCTGTTCATGACACTGTTCTGGGCGCTACGTAAAATTTAGCAGTGAGTTCTATAAGTATAAGAACAACTGAATGCACGTTGACTTACCCACTAATCAATCAGGAAAGATGGCACATGGGGTTGGAGGATTCACCCACACATTTTAAATTAAATTTATTGAATTTATATATAACTCACTTCTTTTCAAAAATAACTCGAAGCATTTTATGGCAAAAAGTGATAAAGTTATAATATAAAAATTAGATATCTGTACTAATGTAAGAAATGGGTAGAATGACGAGAGAGTGAAAGTTTTGCTGTGAATTTCTCTGCAGTCCTGACAAGGAGAGAAATATCCTAGGCCAACCTCATTTTGACATTTTGGACTGGATAATTCTTTGTTGTAGAGTGCTGTGCATTGCTGTCTGTTTAGAAGCATCCCTGGTCTCTAACCACTAGATGCCAGTAGTACCTCCCTCCCTCCCCTTCTGTTGTAACCACTAAATATGTCTCCAAATACCACCCCCAATTTAAGAATCACTGCCCTAGGTGACCTAGCCTTCTTTATAAGGATGAGAAAGCACAACCTAGTTCTATGGGGGTAGGGGTATAAGAGAGCAACACAATTATTTTCTGACACTAATTTCTAAAACAAATTTAAATAAAACATGAGTGATTTGATCTATAGTGTCCTCAGTAACAGTGGCTAATATTTCTTGAGACCTTACTATAAGCCAGCTGCTGAAATTGGCACTGTATACACATGACCTATGAGATAGGTAATATTGCAATCTTTACTTTATAGGTAAATAAATTGATGGGACTTCTTATTTGAAATAGCTTGGCACTTAATTTTCTTATTTTCATCGATTTCAATAATATGTTGTATCACACTGTAGAGTGAGAAGGAATCTGGAAAAGAGCTTGGAATTATACCGATCCAGGTTGAATTCTAGTACTGAAACCTACAGCTGTGTAACTCTGAACAACTATTTGACCTCTCTGGTCCTTATCTGAAAATGGGTATATAAGTATTATATATATATATATATATATATATATATATATATATATATATATATATCATACATATAATATAAATGTATAATGTATTTATTTATTTGTAGGCATGTTATAAGATTACAGACTTAGGTAATACGAAGTATTTCTTAAAATGTTAAGTTGTGAAAATGCCTACACAGTACTAACACTCTTTTTTTATGTGTTATTTGCTGTATTTGCTCTGGAAAACTTGTGGAACTTAGTATAATGAAAAGGGAAGGAGTGGTAATACTGGAGATTTCCAGGGCCATTTTTTTTTTTTCCTGGGAAAACATATGTTGTCCAATGCTCTATTTCTTCAGGTAGAAGTAAGCTTTTGGCTTATGTTGACTTATTAAATATCATCCCTGGTAGCAAATTTCCTTTGGCACTACTTTATCAGATCCCGAGCTCTCCCCCTCCCCTACTGGACAACAAGATGCACTTTCTCTCTTTTTGTTCCTATTAGGCTCTTTAACAGAATCAAACTATGACTCAGAGATTAGAAAGATTTATGCTGACTTGCTGAATACCCAATACATGTCTAGTTTCTGACGGATTGCTTATTAGTTCCCTTCCTTAGCCATTAATTTTTTTGTAATTTAGTGGATTTTGAAATACACCCAGAGGATCCTATTAGATACTCCATTCTAAGCTAAGTCAAGCATAAACATATATATTTTGGAACATATTTTAAAAATATCTTTCTACTCTCACTTAGGTTAGGTAACCCAACTCAGCAAGTATTTTCGAGTACCTACATAGGCAATGCAGGAAATGTAAAACATATATAAGATTTGATTTAGCTACTCAACAAACTCAGAATTGCTAGTTCCAACAAGACATATGGGAGGGCCTTGGAACATGGCAGAGGAATTCAGAAAAGGGGGAGCAAAAATAAGCTGAAAACACTGTGAAAGGTAGGGTTGGTAATATATATCCCTTAAAAAAATGTTAAGCAACATACATACAATTATATGATAGTTATACCTCACATCCTCACACACAACACACATGCACTCGAATTTGTATATTTTTGTTGTTCTTTGTTTTACTAAGAAATGAGATTATTCTTTAAATTTTTTACATGGATATACTTCCATACAGTGTACATAGATCAGCTTCATTACTTAAAAATGTGAATAAAATGTGAAAATTATTTAAAAATGGTAATCACATAAAATGGATATGCCATAATTTAAATATTCCCCATGACGCTCATTTTAAGTGGGTTTTCAAATTTCCTCTCATATGGAGAATGCTGCAAAGAACATCCTTACTTCCCTATGCAAGCAACTCTGTAGGATATGGCTCTAAAGTGGAATCCCTGGTTCAAATTATATGCATATTTAAAAAGCGTTATTGGGCTTCCCTGGTGGCACAGTGGTTGAGAGTCCACCCGCCGATGCAGGGGACATGGGTTCGTGCCCCGGTCTGGGAAGATCCCACATGCCACGGAGCAGCTGGGCCCGTGAGCCATGGCCGCTGACCCTGCGCATCCGGAGCCTGTGCTCCACAACGGGAGAGGCCACAGCAGTGAGAGACCCGCGTACCGCAAAAAAAACAAAAAACAAAAAACAAAAAACCCCGCAATATTGGATGTACACGTTAGCCTCTAAAAAATTGCCCCCATTTATAGCTCTTTGGAGACCAAACTCTTTCTCCCGCACCTGCATAGAATCATTTTTTATTTTTGCCAATCTAGTAGGTGAAAAATGATATCTCTTCTTTCAAGAATGAGATTTTAAAATTTGAATGACAGGTAAGAAACTGAAGCCAGGAAAATTTCTTTGGGAAACGATTGTTATAGTATGACAGAGTCAATCAAGACAGTAAGGAGTTAGGCTATGTGAAGCAGAACATTCACACCAGGAAATAGAATTAAAATGGGTTAGGAACAGGTGTGTTAAGAGAATGACATGCCCATGAAAATAAAGCACAAAATTGGCCAATGTGTGATCAGAAAAGCACTCTTAAAAATTATTCTCCCTGAAAAAGAGATTTGTAGGTCTTTTCCCTAATTTTGTCCTTTGCCTTAGGGTTTTTTTCCTATTCTGATTCCTACTTTACCAACCTACTTGTCTTCCAGGAGTATACTTTATATCTTTTGGCTCAAAGTTACACCAAAATAGAATTCCTTACCATTTGCAAGGCAAAGCAGATATGAGTTAGTGGTAGCAGTGGGAATGAAGAGGAAGGATTGTATACTAGAAGTCTCTGAGGATGTATCATAAAAATGACTCGCTGGCTACTGAGTGTGGATTGTGGAAGAAAAGGCTATCTTAGCAATGGCCACCGGCCTAAGTGACTAGAACAGTCTCGCTGAGATTGAGAATACAGTAGTAGGAGGAAGTTGGTGAGGGAAGTTAATTCAACTTGAGGCCTGTTCAGTTTGAGGTGTTGCTGGTGCTTGCACATCTGCTAGGCGATATTTTGGAAATTCTGGTCTGCTTTTTGGGAAATCAGTCATACTGAGGTAATATCTGAAGTTATTTACCTGGACATGGACATCAAGAGGAAGAGAAGAGAACATTTGGAGGTGAGAACATTTGGAAGTATCTCCTGTTAATGGTAGGCAGAGGAAGAAGAGCTGTGCTTTGTGAGAAAGACTGTCAGGTGATGGGAGGTCCCTGGAGAATGTGGAAGATGAGTTCTTTCTTTTTGGCTTTATTGGGATATAATTGACAATTATTTGTATATCTTGACACTTTGATATGTGTGTACATTTTGAAATGATCACTATAATCAAGCTAATTAACATATCCACCACCTAGTTACTAATTTCTTTCTCTTTCCCTTCCTTCCTTCCTTCCTTCCTTCCTTCCTTCCTTCCTTCCTTCCTTCCTTCCTTTCTTGGTAAGAACACTTAAATTCTTAGCAAATTTCAAGTGTAAAATAGAGTATTTTAAACTATGGTCACCATGCTGTACATTAGATCTCCAGAACTAATATAATTATCTTGCATAATTAAAATTTTGTACCCTTTAACCAACATCTCCCAATTTACCCCTCTCCCCGGCCACTAGCAATCACCATTCTGTACTCCTGTAAGTTGGACTACTCTAGATTCCACATGCAAGTGAGATCACACAATATTGTCTTTCTTTGTCTGACTTGTTTCACTTAGGGCAATGTCCTTCAGGTTCATCCATGTTGCTACAAATGAAATAATTTCCTTCTTTTTAAAGGCAGAATCATATACCAATGTGTGTGCGTGTGTGTGTGTGTTTGTGCATGTATAACATTTTCTTTATCCACTGAAGGTCAATTTTTTCTGAATACAAGATATGAGGAGAAGCCATATAAAAAACCTGCAGAGATCTTGTAAAGTGACAAAACAGGATGTCACTGCAACTTCCTGCAAGAGTGGTGTTCAAAGGGTCTGATGCAGAATTCAAATTGCTGGATCAATGTAGTATAGTAGTAGGGGAAAACTCTTCAAAAATTTAGCAGTGAAGGAAAAAGAATAAAATTAATTACTACCTCTACAAACAACATAAAACTATTATATCTAGTTTGATCATTTGAAGGAAATGAATATCTTTTAATCAATATTTTTGCGTGCATAATGCTCTAGAATTACATTTGTGTTTATGCCTTTTCCTTTCCTTTTGGACCTCGAGGGCAGAAGGTTGAGTAATAGTACTTAAAACACTTCTCTTCTTTAATATAATTTTTTATTTATTTTGTTTTGTTCCCATTATTCCTGACCTTAACACGTACACCTTTCACTATGCCCTAACAGTATTTCAGTGGCCTCCACACAAAATACTTCAAAAATGTCTCTGAATATGTATATATTTTAAAAAATGCATATTTTTTGTATACATAGCTTTAATTTACATAAAGACTATTATTTTGCCAATATTGCTTTATCTCATTTTCATCGCTCATTTTTTTCACAATTTTAGGATCTGTCTTTGATGGGGGAAAAAAAAACCTCTTGTTAATTTCTTCTCACTTCTCAAGAGTATTTCATATTCTACATCTCCCACATTTTACATATCTACTTTTTCCATGATGGAAATATAGGTTGCTGCCACCATCTCACTATCACAAAGACCATGGCAATGAACATTTTAACATCTTTCCCCTTGTGAAATTACACACGAGTGACTTTGGGGTACATGCCTGGGGATGGAATTAGATACTTGCATACTTAATCTTGTTAGCTATTGCCCTATGGCTCTTCAGAATGGCTGCACCAGGTTATACTCCCAACGAGACAGTGCTCATTTGCCCACATCTCTTCAATAAAACTTGACATATCTGACTTTGTGATATTTGTCATCTCATAAAGAGTTATGCCATTGTTCTATTTTATTTTACATTGTTCATTTAAATCATGAGAAATTCTTCATAAAATTTTAGTCATTAATGTTTCATTTTCTCTGATTTATCTATTAATTTCCTTTTTTCTACCAGATTTTCAATCTTTATGTTGTTGCATTAAGGAATTCTTTAATGTACTAGATGTTAAACTCTAGCTAGTTTTTATCTTTAACTTTTACTTTGGAATACTTTTTTATTTACAGAAAAGTTGAAAACAATATAGAGTTCCAATATACACGTCACCTCGTTTTCCCTAATGTTAACATCTTACGTTAGTGAAAACTAAAAAATTCCTAGTTTATGTTTTAAAAAAACCTTTATTGTGATATACTTCACATGCCACACAAATCTCTATAGATTTGCTTATTATGGACATTTCATATAAATGATATCATAAAAATGTTGTTTTGTGACTAGGTTCTTTTACTTAGCATGCCATTACTGAAGTTCACCCATGTTGTAGCATGTATCACTACTTCATTCTTTTTTACTGCCAAATAATATTCCATTGTATTAAATTTTGTTTATCCATTCATCAGTTGTTGGACATTTGGATTGCTTCCACCTTTAGCCTATTATGAATAGCACTACTATGAACATTCATGTACAAGTTTTTACGTGAATATGTTTTCATCCTTTGGGGTATATACCTAGAAGTAGAACTGCTGGATAATATGATAACTCAATGTTTAACATTCTGAGGAATTATCAAAGTTTTTCAAAGCAGCTGCACAACATACATTCCGACCAGCAAGGTATGAGAGTTCCAATTTGTCCATATCCTTGCCAACACATTATTACTTATATTTTAAATTATAGTTGTCTTCGTGGCTGTGAAGCAGTATCTCATTGTGGTTTTGATTTACTAGTTTTTTTTTCCCCCTTTGGAAAAATGTCTATTAAAATCTTTACCCATTTTTAAGTTGGGTTATTTGTCTTTTTATTGTTGAGTTGTAAGTATTCTTTATATATTCTGGACATAAGTATCTTATCAGTTATATGATTTGCAAATATTTTCTCCCATTCTATGGGTTATGTTTTCACTTTGTTGTTGGTGTCCTTTGAAAAATAAAAGTTTTTAATTGTATGGAGTCCATTTTATCTATTTTTCTTTTTTCAGTTGTATTTTTGGTTTCATATCTAAGAAGGTGTCACCTGACTCAAAGTCATGAAGATTGGCTCCATTGTTTTTTTCTAAAGGTTTTATAGTTTTAACTCTTACATTTAGATCTATAATATATTTTAAGTTAATTTTTGTGTATGGTATGAGTAAGCAGTCCAACTTTATTCTTTTACCTGTGGATGTTCAGTTGTCCCAACACTATTTGTTAAAAAGACTGTTCTTGGGACTTCCCTGGTGGTGCAGTAGTTAAGAATCTGCCTGCCAATGCAGAGGACTCGGGTTTGAGCTCTCATCTGAGAAGATCCCACATGCCACAGAGCAACTAAGCCCACGTGCCACATTTACTGAACCTGTGCTCCAGAGCCGGTGAGCCAGAACTCCTGAAGCACACATGCCTAGAGCCCATGCTTCGCAACAAAGAGAAGCCACTGCAATGAGAAACCTGTGCACTGCAATAAAGAGTAGCACCCACTCGTTGCAACTAGAGAAAGCCCACACACAGCAATGAAGACCCAACACAGCCAAAAATAAATAAAATAAATAAATAATAAAATAAAAAAAAAAGACTGTTCTTCCCCCATTTAATTGTCCTGGTTCCTAATTAGTTTTTGACAGTCTATTTTTTCCAATCTATTTTTTTTTCTGTTAATTTTGCATATGGTATCATTTCTGAATAGAATACTTACTTATTAATGCAATCAAAACCATCAGTGTCCTACCTTATGACGCTGGCTTACTGAAGAAAGTTCTTTCCATCCTCAAGTTTACAAAAATATTTTTCTATAATTTTGTATGTTAGCTCTATAGTTTTTTCACATTTAGGTATTTACCTGAAATATGCCTTTATATGTGATATAAAGTATACATCTGACATCATTTTCTTCATATAGCAAGGCAGTTATCAAACATTCCATCCTTTCACCACTGGGAGGTCTGACCTCTCGTTCAAATTCTAATCAAAGGCTGGGGAAATTTAGAAAGTTGTGCCAAGTTAGAATAATAGAGCACATAGATTTTAAGGACAAGGTAGATGAACAACCTCTTACAGTGGTGCATCACTGAGAAAGATTTCTGGTGAAGGGCGTTTTGCTAAGAGAAATAGTTTAGATCAAAAGTAGTTCAGATATTGGTGTTTCTTTTCCTGAATTACCAAGCAATACTGTAATGACTGAAGTCATAATTCACCCAGTATTAGTTCGAGACTCTTAAAGGCTTATAGAATAGTCCTAGGTCTTGTTATTATGGCTCCTTTTCCACAGATTTTCCTTGCTATGCACCAGGCAGGCCACACTGATATCACGCCACTCACCCTGCAAGGTAATCATAATCCACAGAGGGAACTTAAAGTGCACCCATACGTCTTTAATGTATACTTTGGAGCCATTATAGTCTATCTTATTAAGTCATTTAAATATTTAGATAATGTATTATGGCACAGTAGATGTTTCTTTAGATCTGGTTTAATCTTCTGGGTATGTTGACAAGCCTTCAAAAAAAAACTGCAATAAAAATGAAACCTTGAATTTCTTAAAATTTAGCAATAAGAAATACTTTCAAGTGACAACTATTTTTTTTCCTTTTTTGATCATATTTATTCAAATGTAAGTAAAAGTTGATTTGTACAAAATTCAAATGAGGCTAATGTTTTCAATTTTACCTCCTGTGTTTATAACCTTACTCGCATTATATAGCTAATAAATCTGTATTTTATAATTTCAGTATGGTGTATAGTTTTGAGTTTTTATAGCTATTCTTATTTGTCCTTTAGCCAAAATAAAGGATATTGTGAGGTCAAGGTTTAATAAATTTAATATCTGAATTATTTCACATGTTGTAGCTCATAAATCTTTATCCTATAGAAGGACTATTCTGTTCTTTAGATTGAAGTTTCTTGAGGACAATACAGATTTTATTAGAGCAATTAATGAGATATTGACAACTTACTGACATTCAAAAATGATTTACATTTAAAATAGCCTTTTTGTGTAGAAATATAAAATGCTGGTCTTACTGAACTGTGTGCTACATCAGGCTCCAGATCTATAGACTATCTTTCCCATGATAGTTATTGACTCAGATTGTTACCATCTTGCACTTCATTTTCCCTTTACTCATTATGTTGTATTATATTATTTTTCAAGTGTACATATTTGGGAGATTTTTTTGTTCAAGTGATAACTTTGATAGCAAAATATGTCTTGTAGTTACATGTAACTGTTTAAAGTGTAGATAAAATAGGACTTTTAAACAAGTGAGTTTGAACTAGGGGAAAATAATTCAATTGCTTGTTAGTAAATTTATAAGACAGGAAAAACTTCCCCGAAATGTGTAAAACTAGGGCCATGAGTAAATTTTGTTTGAGAAAAACTGTGCTAATTCCATTTGCAAATATTTCTCCCCATCAGTAGGTTGTCTTTTCAGTTTGTTGATGGTTTCCTTTGCTGTGCAAAAGCTTTTAAGTTTAATTAGATCCCATTTGTTTACATTTGTTTTTATTTCCTTTATTTTAGGAGATGGATCCAAAAAAATATTTCTGCGATTTATGTCAAAGAGTGTTCTGCCTAGGTTTTCCTCTAGGAGTTTTATAGCACCAGGTCTTACACTTAGGTCTTTAAACCATTTTGAGTTTATTTTTGTATATGGTATTAGAGAATGTTCTAATTTCATTCTTTTACATGTAGCTGTCCAGTTTTCCCAGCCCCACTTATTGAAGAGACTGTCTTTTCTCCATTGTATTCACTATATTCCTGCATCCTTTGTCATAGAATAATTGACCATAAGTGTGTGGGTTTATTTCTGGGATCTTTATATTATTCCATTGATCTACATGTCTGTTTTTGTGCCACTACTATACTGCTTTGATTACTGTAGCTTTGTAGGTATAGTTTAAAGTCAGGGAGCTTGATCCCTCCAGCTTCATTCTCTTTTCTCAAGACTGTTTTGGCTATTAGGGATTTTTATTTCAATATAAATTCTAGAATTATTTGTTCTATTTCTGTGAAAAATGCCATTGGTGTTTTGATAGGGATTGCATTTAATCTGTAGATTGCCTTGGGTGATATGGTCATTTTAACAATATTGATTCTTCCACTTCAAGAACATGGCATATCTTTCCATCTACTTATGTCATCTTTAATTTCTTTCATCAGTGTCTTATAGTTTTTGGAGTACAGATCTTTCGTCTCCTTAGGTAGGTTTATTCCTAGGTATTTTCTTCTTTTTGATTTGATGGTAAATGGGACTGTTCCTTAACTTCCCTTTCTGATATTTTTTGGTTAGTATAGAAATGTAACCGACTTCTGTGTATTAATTTTGTATCCTGCAACTTGACCAAATTCATTGATGAGCTCTAGTAGTTTTCTGGTGATGTCTTTAGGATTTTCTATATATAGCATTATGTCATCTGCAAACAGTGATAGCTTCACTTCTTTCCAATTTGGATTTCTTTTATTTCTTTTTCTTCTCTGATTGCTGTGTCTAGGACTTCCAAAATTATGTTGAATAGAAGTGGTGAGAGTGGGCATCCTTGGCTTGTTCCTGATCTTAGAAAGAATGCTTTCAGCTTTTCACCATTGAGTATGATGTTAGCTGTGGGTTTTTCATATATGGTGTTTACTGTGTTGAGGTATGTTCCCTCTATGTCCACTTTCTGGAGTTTTTATCATATATCAATGTTGAATTTTATCAAAAGCTTTATCAAAATTCCCATATCTCCTAGTTTAATGACTCTACAAAACTTTATATTAGAAAAAAGTCTAATTAATAATTTCATTATAATAGAGAATACCGAAACAGCCAGTGTGTTTCAAGTCCTTAGAGATTTATTTATATTAATTTTTCACTTCAAAAGTTCACAATTGTGAAGACTTTATAGTATATGGTACATCACTTGTTTTTTCTCTTTGCCACTTTTAGATAGTTCCTTTGGAGTAAGTGTACTGTTTCATTTCTTATTTTTAAACGAAGAGTCAAACCAGTGAGACTTAGATCTAAGTGAACAATGATGTAATTATGGATGAATCCTATGAATCTTACAAATTGACAGAAAAATGGCAGATGAATGGGCTTAGAGCTTGAAACCCAAACTGTATGTATAAAATAAAGGGGTCTTGGCAACGAGCCATTTTGAACAGTTCCCAAGTATACATGTCTCAATGTTATCTATTGTGAAAGGGCCAAAATAATTTGCCTATCTATAAGAAACCCATTGAAAACAAAAATAGAAACTTTTATTTATATATATTACATTACCTTGAATTTGGCATGTGTTTGAGGTGAATCAAGAAAAAATAAATAATATTCGGAAGAAAAGACTAAAATAAAAGAAATGAAGAGATGAATATGAAGAATATTAGGGGTCTTCAGTCTTAAAAGCAAAAGCCAACTATTGATTGGCCTGATTGAGATCTATATAGTGTGAATATTATATGTAAGAATTACGGAAATTTTCACCAAATTTCATATAATTAAAATTAAGAACACCTTTTGAAGCTTGAATCATAAAAATTAAAAACTATGTTTGAAAGAACTATTTATACAGCAGCAATAAAGATACAATTCTCAATAGTCTAAGGACTCATATAGTTAGTTAACAGAAAACAATTAAACACAGTTTTAAAATGTTAGAAAAGATGCCCGTGGGAGTGAAGTATTCTAATCATTTTGCAAGCATGACTTTCTCAGCTCCCTCTGTACCCTGCACAAAGTTGGCTTTTATGTGTGATAGTAACAGAAAGACAGTCTCATAGCTGAAGGATTTGGTAAGTAAACCACTCATGTACTCTTCTTAAAGTATTACTCCAAGAGATATTTCAAATGACTGAGGGATATTTCAAGATGAAAAATTCAGTAATAGGAAAACTGCATTGTTAAAAAGATCGCCAGTGGGGCTTCCCTGGTGGCGCAGTGGTTGAGAGTCCGCCTGCTGATGCAGGGGACATGGGTTCATGCACCGGTCCGGGAAGATCCCACATGCCACGGAGAGGCTGGGCCTATGAGCCATGGCCGCTGAGCCTGCGTGTCCGGAGCCTGTGCTCCACAACGGAAGAGGCCACAACAGTAAGAGGCCCGCATACCACAAAAAAAAAAAAAAAAAAAATTGCCAGTGAGTTTTAAAACCATGAAACAATAGAATTTAGATTAAATATCTCACAAAGAAGATTATAAAACTGAATTGAAGTTCTAAATATTACTTTAAAAGAAAAGTATAAGGTAAAACTATAATAAGGAACCAGATATAATAAATACTGGATAATGCCAAAAATCACCACAGAATGAGAAGGTGAGAGGAAGAAAACAAATTATACCAATGTTGCTAATGTCCTTAGTGGTCAGGAAGGAGAGCTAATAGCTATTGCTTAACTCTTTAAAATACTGATTAGAACAAAATTGCTTAAAGTATGGCTTAGAAAATAAAAATATTAAGGGGATAAAAACAAATGATACTATTATTTATACAGTACACAATAAAAAATAAAAGAAATATTTTTATAACATCAGAAAACATTATGACAGAAATAAACATATAGTTATTGCAGTAAAATGCACAAGTTAAAAGCTATCTCAAAAAAAAAAGCAATGCACTTTCTGTAAGATCTTTCCTTTAAACAAAATGACTAAACAGACAAGCAAAAAGAAAGCAGTAGGTGTAATATCAAAAAAGTGGAATCCGGGCCTCCCTGGTGGTGCAGTGGTTGAGAGTCCGCCTGCCGATGCAGGGGATACGGGTTCGTGCCCCGGTCTGGGAGGATCCCATATGCCGCGGAGCGGCTGGGCCCGTGAGCCATGGCCGCTAAGCCTGTGTGTCCGGAGCCTGTGCTCCGCAACGGGAGAGGCCACAACAGTGAGAGGCCCGCGTACAGCAAAAAAAAAAAAAAAAAAAGTGGAATCCAAGGCAGAAAATAATGGAAAAAAGAGTCATGTTAATGATAAAAAGGTAAAATGCACAATGAATATGTATAAGTCATGAATTGTTATGTGCAAAATGAATGAATAAAGTACAATTTTTTAGAAATATGTAAGATTGACAGAAGCAAAATAGTTCTGCAGAATTTTCATAAGTTGGTCATGACTAATCATAAGAAAAACTTCACTCAGTTCCCTAGTGCAAAAAATTTAGAAGGCATATTCTTGTAGCAAAGCAATATAACTATGCAATTTAAAAACATCATGTTAAAATCACTGGAAATTTAAAAATAGAAACACTTTACTTGGTAATTCTGTTACCAAAGAGGAAATCAGGAATATAGTTATGAAATATTAGAAAATTATACTAAGGCTACAAATTATAAAAACTTATGAGATATAGTTAAAGCTGTACTCAGAGTCAAATTCATAGCTTTACATGCTTTAAATTTTCCAGCTTTATTGAGATATACAGTAAGTCCCCTACATACGAACCTTCAAGGTGCAAACTTTCAAAGGTACAAACATGCTTTTCATCAGCCTCAGGTGTGAGTGAAATTGCAGCTTGCCCTCCACCTCCTATTGCTGACAATCCTTCAGTTCTACCATCTCCTCCCACCTCCTCTCCCTCCTCCATAAGTAACTCTTCTTGCCTGTTCACTCAATGCCAGCCCCTGTATGCCAGCTGTTGTACTGTACTACTATACTTTTCAAGGTACTGTACTATAAGATGAAAAATGTTTTCTTTATTTTTTGTGTTGGTTGTTTTTTATGTATTATTTGTGTGAAGAGTATTATAATCCTATTGCAGTACAGTACTATATAGTCAATTGTGTTAGTTGGGTACCTAGGCTAATTTAGTTGGACTTATTAACAAATTGGACTTACGAATGTGCTCTCAGAACAGAACCCGTTCATATGTAGGGGACTTACTGTAACTGACAAATAAAAAATTGTATATACTTAAGGTGTACAATGTTGTGTTTGACATAACTATACCTATGTAATGATTACATTCAAGCTAATTAACATTCCATCACCTCACAACATGCTTTATTTATTAAGTGAGAAAAGGTAAAAACTGAACAAGTTATTACAATTCAAGATGTTTGAAAAATGAAAATAAAATAAATCTAAGGAAATTGGGGCAAAGAAACATGTATAGATAAAACAAGTGTAATGCATTAGAAAAAAGAAAAATACATGAATTGAGACATTGTGATATTGTGGTTTATAAGAAATATATATTTGGTCTTAGTCCCATTTCTGGCACAGAGCTCCTAAAACCCTTAGAATTTTCTAAGTGCTGGAAGCATAAAAGGTGTCTTTTGTTATTTTAATGCGGTGACATTTGGACTGCACCTACGGGAAGGGATCTGGTTGCCAGGAGAACTAACCCAGTAATTAGAGGTTTGGAACTTTCAGTCTTGCCTCCTGCAACCCTTG
Organism: Mesoplodon mirus; assembly: GCF_964341445.2. Classification (NCBI taxonomy): domain Eukaryota; kingdom Metazoa; phylum Chordata; class Mammalia; order Artiodactyla; family Ziphiidae; genus Mesoplodon; species Mesoplodon mirus. The sequence continues at coordinate 107,874,399 of NC_138979.1, read as the reverse complement.
AGGAGGGGACAGGAAAAAGGGATGAAGATCGAATCAATTGCCAATGGTCAATGATTTAGTCAATCAAGGCTATGTGTGGAAGCTTACATAAGAAAACCCCAAGGACTGGGTTCAAAGAGCTTCTGGGTTGGTGAACACATGGAGGTGCTGGAAGAGTGGCGAGCTTGGAGAGGGCATGGACACCCATACAAATCTTTCCCATGCTTTGCCCTGTGCATTCCTTACCACTTGTTCCTGAGTTGTATCCTTTTATAATAAACCAGTGCTCAAGTAAGTAAAATATTTCTCTAAGTTCTATGAGCCACTCTAGCAAATTAATTGAACCCAAGGAGGGGATTGTGGGAGTCTCTGGTTTATAGCCAGTCAGACAGAAGCACAGGTAACAACCTGGGCTTGTGACTGCAGCCTGATGTGGGAGTTGGGGCAGTCTTATAGGACTGAACCCTTAATCTGTAGAATCTGATGTGAACTTTGGGAAGACAGTGTCAGAATTAAATTGAATTGTAGGACACCCAGCTGGTGTCTGGAAAATTAATTGGTGCTGTGTGGGAACAAGTCTCTCATCTCTACACATTAGAAGGTGAGTCTCAGAACCACTTCAGAGGTAATTTTTAAATGAAAAAATTTAACTAGATGAACCTCCACAACAGCATTTTTTGAAATGGTAAATTGAAAAAATAAGAAGCTTCTTGTCGAATAAATTTTGCAAATGCTACATTCAGATTCACAAGGTAAATCAACATGTTAAAGAAACCTGGTAGTTAAAACCTTGTCTAAATTGTTTAATTCTCCATTCCACCCCCCACTTCTGAACATAGATCTTTTCCATAATTTTTTTATATTCAACTTAATATTACCTGGAAGCTACTTTGGGAAATAATCTTCTGCATAGTCCAAGTAGGAGGAAGAAATATATAAGTAAAGATTAGAAATAAAAAATTATTTATAACACTTATTAAGATTTAAAAAATAAAATGTTATTCTATGAAATAATATGTATGAGTCTGTCTTAAAACCTGATGCACATACATTTGAAAATCATGATGAAATGGGTTGTTTGAAAGAAAGCAGATAGTATTCAAACTGATTAATGAAAATGTCTTGTGAACCTGCCAGTAATCATGGAAGAAAATAAGCACATATTTTGAAAATATTAACATCAAAATAAGCAAAGTTTAGTTTCATAAATGAGTTAATTAAAACTTTCAAGGAACAAATATTCCTATGCCATACAAACTATTCCCTACAAAAGAAAAGGAGAAACAGAGGGCAAAGAAAAAAAAGATAGCATCATTTTTTAAAACTAATTTAACCTTGATAACAAAGTCAGACAAAAAGGGAAAATTCTAGACTAGCCAATCTCACATGAATAGAGATTCAGAAATTTAAATAACAGCAGCATTTTTTCTTTTTCAAAATAACACACCATTGCTGGGATATCAATAGGAGTTCTATGAAAGAGTTCCGAGGTCATAAAAGTTCTGGAAACACTAGGTTAGAGAATATTATACTACAATGTAAAATTACTGATAATTGTTCATTTTAAAGTGCTAAAATGCACTGTGAACCTTAAAGTAGAGGATGTAGTTTGCATTGTATCTAAATCCACTTAACAGTGCAATTTTTCTGGTTGAGCACTCTGTGGGACCAATGATCCATTTGATATCATTTTTGAAAGTGCTACACCAGAGGCATCACCATTAATGACAGGACTGAGACAAGAATGCCCACAAACATCCCTTACAAAATACATGTTTTGGAAGATTATAAATGCAAGAGAAAAGGGAAAAAAGTATAACTATTGCAGAAGTTCACATCTTCCTAATTCTAAAGTGTATGTTCATAAACACTGTGCTTAACCACTGATATAGTGAGAAATCAATAGCTTTTACTTCATCATAATCATCATTGTCATCACCATCATCACCAAAATACAAAAACACAATTCTATAACTTCCTAGAAAACAAGTGGATGAACTGAGTAACTATTAGAAGTAATAAGAGAATTCAGTAAACTGCACAATTATAAAATAAATAGAAAAAAATTTAATAAATAATCAATTCAAATATAATAGGAAAAAATCATGTTCAAAACAGCACCCAAAATTTAAACAAGCTAGAATAAAGTCAATAATAAATGTTCAGGAACTGTATGAATAAGACTTCAAAATTTCACTAAAGAACATAAGAATTGAATAAATGCATAGTGAGATTGAAAATTTTATAGATGTCAATTTCTCCCAAATTAATATAGACATATAATGTTTTCCCAATTAGTATCACATTAGAATTAATTTTGGAATTTTAATTTTAATTAATTAATTTACTTATCAACATCTTTATTGGAGTATAATTGCTTTACAATGGTGTGTTAGTTTCTGCTTTATAACAAAGTGAATCAGCTATACATATACCTATATCCCCATATCTCCTCCCTCTTGCATCTCCCTCCCACCCTCCCTATCCCACCGCTCTAGGTGGTCACAAAGCACCAAGCTGATCTCCCTGTGCTATGTGGCTGCTTCCCACTAGCTATCTATTTTACATTTGGTAGTGTATATATGTCCATGCCACTCTCTCACTTCATCCCAGCTTCCCCTTCCCCCTGCCCGAGTCCTCAAGTCCATTCTCTATATCTGCATCTGCATTCCTGTCCTGCCCCTAGGTTCTTCAGAACCATTTTTTTTTTCAGAATCTATATATATGTGTTAGCATATGGTATTTGTTTTTCTCTTTCTGATTTACTTCACTCTGTATGACAGACTCTAGGTCCATCCACCTCACTACAAATAACTCAATTTCATTTCTTTTTATGGCTGAGTAATATTCCATTGTATATATGTGCCAGATCTTCTTTATCCATTCATCTGTCCACGGACACTTAGGTTGCTTCCATGTCCTGGCTATTGTAAATAGAGCTGCAATGAACATTGTGGTACATGACTCTTTTTTTGTTCTGTTTTGTTTTTTTGTTTTGTTTTTTTTTTTTTTTTGCAGTACATGGGCCTCTCACTGTTGTGGCCTCTCCCGTTGCAGAGCACAGGCTCCGGACGTGCAGGCTCAGCGGCCATGGCTCACGGGCCCAGCCGCTCCACGGCACTTGGGATCTTCCCGGACCGGGGCACAAACCCGTGTCCCCTGCATCGGCAGGCGGACTCTCAACCACTGCGCCACCAGGGAAGCCCCATGACTCTTTATGAATAATGGTTTTCTCAGGGTATATGCCCAGTAGTGGCATTGCTGGGTTGTATGGTAGTTCTATTTTTAGTTTTTTAATGAACCTCCATACTGTTCTCCATAGTGGCTGTATCAATTTACATTCCCACCAACAGTACAAGAGGGTTTCCTTTCCTCCACACCCTCTCCAGCATTTATTGTTTGTAGATTTTTTGATGATGGCCATTCTGACTGGTGTGAGGTGATACCTCACTGTAGTTTTGATTTGCGTTTCTCTGATGATTAGTGATGTTGAGCATCCTTTCACATGTTTGTTGGCAATCTGTATATCTTCTTTGGAGAAATGTCTATTTAGTTCTTCTGCCCATTTTTGGATTGGGTTGTTTGTTTTTTTGATATTGAGCTGCATGAGCTGCTTGTAAATTTTGGAGATTAGTCCTTTGTCAGTTGCTTCATTTGCTAATATTTTCTCCCATCCTGAGGGTTGTCTTTTCATCTGGTTTATGGTTTCCTTTGCTGTGCAAAAGCTTTTAAGTTTCATTAGGTCCCATTTGTTTATTTTTGTTTTTATTTCCATTTCTCTAGGAGGTGGGTCCAAAAGGATCTTGCTGTGATTTATGTCACAAAGTGTTCTGCCTATGTTTTCCTCTAAGAGTTTTATAGTGTCTGGCCTTACATTTAGGTCTTTAAATCAGAAAGAAAGAAGTAAAATTGTCTATGTTTACAGATGACACGACACTACATAGAGAAAAGCCTGAAGGCTCCACCAGAAAACTGTCATAACTAGTCAACAAATTCAGTAGTGCTTCAGGATACAAAATCAATATGTATAAATAAGCTGTATTTCTATATGTCAAAAATGAACTATCATAAAGAGATTTAAAAAAAAATCTTATTTACAATAGCATCAAAAAGAATAAAGTACTTAGGAATAAATCTAACAGTGAAGGATCTGTACAGTAAAAACTAAATAAGACATTGATGAAAGAGTTGAAGATATAAATAAATGGAAAGATGTTCTGTGTTCTTGGATTGGAAGAATTAATATTGTTAAAATGTCCATACTATGCAAAGTGATCTACAGATTCAATGAAATACCTATCAAATTTCCAAAGCATTTTTCTTAGAAATAGAAGAAACAATCCCAAAATTTGTATTGAACCATAAAAGACCACAATTAGCCAAAGTAATCTTGAGAAAGAAGAACAAAGCTGAGGAATCACACATCCTGATTTCAAACTATACTACAAACCTGCAGTAATCAAAACAATATGGTATTGGCATAAAAACAGACACGCAGATGAATGGAACAGAATAGAGAGCCCAGAATAAACCTATGCATATATTGTTAATTAATTTATGGCAAATGATCCAAGAATATATAATGGAGAAAGGATAGTCTCTTCAATAAATGTTAGGAAAACTGAACAACCTCATGCAAAAGAATGAAACTGGATCCCTATCTTACACCTTAGTAAAAAATCAACTCAAAATGAATTAAAGAGTTGAACATAAAACTCCTGGGAGAAAATATAAGCAGTTAGCTCCTTGACATTGGTCTTGGCAATGATTTTTTGGACTTGATACCAAAAACACAGGCAACAAATGCAAAAATAAACAAGTGGGACTACATCAAACTAAAAACCTTCAGCACTGTGAAGGAGACCATCAACAAAATGATAAGACAATCTATAGAATGGGAGAAAATATTTGCAAACCACATAGCCAGTAAGGATTAATATAATATACAAGAAACTCATACAACTCAATAGCAAAACCCCCAAATAACCCCATTAAAAAATGGGCAAAGGACCCGAATAGACATTTTTCCAAAGAAAACATACAAATGGCTAACAGGTACATGAAAAAATGGTCAACATCACTAATTATCATGAAAATGCAAATCAAAACCATAATGAGATACCACCTCACATCTGTCAGTACGTCAATTATCAAAAAGACAAGAGACAACAAGTGCTCATGAGAACATAAAGAAAGCGAACATCTGCACACTGTTGGTGGGAATGTAAAGTGGCACAGCAACTGTGGAAAACAATATGGAGTTTCCTCAAAAAGTGAAAAATAGAACTACAATAAGTTCCAGTACTTCCTCTTCTGGGTATATATCCAAAGTAAACAAAACCATTATCTCAAAGATACACCTGTACTCTCATGTTAATTGGTATGGAAATCACCTTATAGCCAAGGTACAGAAACAATGTAAACGTCCATGGATAGGTGAATCAATATAGAGAATGTTGTATAAGTATACAATGAAATATCATTCCACCTAAAAAGAAGGAAATTCTGTCATTTGTGACAACATGTATGAAGTTGGAGGGCATTATGTTAAGTGAAATGAGTCAGACAGAGAAAGGCAAATATTGCATGGTACCACTTATATGTGGAATCTAAAGAAAAAAAGTTGAATTTATAGAAACAGTATAGAAAAGTGGTGGCCAGGGGCTGGGATTAGGAGAAATAGGGATAGGGACAGGTGGTTAAAAGGTACAAAAAAACCCACCTTTCAATTATAAGATCAATAAGGCCTGAGGATCTAATATGGTATAACATAGTGACTATATTATATAATTGAAATTTGCTAACAGTAGAACCTAAATGTTCTCACATGCACAAAAAACAGTAAATATGTGAGGTGATGTATGAATGTTAATTAACTTTATGGAGGGAATCCTTTCATCATGTTGCACACTTTAAATATCATGATTTCATTTGTCAATTATACCTTAATAAAGCTGAGAAAAGAATAAATAGAGATGGCAAATAAGCATATGAAGAGAAGCTCAAAATCATTTGCAATTAGAGAAAATATACTTAAAACAACAGTGTGATACCACTGCACATCTATTAAAATGGTTAAAATCCAACAAAACAAAACAACCTGACAACATCTACTGCTGGTAAAGATGTGGAACAAGAGAAACTCTCATTCATTGCTGATGGGAATGCAGGATGGTGCAGTCACTTTGGAAAACAGTTCAGCTGTTTATTACAAAGCTAAATATAGTCTTCCTATATGACTCAACAATCACATTCCTAGGTATTTATCCAATGGATTTACAAACTTATGTCCACACAAAAACTTGCACATGAATGTTTATAACAGCTTTATTCATAAATGTCCAAATCTGGAAGCAACCAAGATTTTAATAGGTGGATGGATAAATAAACTGTAGTACATCCATACAATGGGACACAACTCAGTGATGAAAAGGTATGAACTATCAAGTCTCACATAAACATTTATGAATCATAAATGCTAAGTGAAAGAAGACTGAGAAGGGTAAATACTGCATGATTCCATTTATATGACATTCTGGAAAGGACAAAACTGTAGAAAAAGTAATCTGGTCAGGGGTTGCCAAGGGTTTGGAAAAGTGGGAGTGTTGAAAGGGTAAAGCACAGATTTTTTTTAGGGTAGTGAAGCTATTTTGTATGATACTGTAATGGTGGATACATGACACCATGCATTTGTTGAAACCCATAGAACTTTATAATACAAAGAGTGAACTGTAATGTATGCAAATTAAAAAAAATCATTTAAGAGGTCAGGGGATCTCAGAATTAAATGCAGAATATTACAAAAGAATCTAACTGTATTACACTGTATGAAATAACCTCACTGACAGAGAAGGGGACGAAGGCTTTGATTTTTATATATATAACTCATAACAGATCTTGGATTAATGAAGTTTTATAATGATTAACAAGCTTTCATTAATCAATTATAAAACACAAACGCCCAAACTTAAAATAAGTAAAATATATAAACATCTGTTCAATAAAGAAAAAAAACAAATTGCTAATTAACTTGCTTAAACCAATTCAAAATTACATGAAGAAAAAGAAGCAAAAGTTAAAACTATAAAATACCATCCACCCACCGTTCAACTTTACAAACATAAAGAAGAGTGGGGAATGTCTAGTACTCAAGAAATTGAACGCCCACCTTGAAACAGACTTCTAACCATTTTGTTCTCTATCCTTACTTCAACTAGGACCAAATTAATTCAGTACACTTTGAGAGGGCAATTTATCTCAAGTTGTTGCTTCGTGTCAGTCAGGAAGGTGATGCTATCCATAGCGTGCAGAAAAGAGTTGAGAAGCAAGTACAAAGCTAACATCTTTGCTGTTTGTTAAATTAGGCCCCATGTAGATTCACTTCTTTCTTCATGGGACTCTGACTATTCAGAAAATCAGACTTACCCTTTTTTTTTTTTTTGCTGTACGCGGGTCTCTCACTGTTGTGGCCTCTCCCGTTGTGGAGCACAGGCTCCGGACGCGCAGGCTCAGCGGCCATGGCTCACGGGCCCAGCCGCTCCGCGGCATGTGGGATCTTCCCGGACTGGGGCACAAACCCATGTCCCCTGCATCAGCAGGCGGACTCTCAACCACTGTGCCACCAGGGAAGCCCAGACTTACCCATTTTTAAATACAAGTTCTAAATCTCATTCCCCAGACAAATAGAATGGTGTTTATAATTTCTTGTTCATTTCTTCCACAGTCTGTTCCCATCAGGGCAAATAATTACAAGTAGAACTAGTATTTCTTTTTAACTAGGTTGAGGCTTTGTAAAATGACTTGACTTTAAATGTATTTTTGGGTTTTTTTCTTAAGTGAAAAAAAAAGATGATGACCCTTCAGTCAAAGATGTAAAAGTCCTATGATTTGAGAGAAAACTGAGATAGATTTTTCTTATTAATATTAACAGAAAATAAAAAAACTATGAGTATAATGACACATCACACTCTGAACTGGGTTTCTCGGGAGGCATGGCTAATAGTCCATTGGGGCAATAAAAATAAGATTAGAGGAAATTCAAGGGGGAGGTGTGTTTTGGAAGTAAAACAAAATGGGACATAACTGTGCCGATGTATCTAAATTGTCCCAATGGGAAGGGAAAATATGGAAGAAGCTCCTAAATAATTATCATTATTTAACAACCTGAATCAAGAAACAACACTTTAAAACTCCCAGATTTTTGCCATCAGTGTTTTTCTATTCCTGTGTATGTTTCCTAGCTCTTAGAAACAAAATTTAATTTTTAATTTGCTCTGAAATGCCTTAATTTAAATCCTGTTTACCACTTAATTCTATTATAGTCTATGACACTTTTCTGTCATTCTTACACCATGCAGATCAATGGTGGATTTGCTCCTTGGGAAATATTTAATTTCCTGGGATATTTTAGCCTCAAGAAGCAACTTGCAAACATTTGTGAAAGCAAGAGGAAAATTGGAGAATCCACCTGCATTTTAAGTCAGTTTAAACACATTTAATTTGGATTGCTGCTTATTACAGTTTTCAAAATTTATTTAGTAAGTTCTCTCAGGCTATATGAAGTAAGTCATGGGAGAACATTTACATGGAAAGCCAAGTAAGAACATTTGTAACACCAGATTATAAAGGCATTATCAACTCACAATATTAAATGGAAAAGCCTAGATCTTCATTTTTTTTTCAGAATTGTATATAATATTATATTTAGATTATAAAATAGAATAATCAAGTTACTTATCTATTGAATAAATATGTAGACACAGAACAGTGTGACCCTCGGAGTCATGGTTATTAAAACCACACATTGCTCACCAGACTGCTACAATTTAGCAGCTGCAAACAAATTGAGATGTGAGCAGATTCTCAGAACAAATACCCACAGTGCCACAAAAATTCCTGCCCTTGTGGAACTTTCAGTCTGTCAATGGGAGATAGTCAATCAATAATTAAATTTATAGCATATCAGAGGAGGATAAGCGCTTGGCGAAAAAGGAATCAAGGAAGAGAGGTAGTAATTCTTAACCCAATCATTTCCAACACCAAGCAGTTTCCTTCTATGACTCAGTTTCAAATGTAAAAATCTTTCTTATTTTGATAAACTTTACAGTTTTCCCCAGACGCTATGTTTAGAAATGAATGTGTAATACCATTTACCAAGCACAAACTCCTTCTTGTAAAACATCAAAGAGCATCAGTATGTGATAGATAAAGTATATTTTTGCAACTGGTGGGAAGAGAGATGAAATTAATGACCATGAAATTCCTTTGATAAAGTATGTTTTAGTTACTGGAGGTGACTGACTTGGGAGATAACATGGTGATGCAGAGGTTGGCTAAGTGTCTTGTCCACCTGGTCTATCCTTTCAGGAGAAATAGAAGACAAGTTTGTTTTCTCATTTAGCAATTAGTGCTCTGAGGTCATTAATAATGATATGAAGTATAATATCCACCTTATTCCTAGTCTGCACTAATTATGTCATTCAAATGAAAATATTTCTGTGTACAGCAGGAGTGGTTTAGAAGGTAAAGAGTTTGGTCTCAACTTGAATTTGATGATTCCATATAGACACAATATGAAATTTGCAGTTATTCATACCATAACAAAAATCCCCTTCATCCCACAATGTATACAGATTATCAGATAGAAAAATTCGTGTTTATTTGAATAGATGCTTTTTATTCTAGCCTTTATGACAAACCAAACCAAACCAAACCAAAGCAAACCAAATCAAATCAAACCTATAGGATTCACATATGCTATGTGTCTGGAATATATGAAAATTCTAAGGTACACTATAACTTATCCCTCCCTTTAAAATTAATTTTAAAATAATTTTACTATTCCTAAATTAAAAATAATAAATAAATCAAATAACCTCACTAAAGAGCCACTTTTAGCTTCTATGACTCTGTCATTTTATAGCCTTTTCTCATTTGGTGGAGTGACTAAGTGGAATTGATTCTTCCTGGTACATTTGTGCTTCCCCATTTTCCCACATAGCTTGGGTTCTTAATTACACTTGAATTATAACTAAATCCTCTTGTCTGAAACTTCCCTTAAAACAGTATTTTCAGTCTTCCCTGGTGGCACAGTGGTTAAGAATCCACATGCCAAGGCAGGAGACACGGGCTCGAGCCCTGGTCTGGGAAGATTCCACATGCCGCGGAGCAACTAAGCCTGTGCACCACAACTACTGAGCCTGCGCTCTAGAGCCCGTGAGCCACAACTACTGAGCTCATATGCCACAACTACTGAAGCCCACGCGCCTAGAGCACGTGCTCCACAATAAGAGAAGCCACCGCAATGAGAAGCCCGCGCACCGCAATGAAGAGTAGCCCCAGCTCACCGCAACTAGAGAAAGCCCACACACAGCAACAAAGACCCAATGCAGCCAAAAATAAAATAAATCAATTAATTAAAAACAACAACAACAACAACACAAGTGTTTTCCATTTTACTCCAACCACTGCACAAGCAGATAGCATTTGAAAAATACCATTTTTGTCATGGGACCTTTTTCTCTAACACCAAGGAAGGCTTCTGGTGCTTGGAATAACAAATCTACCTAGAACAACTGTTGTCCAAGATTCTTGCCCTAACCACACTTTGCTGCCACAGTCACAAAATATGAGCATGTATTACCGTCTGGCCAGTCAGCTCTCTGTGTAATAATCATGCCACTCTCATTTTTAGCTGTCTAAATTTAAGATGCTCATGTTGCTCGGAATACCTTCTCCTTTTCTTCAGTGTATCTACTTCCTACCCATATTTCAAGACCTTAGATTTCATTCGTTGTATCACACGGACAAAATGCATTAACACCCAAGCCCACTGTAGCTGACCAAAAGGATATCAGCTGAACCTTGAAAAAGAATCCACACTGAACCAGGACACAGACAATTCCTATGGCAAAATGGTTTTCCAGGTCCTTGATAAGGAGGAAGTAGAAATTCCTAAGAGAACTCCATTTTATGCCATTTGTAATTTGTTATATGTAAGTATGCCTAAGTTAATTGTCTAGAAGTAAGTGTGTAGTTCTTTTTCCAGACTATAGATTCAGATTCAGTCATTTTCAGATAGTTCTTTGGTTTTCTTCATAAAGCCATCAATTAAAGAACACTTCTGGGTATTTTTATAGATAAATATCTGGATTGTGTGGATTTTGTCTGACTATTGTAACTAAGATTCAGGTGCTCAGTTAGGTGAGCAGTAATACAAGTATAATGTTACGTTACAAAGACTTATTTGTGCCTGGATATGCTACAGATTAAAATTGAACACAAAAATGATGGCCTATAAGCAAAGGAGCACTGATACAAAAGTATGCTATTAACCAAGAAAGTAACTTAGGTACCTAAGAACTGGAGCTAATAGGCTAGACTCAATCTCTTCCTCTCCTCCTCCTCTCTCTCTCATTCTGCCTCTCACTTTGATGTGCATTTCCACTACATGTTTTACAAGCACTACTTTAGACCTGTGGAAGACAATTCATAATATCATATTATATCAGTATAGTAATACTGTGGCATTACACATACATCACACTAATAAAATGAATACTAATAACATGAAATTTGACTTGAAATTCATGACACAATGGAATAGCTCAGGAGCAATTCAAAACAGTGACAGTAACTTCTTGCTTCTTTCCCTATATGCTATTATTTTTGGTAAGTGGAATCCATATTCCTACACAAACTAGAATTGTTAAACTCTTAATAGCATCCCCATGGTTTTGCTTCTAACTATGATGCCTTCACTGATTTCATCATAGTTCAAACATAATAACGAATCAGCATTTGTTCTCAGGAGCATGAACTGTCTGAGGCTATTTCTACATTCACAGCAGCCTCACTCTGAAATAACTATTTTAAGTCTGTCAATCCGCCCACCAGCTTTCTGCGAGCAGCATGACTGCCATACATAAGCTCTCCCCATGCTGGATAATTGCCACTAACCATTCAATTCTTTTCCTAATAAACTTAAAATTTTGTAATTCTATTAATTTGTTACCCCCGAAAGTGTTTCCTGCTTCTACAACACACAGCCTTAGGCAATATTTTGCAGAAGATTATTTTGGATACTGCTCATCTACAATCCATAAATGTTTTTTTTGTGTGTATGTGTGTGTGATTTAATGAAGTACTATACATCTGTATCAGTTAGGACTTCTTTCAGTTGCATAGAACAGAAACCTCCAAATAATGAAGGCTGACACACAAGGACTTAGTCTCCACATAAAAGAAGTCCAGAGATAGGCAGGCCAGAGGTTTTGTGATGACTCTATGTTTTTATACTTTATCCTCAGCACATGGTTTATGTACTGAAGTCTACCTCACAGACCAAGATGGCTGCCAACTGGATTATTTCAGGCAGCTAGAAAGAGGAAGGGGAAAGGGGCCTAAAGAGGTATATCTCTCAGCTGAGTTAGCCTTCTTGGAATCCTCTACATTATGGCATTCTTACACATTACTTCTACTTGCTTCTCAGTGGCAAGGGAGAATAGGAAATGCAGTATTTGAGTTGTGTGCATTGACATTCTGAAAATAATGAGGATTCTGTTACCCAAAAGGAGAACAGATGCAGAATAGGTGACTATTAATTTCTCCCATAACACATTTACCTTTTCAAGTTCCGGTCCACTGAATCCCTTTACCATGTATTATAATGAAAAGATCACAGCCTTTGGAGTCAGCAAAACTTACTTCAAGTTTTGGGCCTGCCCCTTACAAGGCACATCACTTTGGCATATCACTATTTATGAATGTCTTATCTTTAAGATGGAGATTCTGGTAACACTTATTTTATAAGATTATAATGAAAGAGATGATAATATAAGTGATGGTGATTTAAAAATAGTTCATTTTATACCAGTTATAATTTTTCTATTGACCTATGTGTGAGTTTGGAAGTATTTGCATTAGCTAAGAGGACTGTGAAAGAAAAACATCAGTAAAATTATTCCATAATCCTATGATCTCTAAGGTTGTTTATGCTTATCCCAGAGAATCCAGGAGGAAAGTATTAACAGTTTGATCTCTATTAAATGAAAATAAAAACTTAACTAGAGTAGATAGCAACCAGAATATTGGATGCCACAGAAAAGGTGTTGGTTTTACAGAGGAGGGAGGGAGTTTAAAAGCCTGAATGCAAACTTTCTCTACTTCACAACTTTATAAGAGACCAGTGCTAATGAATAAGCAGTTTTCATGTAGAGCTTTTACAAGCAGAGAACGCTTGATGGTCTACCCAACATTAATCTCCCTTATTCATTCTTTCTAAAAACCTTGATTTTATTCCAGTATTGACTCCTGTCCATTCAACTGAATCATAATATTCATTACAACAATATGGACAGTTATTAACATTTCTCAACTGATTACATTTGGCAAAAATTTTCTCCACCTGTTTTTTTCTAAATGAGGTACATGGCTAAGTAAGAATTTTTCTAGTATACTTAGTATGATAAAATGATGTTGTCAAACAATGGTTTAGTTTCCCAAGAGGAAATATTAAAAATTTATGTCTGTGTATATAATTCATTTAATTTGCAGAACTATGAAATTCAGAGAAATACATACTTTTGAAATGGGAGAATGTTATTTTCTTGAAATTTTTTCTTCAGTATCTTCCTTCTGAGTTTGTTAAATAAGTACCCATATTATATTGACGTAAGTGATCTATGTCTCTTTCCTAAAATGCCTCCTGTCACAGGCAAAATGCTAATAATTGTAATATATAAAGTTTATAGAAATCAATAATGTAAATACCAAGGGCCCAAATAGATAAAAGGATGAAGAATAGAGGCAGAAAATTCTCTGGCACAGGTAAAAAATTGTTTTAAGAAGGAGAGAGCAGTCAACCACATTTGAAATTCTGCTGAGAAGTCAAGTGAGATGTGGAGTAAAAAATAACCATTGAAATTAGAAGCAAGAAGGTTGTTACTCTCTTGGATGAGAGCAATTTTAGTGGAGGGGTGGGGGCAGAAGCCAACCTGAGGTAGATTAAGGACCATGTGGTGGTTGATTAAATGCAGACTGGGAGGATAGACAATGTTTCTAAAATGCCTGTGAAGGTGAAAGAAGAGAAGCATCAACATGTGAGAGATGTTGGCTGTATGCAGGGCAATTTTTTTGAATATAGAGAGTTATGCAAGTTTCTGAGAAGATGAGAGGAGATAGGCTATGGATCACAGGTGAGGGTTTCACCTTGTAGAAGAGCTGTGATATTTTATAAAATTAGTTATGATGTAAAAAGAATGGGTGCAGATACAGGTACATTTTTATATTTGGTAGAGGGAAGTGGAGGTAGTTTCCAATTGGTTTGATGAAAAAAACCCATCTTAGGGACTGTGAAAAGAATAGTGAAGAAATCATTGAAGACTGAAAATATCAGTTTACAGGAACCCTTCTTTTTAAAAATTTTTGACATTCTTAATATGATAAAAGAATACTTGGCCCCCACAAACAGAAAGAAAAAGTCACAAGAAGAGTCTGATATATTGAGACAACAAAATAAAACAAAAAAGAGAATAATGAAAAGACTTAAGTAGACTAAATAATGTAATAGAAAATTCAAGTTCATTTGGGAGTTAATAAAGAAAAAATTAGAATTATTGCTATGGAATATCAGTTTAGTAATGTAAGGGAAAAAAACCCTGAGATTCTCTCTCTAAATGTAAAAGAACAAAGACATGAAAATAGTAAGGTAGAAAATAATGCACATGAGAGATGGACAAAGGGGAGTCCAGCGCTCAGGTGTTCCTGAAGAGGAAGCCTAACAGTCAGGATAGCAACAATAACCAAAGATATGATTGAAGAAAAATTTTTTGTGGTTAAATATATTTAAGTAATTTACTTTTATAGTCATATATAAGCAACTCATATGTCTCAGAAACAATTAATGTAGTAATATCCACATCTAATTATGTTTCTCAAAAAATATTTGAATGTTAAGATAAAAGAAAAAAAGCGCTGCAAGTGTATAGGCAGAATAAATAAATTTCATATCAAAAATACAATCTAACTGACTAGTATTAGATTTCTACTCTGCAAAGTAAAGCTACAAATTTGGTTGGGAAATGTTATATCCCAAGGATTTTACCCAGCCAGGTTTTCTTTCTTTTAATGTATGGTGGTAACAGAAAGACAATCTTAAATGCACAAGAGCTAAGGAAACAAAATATTCTTACATTCTTAGGGAAAAAAGCAGTAAGTTATAAAGGAATAAGAAATTAGCATCAGACTTCTCATCAGCAACACTGAATTGCAGAAGATAATTCAGCATTGCATTGCATCATTTTCTGAGGGAAAATTATTTTATACCTGGGATTCCATACCCAGCTGAACTAACAGTCACATATGAGAACAAGGACTCAGAAAATTAACATGAATACAAGAAAGCTGACAAGAAATGTAAGAAAGAAGTAATTAACACAGGAAAACTAGAGGTAACCAAATTCCTGTTCGAGAACAAAATAAGTCAAAATGAAAATAAGCAAAGTATAAATTAGATATCCATGGGAAGTTGGTACAATAAGAAGCTAAGGAAAGGAGACTTTCCACAAAGCCAACCAAAAAAATGGTTTAGGGAGAACCATTAGAATGATGAATTTAAAAAATGTTCTTTGGATTTTTCATTCAGAAACTTGTTGGTACTTTTATATTTTGGTGACTTGAACAAACACACATCAGTGGGGGAACAGGGTGTAGATTGTAAATACGTCTTGTATTTAAATCCTCCAATTTGTTCACCAATCTCTATGACCCCTTCTAGCACTGAAAAAAAGTTACAATGGGGTTCACTTATTACTAAGTAGCATGTTTGCTTTCTGAAATAATTTAACTCACTTATCTAAGAACAATAATATCTCTGAGTTCTGATTCCTTGAAATTTCAGTTTCAGATGCCTTAAAATTATGTTCCCCTTGAGTGTAGCAAGCACATTTATAAAATATTCTGTTCCTAGTAAAAAGATGTTTGATTTCAACTTTCAGAGTGACTAAATTTAGAACCTTCTCCATATACCTAAGCAAATCGGAGGCACAGAAAGGCCAGGGGAGAGTCAGAGGAGTCATTAAAACTTTGAGATTATTAATATTTCACCTTCCAATTTGTGGTTATAATGTATACAGCAAATATTGCCAAAAGCAGTGTTTATGAGCAAGCATCTCGTGACATCTATTAGCTGCACATAGGGTATAACTTCCAAATAGAGAAAGTAATGCTTGCAATATTTGGCCATGAGAAAGAATAACACTTTAGAACTTCAACATGTGTATACATGTGCCTGTATGTGCACACACACATCTGCACACAAAAAAATCAGTGGTATTTTGTAGCTCAGTTAGCTCTTCCTAATAATATTAGAACTTGCCAATGAGATTGAAAAATCACTAACCTAACGTTATCTTTCTTTTCAGCAATAAATCTAGTGGCATGTTTTCATAATGATTTTCTTTTTCAATTTACATGTTATTTGAGAAAAGTACAATTAAGAAAACAAGTTAACTCCACATGATTGAATCCCATTTGGAAATCTTGTACGGCTAAAATGGAAATAATGATTCAAGTAGGAGGTATAGAGAAGATGAATAAAAAATTAAGTAGAAAACAACTATGACATTTAGTTATCACCCGAATTGTAAGACCTTGCTGTATTATACAGTTAACATAAAGCAATTTGTACAAAGAAAGCTAATTCCATGATTTCAGTTCTCCTCTGATATTGGTTATCCACTGCCTTGTAAATAGAGTTCATAAAGCATACGCATTAATAAAGCTTCCTTTTTCTACCCTGTACCCCTCATGTCTTTGTTGTCCTTCACGAGAACACCCACTTATATTAAATGCACACACACGCACATACACACACACATGCATGCGGAGGAATCAAAAGCAGTACAACACAAATGCTCCTCTATCCATCCCAATTGGGTCAGATTTTAACTTCATTAAATTGCTGTCATATGGTGGCTGCTGACACACATCAGGCCCAGAGAGCTTCACTCATCAGGTACTCTCTAAGATTGTTAACAAGAACTGCAACTCTCATTAGGGGTTCCCCAAAAGCAGCTAATTAAGGGACAAAGGTTGCTCAGATTGTGACAATTACACCTGTAAGGTCCCTGTAGAAACACCCAAATCTCTAACAAACCTATGTTTGGTTGCTTAGTACAAGAAATAAAGAGCTCGTCCATTAAAAAAAAATGAGAGGCAGAAACTGTCAACCATTTGAAAAGCTTTACGAAAATGATCATCCAATTAGTGGCTATGATCAAATCAGGCATGAACTCTCTCTGGATGGCTCCATAATTTTCCTTCTTGCATGGTGTAATTTCATATAGCTCAAATGAACTCGTGAGAGGTAATTCAGTTCCAAACAGTTTTCTCATCACTGCTAATTATACTAATACATTGAAATGCCTCCTACAAAATGCATGAGCCCTTTAAGCCACCTCATTAATGTGATATAATTTTTGCCAGAATATATATCAAACCTATTATCACCACAGGTTTTCTTTAGCATTTTTTTCAAAATGTCTATCAAAAGCTTAAAAAGTACATTTCTTTGGGCTGGTCGTCTCATGATTAACTGTTTCTTTGAACTACTGTTGTCTATTGTAGTATTTTTCAAAGGCACTAACAATCTTCAATATGATATCCCCCAGATTCACCAGTTTCTTTTTCCTTTCTGAGTATTTGATTCCTTAAATCTTTTCCCGGCTGTAGCTGATTCTTTAAACGGGAAATGGTGCATGCAATAATGTGCAAAAATGAGTTATACAAACTGAAAGCAGGGGTGTAAAAAGAAGCATCATCTGAAACTAAAATAAAGACAGATTTTATGGTATTTATGTCAGTTAATTTAACTGCTGGTAGGGGCTTTTGTTGAAACATGAGTTAGTTCCAGTGTTTAACCTTGCAGCATTAATTTATGCTTTATGGCCTGAGTACTTTATCATTCCCTCCTTGGGAAGACAGTTATCTCATTAGCCAGAATTTAATGAAATGCAAGGATACACTTCTTCATTTCAAAGACTACTATAACACAAATCAGGTGTAAATCTCAGACTGACTGCCCCTTCCCTTGCCCGTTTAAAAAAAAGAGAAAGAGAGGTTCATTTTGCAATCATATCACAGGAATTCATCTGGTGGAATACATTTCATCCCAGCCATTCTAAAGGCGCCTCTCATCTGTAAAAGTTGGTTTAACTTTGCATCTGGCAATATTGATGGCCCTTTAGCTACTATAAAGTTTCCAGAGTTGACAATTCATTATTCATCATCACAATTAAAAAATAAAATGTTGATAAAATTACCAGTTCCCTAGACTTGTTCAAGCACGGGCATGACCTCTTAACCACATTTTTACCAAACTTAATTTTACAGATAGCACCGGTATATTTTGTAACAATTGGTTTTTCCATATTAGTGGGCATTTTCATGGAGAAGGTAAACATGTTCTGAGATTTAGAATTATTAAGTAAACCAATGAATACATATTAGTTTAAAATATATGACATATTATCTGCCTTAAAGAAGCAGAGCTATTTAGGTTATAAAACTTTCTGGAATGACCTTTGTTTTCTAAGACTTCTAAACATCTGAACATATAAATACGCTACCAACTAGTTGCTGATTCTGGTACAGATCCTCCACTTTTATGTTTTTGGGCTTGTCCTATGCTGTCTCCTTTGCTGAAATGTCTTTTCTGACCTGTTAGATCATCTACAGCATAATCCTGGGTTTGTAACACCACCCAAATCACCTATGATGATGTTTAAATTTATTTGAGAGCACTGCATGATATTTAGGTTCTTTTGGAAATGAATGAATGGTGTATGTATATGGTGACTTTTGATTAATTTTAACACATCTTATCTAAACAGTGACAAAATAAGGAGTTTACATATTATTTGCCTATACAGACATTACAAAGTAAGGAAGACCTGATGAATGAGTGACTCCCTCTGGTTTGCTGTTAATTGGGGAAAAATACTTAGGAATTAACAATAATTTAAAATTACGTGTTTAGCTAGCTATTTCTTTTGTGTGAATGTGAACATGTGCATTCTGTGTAGGGATGTGTGGGTGTGGTTTAAATATCAGCTCAAAAAACAAGATTTATTATCACAGACTTTATTTCAAGGAAATGGCCACTCCACTATTGAATAGAGATACATGGCATTTGGCTAACCAAATAGGGATTTGGTCCCTAGCTATAGGGATTCCTTTTTTTCTTTAATGTTCTTATATACTTCTTAGCACTAGAAAATTGAAAATAATAAAACATGATGTAAGATGTTGTAAATGACACTTCCTTGATCCAGAACCAGATTCCTTGGAGAGGCAGCATGGTGTCTTGGTCAGAGTGTGGGATTTGGATTTAGGCAGATGTGAGTTCAAATGAATGGTTTACTGGCTATGTTTTGTTAGAGAAATTACTTACATTTTCCTCATTTGTAAAATGATTTTAATAAAACCACAAACTTTTTTTAAGAATAAACTTTATTTTTCTAGAACAGTTTCAGATTTACAGAGAAATTACAAAGATAGTACAAGAGATCCCATATATCCTGAACCGAAGTTCCCCTATTATGAACATCTTACATGAGTATAGTACACTTGTTACAATTAATGAACCAGTACTGATACATTATTATTAACTAGAGTCCATACTTTATTCAGATTGCTTTAGCTTTAATCTAAGTCCTTTTTCTGTTCCAGGATCCCATCCAGGATATCACATTACATTTAGTCATCATGTCTCCTAGGGTCCTTTTGTGACAGTTTCTCTGACTTTCCTTGTTTTTGACGACCTTGACAGTTTTGAGGTGTACTGGTTAGATATAATATTTTGTAGGATGCCCCTCTACTGAAATTTGTATAATGTTTCTCTCATGATTATGGTTTTTTAGAAGGCAGGCAACAGAGGTGAAGTGCCAGGCTCATCACATCGTATCAAAGGTACATATTATCCCCATGACTTATCAATGTTGATGTTAACCTTGATCACCTGGCTGAGGAACTCACATTTTAAATAGGATTAAGCCAAGGAATATATGTGAAAGCACATCCACACGGCACCTGGAGCACAGGAGAAGCTCAGGGATCCTCGATTTTCTCTTTTCTCTTCCATCTCAACTCTTGTATGAAGCTGCTATGATTTTTTGTTCAATCAATATATTTTGACTTTGCTACAACAAAGTGTATTACAATGACGTTTTCAGGATGAATTAGGTCTCCACTCAAAAATGAGTGCTTACTTGAAATGTACGAAGTAGACCTTGTTAGAAGAGAGTCTTATTTACTACAAAGGCAGTCCCAGGGCACTGATACTGAGTGTTACAACAATATAAAGTGATCAGCCATCTGCTTTGAAAGAGGTGTCACCCATGAACTATGTTAGGAACAGATATCATCCCCTTTGTTTCTACACACCAGTTTATCAAACGTTCAGGAGCTATAAACTGCTGGACAAAGTACCAGGCAAGTAATTTAAATTTCTGGGTTCTCTTCTTGGTTTTTCAGTACATTTCTGCTTGGCTTTAGAAAAAGTAAACATGTCTTTATCTTGACCCAGCATTATCATTTATTTATTCTCATGTATTTGAGTAACTGCCATAAGCTGATTTTCACCTTTGTTGAGCCTGTTCTCTGACCATATAGACGGGGCTTATGTGCTCTGACCTTTCCTTTCATAACCATCATCATGCATATTATTACTTGCACAATATCTATTTGCTCAGCTGGATCATGAGTTCCTTGGAAGGAGGGACCAACACTTGTTTCTGATGTATCCCCAGCACCGAGCACAGGGCTGGCACATTTGTGCTATAATACCTTTTGAATATACAAATGAATTAATTCATTCCTTAATAACAGAAATGTACTTTCATATTTATTTTTTGATTTAATTTCTCAGAGCAGTAAGATGGGTAAATAGGCTCATGGAGGTTAAATGATTTGCCCAAAGTTACACCAGTATGGCTTGGTGCCACGATTTGATATGGTCTCTTGATTTTGTTTCCAGTGTGTTTTTCACTAGAAAAAGATGTTTCTAATTAAGGCACTATGCTAGGTAATGTGGGGTATGTAAAGATATATAATCTTATCTACTTCCCGGGGGTCAGAGGATGAAAGAATGTGTTTTGAACACAGTAGGAACAAAAAGGTGTGATGGAAATATAAGGTATTATTAATACTAAGTGCTGAAAAGGCATTATTGATTTTATAAGAAGTAAATATATTTAAAGAAAAAAGAGTAGTCAACCAGCCTGTCTCAGAGGTTATTATACTTAATGCATGAAAAGTACTTGGAGATTTATAGTTAGAACTCAGGACTGGTTTGTGAGCCAGGAGCTGATTGCCTCTCCACGTAGCTCCATGGGTAGTTCCTCTGATGTCCCACTAGCCCCTGTGCAGCTGGCTTTGAAAAATTCCAGGAATTTGGTAATAAAGCAATAGGAAGTAGGAGAATTCGTTGTGACTCATTTCATTTGGAGGATATTAATTATTTTTAAATTATTGAGGGTTTGGAATAACACATAGTGATGCTCATAGGTTACTAAATAGTCATGAATTACTTAGCTGAAAAATAATAATACAACCTTGATTTTACATAGTTCCCATTTTTTTTTATTAGTTTCTGCTTTATAACAAAGTGAATCAGTCATACATATACATCTGTTCCCACATCCCTTCCCTCATGCATCTCCCTCCCTCCCACCCTCCCCATCCCACCCCTCCAGGCTGCAGCCTGGGCTCAGGATAACCCCAACTTGAGGGAATGGGTAAAAGGAGCCACCAGTCCAATTTTGTTGGGGATCCATGGAGTAATGCTCTTGAGAGAAGAAAGCATGACAGCTCCCATGCTTTCTTCTCTCAAGAGCATTACTCCATGGATCCCCAACAAAATTGGACTGGTGGCTCCTTTTACCCATTCCCTCAAGTTGGGGTTATCCTGAGCCCAGGCTGCAGCAGGCAGGGTCTGACTCTTTAGACTGTATTAACTGTAAAATTACCAGATCAGCCTGGGTTGTAGACTTCACTTTATTTATTCCCCAATTCATACTAATTCTTCTGCTATCATCTGATCTGTCCAGTTACATAACATGGCATCTGTTTGCTAATGGTAGGAAGTACTTTAACTGTTGATGCCTGAGTGGGGTCACAGTTTGGAACTCATTGTATTAACTGGCTAAAGAAGTCCCAGTATTTTGTTTTTGAGAGGCTTCTTTAAATTTGGTAGTATGCTGTTTGCTATTCCACTTATTAAATTTGTAAGTTTAGGAATGGATTTAAGGATCAAAATGAGAATGGAAAATAAGAGACCATTTTTCACTCTATCTGAATGTATGTTTAGGTAGGCTTGGGTCAACTCTAGATCATTTACTTGTTAGAAGATCTAAAAAGAATGACAAAAAAGTTGTTAGGAAACATTTGCAAACAGACAGAAATATATTTGATTTTTTTTTTAATTAAAAAATATCTTTTGGGGGCTTCCCTGGTGGCACAGTGGTTGAAAGTCCGCCTGCCGATGCAGGGGACACGGGTTCGTGCCCTGGTCAAGGAAGATCCCACATGCCATGGAGCAGCTAGGCCCGTGAGCTATGGCCACTGAGCCTGCACATCCGGAGCCTGCACTCCGCAATGGGAGAGGCCACAACAGTGAGAGGCCCGCGTACCACAAAAAAAAAAAATCTTTTGGCACTTGGGAAGGTAGTAATTTTGTCTCAACTATGGGGAATTACTTGGAAAAGCCATTTCTTGTGAAATTCAAACTGCCATTTATCACAGAAACAATATTTATGATCTGGTTACCTTTCTGGAACTCTGTGCTGAACTTTAGGAAGTAGAGAAACATTTATTATCCTAGATAAAAATCTCAACAGGTAAATAATTTCAGTGTTTGCCTTTACTAAACAGTTTGAATTTAATCAATGTGTTATGTGACTTTGCCAAGTAATTAGAAAACCCCTTGATTTTCTTTTTTTTTTTTTTTTTTGCGGTACGCGGGCCTCTCACTGCTGTGGCCTCTCCCGCTGTGGAGCACAGGCTCCGGACGCGCAGGCCCAGCGGCCGTGGCTCACAGGTCCAGCCGCTCTGCGGCACGCGGGATCCTCCGAGACCGGGGCATGAACCCACGTCCCCTGCATCGGCAGGCGGACTCTCAACCACCGCGCCACCAGGGAAGCCCCCCCTTGATTTTCTTTATATGCTTTGGAAAGTATTTCAATAGATGATAAATTTACTCTTCCAACTTCAATTTCTCTTAGGTATTTCCAATTATAAATATTTTATTCAATTGATATTCCATGATTTCATTTGGTTCATTTTTGAGGTGGAGATTGTGAAGTTCAATCAAGAATAGATACTGGAGCATGATGGTAGCTTTTATTGGGAGCGGAAAAACTGCCCATAGAAGTACAAGCTTGGCACTTATACCGCATCACACAATTTGACCATAAGCTCTAAAAGATCCTCCTCTATATAAACAAGAGGGAATTTATTTCACATCATCTCACCCCTAGTTGCATTAAGTTTAAAAAGTTGATTTATTTGGTTGGGCTACTGACAAATGTAGACTGAGCTGACCATAAAACTATATTTAGGTCTAATTCTATGAGGGGTCAAAGGGTGACAATTTATCCACTTAGTCTTGTAGGAATTAATTTTTTGATTTGACTATTCATAGCATCATTAATGAAGAAAAGCTGCAAGAGAAAACAGACCATTTTCAGGAATGTGATTCAGAACATTAACACCTTAATTTACATAAAATTAGTTACATACTGCTGCAGTAATTTAATTTGTTTGACCAGTACTTTGCAACTGTGAAAAATAGATTCAGAAAGGCCAGACAAGGGGTTCTACATATTTTCTCCAAATGACAAGTCTCAGAATAACATGAAACAGAGAGAATTAATTACAAGACAATTCAGAATACTATAGTGGCAGCTTTGAAATGCATGGATTAGACATATATTCTTATTTTTTTCTTCTTAAAAAATCTTCATAAGTGAGAGAGTGGCATGGACATATATACACTATCAAATGTAAAACAGATAGCTAGTGGGAAGCAGCCGCATAGCACAGGGAGATAACTCGGTGTTTTGTGACCACCTAGAGGGTGGGATAGGGAGGGTGGGAGGGAGATGCAAGAGGGAGGAGATATGGGGATACATGTATATGTATAGCTGATTCACTTTGTTATAAAGCAGAAACTAACACACCATTGTAAAGCAATTATACTCCAATAAAAATGTTAAAAAAAAAGCTTCATAAAATGCCTCCTTCATGCCAGAAATAATTTTCATATTTTCTCCAGGTTTCATTACAGTTGCATGAGTAAAATAATAAAACTAAAATTCTATGATATGCATTTTTGTCAAAGTCTTGACTCAATCTCTGTTTACCAACAGCAATGTTACTTAGTTTAACCACAGACATAAGACCCCAAGTGGATACACTAATTTCCTACTGGTTAACCTGATAACATCCAAAACTTTAACCACCCTTACTTCTCCCAGAAGCCAAGTGTAATTAATTTGAACGTCAAATAGATGACTGCCCTTAAAGATGTCTTGTGTGGATATAACAAAGCCTTCCATTTTCCCTGCTTTTTGAAAATTTCTTGCATGTCAAATATATTTTCTGTTTAAAAACATCTACTTGTCATTAAAATATTCTTTACTATCGTTATCACCAGTAGCTGTACTCAACAATTCCTTTCTCCTGATATACCTTAAATAGGTCTACTCATGATTCTGCAGGTTGGATTTTCTAAAATCACTGGTTTATATTGAGTGTCTACTTATAGGCAGGTTTAATTGACTAGGGTAACCATTTTTCATATTTTCCCTCCACCAGCTCTTGGTGATTTGGTTTCAGCTTTGTTCTATATTTTCTGTGTAATTAGGAAAATCATTTGTTCCTTTTTTCTGTCAAATTCTGTGCATTGATGATGTTGTTATGGTCGAAAGTATCCCAGGTTGATACAGAAGGTAATTGCTATCTAAAGTGTTTGTACTAACAAAAGCATTTCTTTTAAAAAAATATTTCTTGCATTAACTAATTAAATTGATTTTTAAAATATATAGGGCAATTCTTAGATTATTACTGATACTCCCTCTGTCAGACAGCTTATAAATCATTTTCAATATAGGAAAGAAAATTTAGTCTTGTCATTCACCTGTCTTTGCGAAAGAATGGTAAGGATTAACCAAAAAAAAAAAAAAAAAGGAAAACTTTGTAAATACTTTTTTCTTTTACAATACATCTTTTTCTAAACTCTAACTGGATCTATATTGTAAATCAAATAATGTCTTCAAAGTAATCCTCTAGTCTTATTGTCATGCAGATATGTCTTCCTGATGACTTTCCAAAATGGAATACAACATGGCGGAGGGTTTGGAAATTCAGGGAGCTTGGATTTGATCTTGATTTTGTTATTAGCTAGCTCAGTGACCTTGGGTGAGTTCACTAATAGTTTCTGAGCCTTGGTTTCCTCATGGGTGAAAAGAGTGTTTTAGATTTGATGGTCTGTAGAATCTCTTCTGGTTCACTAAATTCAGCATTCAATACAGTACTTTTATTTGTTTGTTTGGTACATTTAATTTTTCCTGAAGGATGACACAGCTGAATATAGACATGATTATGGACATGGTTGAGGGGGAAAGGCAGTATAATTTAAAAAGGTGAATTCTGGAGAGTGAGGCAGAGTTGCAAATGGCACAGAGACAAATTTTCTGATGCCTTTGCCCTATTTTTCTCCATTAATTCTTGATTTTGGTCTTCTTTCCAACAGAATCCCAAGATAAGAAGAGGACTACAGAAAAACAGATTATTCAGTACCAAAATCCACTTCATCTAGACTATATTTTGCTAGTGCACACCTGCCCCAAGATTGCAGGGGCAAGGCAAATCATGCACTCTCTTTTGAATTTCAGTGGCCTTATATTATCATGCCCTCCTCTAAAATAATAATAATAATAATAGCCACTGTAATCATAAAGCTTTGGATTTCTAAAATATAGACATAATGTCTGTTCCTGTCAATGTATTTATATCATCATTTTGTTTTTACTATTTAAAAGGCTCCTTTCCAGAAATAGTATATACACCATAATTAAGTTTGCTTCAAAATAAACCAAATTTCAAAAGAATCAAAATCAATGAAGATAATTTAAAAAGTAGAAGGTGGTTTCCACAAATCAGCTCTCTGGTCTAGTCTGCAATATTCTACAAGCCCTGGAAAGCTTCCTAATCTAGTCATTTGTCAGAGTGGTATAGGTCAAATGATTTGCTGAATCTAACTTTTATCGATCAGATGCTGCTTAGGGAGCCTGCGCTGAACATTCCTGATAAAATGATAGACTCTCTTTGAATAATACATGGTTTGTACCTTAAGCTGTAACACACATATACACAAACACACACACACAGACACACACACACTGAAACCTTGTCAAACTTATAATGGAGTAGATAACTGAATAAAAGAGCAACTTCTGTCGTAGCACAAGATAGTAACATGGAGAAACTGAACTGTTAAATCAAATCCGTGAAATTCATTTTCTTTGTACAACATTAAAATATATTCCATAAAATGGCAGAGCAATCCAATAAAAGAACAGGCTCTGAAAAGAGTAATTTGTGTGCAACAAGGTTATACATTGAATAGAGTTCTCCTGTAGTTTTGATCACATTTAGAATTCTATTGTTTTTTGTTAAATTTTCTCACATTTTTTAAAACTTTTCATCATTTCTTTGCAATATATGAACCTTTTAATGTATAGCTAATTTATTCAGCCCCTATATTTAAATGCTCTGTAGGCATAATTTTTGTATTAAATTTTCTTCTACAGCTGCTTTCACTTTGTCTCAAATAGATTACTCATTGTCAACAAATTATAACAGGACAGATCTGTTAGA
Organism: Mesoplodon mirus; assembly: GCF_964341445.2. NCBI lineage: Eukaryota > Metazoa > Chordata > Mammalia > Artiodactyla > Ziphiidae > Mesoplodon > Mesoplodon mirus. Next base: position 107,847,483 of record NC_138979.1, on the reverse strand, counting down.
GTATCAATTTTTAGGTTCATTTCAATATTTTAATTATTTGCATAATAATTTTTCAGGAAGTGAAGCTTCTGTTACTCATTGTTTCAGGGAAATTGTCAGAATATGTGTAATCTTATTAATTGTATCTGTAATAATACAGGAAATAATTTCTTTTAATATGACCTTATGAATATAATCATGAGGCTGTTTATGCTCCTGTATTATTATTTTTCACCAAAAATATTTGAGCAAATGAAGGATAATTAAGTATGAATGAAGATATATTATTTTTCAAAGTAAAGCAGACTTTTGAATTGCTCTAAAACACAAGCAACTTTATTTATTCAATCCTTTTTTCTCTTTACTAATGTTGCCAATCATGAAGATTTATTTCACCATGAATATTTTGTTTATAAACATCCATAATTATGTTTAATATTGTGTTAAAAGTTAAAATATAATTTTATCTTAATATTAACTACATAAAAAGTTCTTTCTTAAGTCTATATTAAATTATTATTTGATAAAAAATATTTATCTATGTAAGGATATAATGCTTTTAACAAGAAGAAGTGGACTCTTTTATAATCATGCTAATTTGGCTGAAAACTACAAAGAGAATATTTTCCTCTTGTACATTTTCTGCATTCTTTTTCCTCTTTTAAGAGAGAATATTGGGCTGTTGCCAATTAAATTGAAATGTGGCATGGAAGTTATCAATCAAATGTAATTATTTTGTGCACAACAATATCACACACAGAATTAACATGTGCAACAGGGGAAAAGTGTCAGAAGACATCAGTTATTCCTAGGACAGCTCATCTCTTACTGAAGCGATGAAATTCTGGAAACACTGCTCTAGGCTTCCTGGCATCGCTCACTTTGGCTCTTTTTCCTCAGGCTTGCTTACCTCAATGACTGCTTCCGGGATCTTTGTACACAGGACACAGAAATGGAATCAGAATGAAACTATCTGTAAGGTCAGTGGTACCTTTCTTCGTGGTACTACCAGGAATCCTTACTTTAGCTTCATTTTAGGCATCACAAACTGGTATTCTATGTGTACAGCTTTGGCAGATGGTGATGCAGAAGGCAAAGCATGATTTTGAAGTTTCCTACACACCATTTCCTCATCCTTCTCAATTTCACACAGTCTAAGTTCAGCAGGACTGTGGCTGCCTGAGACACCATGACATCTAGTGGAGATCTGGGTTTTCCCCTGGCACTCTAAAAGTGCAAATCTACCCTGTCTTTTATTCTTTCAAGATCTCTTCTCTTGCAGAATTTAACTGTGCAAGTAAAAGGTAAAAAAAACAAAACTGTGAAGAATTTAACCATGAATCTACAGGTTCATGTATCCAGGGATCATAATGTCACTTGTCAATCTCAATAGTGAGTAAAAGCACAGGTGGCCAGTACATGGTGCTCTCCGTCCCTACCCTCTGAAAGATGAGAACTGATCTTACCGTTCCTGCTGTCCAGCTTGCATAAGGCCAAAGACGCCTTTTTGAAACAGCATTCCAAAAAGCTACTTCCAAATGATTTGAGTTGACTCACAAATTGAAACCAATTTCTCTGAGTTCATGTTTACTGCATCCCTTCGCTATATTTACACTTTAACAAGGGGCTTCTGATGGCAATGTTTAGACCCAAATGAATGGAGAGGAATGCTAAGCATAAAGACAAACTGATGTTCTTGAAAGAGAATTTCATGGAGAGCTTCTTAGTCAGGCTATGCTAATCATATGAAATCCTAAAATGCAATTCTTCTCCATATGTTTTTACAGGTAAATGATCTAAATAATGAGTACTCCTTCTACTAAGTTCTTATACAATATGCATTCCCCTGGGATACCATTTTTTTTTTTACATTGCATTATAACTACCTGTTTTCAGCTCCTTTTTCCTTATCGGATTCCAAGCACCTTGGAAATAGACTCCATGGGTTATCACTCTGCAATATGCATCTTTGTATCCCCAGCACAGTACTTGACATACCATAGTTGATCACATAGAGTTGAATTTAGTAGAATAATGTAGCCCTGTGGAATGTAGTGGCTATAAGGGATCTCATATCCCATCCAAGCTCACTTCCTCACTTTACTGATGATAGAGACTGAAAGGCTTCACAAAACTGACTTTACGTCCCTGCCTTCCAATGCCCACCGTTGTCAACAAGGCCTTCATGATTTGCTTTTGCTTGCTCTGCAGTGTCACTTGCTTCCCACCCCACTCCCAAACTCACTCACCTTGACTTGGGTCACACTGGCCTTATCTCTGTTCTAATACATGCTTAGCTATTTCCCATTCCTGAGTCTTTGGGGTCTTTGTGTGTATCTTCTAGAAGGCTCTTCCTGCCACTCCTCACCTGTGCCAATCCTACTAGCCCCTTAGGATTCAACTTAACTTTCACTTCCTCCAAGTGGCATCCCCTGAAGCTTCAGTCTAAAGTCGGTTTCCCCAAATGACTCTCTCAAGTTAATTTTTCTTTAAAACACCCTATTCTTATTCTTCACAATTCTCCTTTTTCAACTACATGTGTAATGTCTATTGCTCTGATTAGACTGTATGCTACATAAAGTCAGGAAATATTCCTTTCCCACCATTGTATCCCTAGCACTTATTTCAGTGCCTCATGCTTAATAGGTACCCATTAAATTTAATCAAAAAATTAAAATAGCTAGTTAATGTCAGAACTATGGCTTGAAACTAAGATTTCTATTCTTACTCACATTCTTAACCCACAATGACAGCCTTCCATGAAAATCTATGAATGCAAGCTGCACTAAAGTGCTCCATCATGAAGGGATGGTGGTTCTAAATTTCACCACCTAGTAGCATATATAGAATTTTTTTCAGATTTTTTAATCTTTGATTTAATGACTAAAATAGTTCTTTTTGATAACCCCCTGGAAGTTTATTTTATAAGAACTTATATCAGAAGTTTAAGCAAGTACTAATCTTAAATTTCTCTTGCCCAAACAGTATGAAAAGTCCTCCGTGACTAGAATAGTAGTGAGACCAAACTGAACACAGCATGGCAGCTTTTTGCAAATGATGCTGGGTGGGTAAGAACAAAATTTTTAAGGTTAATGGATGTAGAAGTTAAATCTTAGCTTCATAACTCCCTTGCCTTATGATGCTGGATAAGTTTCTTAAATACTTCTGAGGCTCAATTTTCTTATCTGGAAAACAGAGGCTAATGATAGTACTTACTCTCATTTAGGTCCTATCCATTTTATTCATTTCTCTCTCCTACCTGCAACCTAGAACCAGGTTCATCTCAATAAATATGTACTAATGAATAACTTAGCAGAGTGCATGTGAAATAGGCATCTATCTCTATCATCTATATGTCATACCCATTACAGCATCTGATACAAAGTAGGTCTCCACTAAATGGTGGTATGATGCACTAGAATGCTTTTGCTAATACAAATGCCCCATAAAAATTCAGTGCACTTTCTGTAATAAACACAATTTCATAGTGAAAACAACTGGATGCTCTGCAGGCTGGCTCTGATATAATGTATTTAGAGAGACTGCTAGTAATTATTCTCTTTGATTTTCTTAATTCTACTCTAATTCAATGTTAAAAGTTACTTTTCATTTTTTTCATTTAAAAATAATACTATTGCTAAAAAGAGAAATTGAATGTGTTAAAAGCAACAGGTTACAGTTGATAAATCCCTTTCACAGTATTTTTCAAAATGAAAACACACACACTTTAATAAATAAGAACTGTGTAAATGTGTGGTTGGTCATATACACAAAAAAGAAAAGTTGGGAACTTTTAAACATTATACACGTAACTGACAAAAGGAGACCGTTTTGTAATTTGCAGATGTCTCCAAGGGATATTTCTGTTTGTTGTACCCTATTTTCATCACTATAACTGCATCTTTTTTTTTTAAACTTTTAATTTTCTACTGGAGTATAGTTGATTAACAATGTTGTGTTAGTTTCAGGTGTACAACAAAGTGATTCAGTTATACATATACATATATCGATTCTTTTTCAAATTCTTTTCCCAATTAGGTTGTTACAGAATATTGAGCAGAGTTCCCTGTGCTGTACAGTAGGTCCTTGTTGGTTAACCATTTTAAACATAGCAGTGTGTACATGTCAGTCTCAAACTACCTAGTTATCCCTCCCCCGCAACCCTTCCCCCCTGGTAACCACAAGTCTGTTCTCTATGTCTGTGAATCTGTTTCTGTTTTGTAAATAAGTTCATTTGTATCATTTTTTCTTACTTTACTCAGTATGAATAAATGCATCTTGTTAGTAAATTTTTACTTAATTCAATTTTATTACAGCATCTTGGTAGAGGATTTGCTATGATTTTATCACAGCATTGACATACCCATTCCCCAGTGTAATTACTGTCATATCCAATGATATATAAAAATTATGAAATTTGAAGCTATTAAATATTGCATATTTTTGTTGTCATTATCAAAAGCTCACAATTGTGGCTTATGTGGTAGAAGCTATATGATGTTCATTCTTGTTAGGCAAACATAATGAATCTAAAAAAAATGTGAATGTGGCATAAATGCATCAATTTCATAGAGAATAGGTGGTATTACTAAGTTGTTAAGAGCACAGATATTGACATCAAAACTTAGTTTTCTCATCTGTAAAATGGAGATAATTAACAACAATTACCTGACAGAATTGTTGTAAAGATTCAATGAAATAATGCACATAAAGCGTTTAGCATACTGCTTGCCTTATTTTAACACAAAGTAAATGTTACCTACGCAAACCTGCATGGGGAAATGAGGGGGTGTGAAAGACATTTTGTGGTGTGAAGTATAATGAATGCTGTACATCTGAAGAGCAGAGAAAGGAGGAGGGGTCATCACTTCTTTCCAAATCCGTCTGTGTAAGAGTTAAGCTTCAGAGGTAATGGGAGTGTGGTTTGGCCAGCTAGAAAAGTAGTGACTCAGGAGGCGTAAAACCTGGCAGAAGGTTAGTAGAGGGGATGGGAGGAAAAGCTGCACGTTATAAAAATGTGCCACAGGGTTTGATGCTTATGAAGTGAAAAATACGCCCTTCTTATAAGTTATTGGTGGTTGCTGTTGATTTGAAAGTTAGTGACAAGCCAAGATGTTCTCCAGTCAGATGTTGATCTACAGAGGCAATGGGCCCAACTTCTGGAGGACGTTTTTTCCTCTTTGTCAGTAATGTAAGCAGTGTGAAAACCTGTGCAAATACTCTTTTGGGTCATTATCCTCTGAGCATCACTGATAATATATTTAGAGCCAGAAAGACATTAGCCCTGTTAAATTTATTTGTTTTTCACAAATCATTTTTGAAAGCGTCCACACTTTATCAAGGCTGCTCCTTAAATCTAATGTATTTATCATACAGGATTTTATTTATTAAATTTTATTTGCTGTCAAGAGAGACAGACATGAATACAATGTTTGAAAAGATGTCTGTTGATGTGAGAAAAAAAAATGCAAGTCCTGAGGTAGAAGCTCAGTGAGTTGGAGAAATGTAAGTGTCTCCCACATTTAATCTTCACATGACAAAATGCATTATGGTCAAAATAGGACTGTCTCTAAATCGTAGCTTTCTAACATTCTAAAACCTTCATAATATAAGCCTATGCTTTTAGTTAGGCTTTCTTTTCTTTTCTTTTTCTTAAATTCCTTGAGCAACAATTTTGTCATAAATGCTACTAGGTCATTGTAAGCCTCTTCTTTCTTACAACGCTCTTTTCTACATAGTTATTTCAGATACATTAAAGCCAATTATAATTACCTTGGCAATATAAAACAGCACCTCCTTATGCAAGGAGGATGTGATATACGGGGTGCAACATATACTGGTGTCAAAAGCAAGTTATTTTCATCAGACAATTATAGTTGTCTTTGACATCAGGCCTACATTTCCCACCAATTAGTACAAACTGCAGGGTGCAATTATAGAATTCTGCAGTGCTAGCAGCTAAGTGGAATTTGGGGCATTTAATACTGTAAGGTCTAATAAATATTCTGCTTTAACTTCAATTGGTTCAAATCAATAAGTCTGTGTTATCTGCACATCATTTTTTTCCTCAGCAAGAAAGTATGTATGGATTTTATTTTTTGTGGGGAAATTAATTCTTCTTGTCAATAAAGTGCTTAATTTTCATTTTAACGCCATGCCTCTACTGCATGCCACTGAACTATTTATCAGGCCAAACTTACAACCACCAGTGAGGACAGTGGTGGAGGTCAGTGGAGGACTTTTGTAGAAAAGAAGTGTTCAGGAGTGAAAAGTAAAACTGACTTTTTTTTGGCATCCTGATTAACTGTAAGATTATTTGATATTCTTTAACATTATTCAATTGCTGAAATAAAATAGTGTAAATAAACTAAAGGGGCACTGTTCAAATTTTTAAGAACCTTATTTTTTATTTGAGAAGTATATAAATGAAAATCTATGTGACTCTATGATGCTAGGACTAAGGAATAAAAAGTGGACGTGTAGAAGATTAATCAGTTATTTTGCCTACTTGGTACCTAGAAGTCAGGCTGGCTCACTTTTATTTATGAAACTGAGTAAATCAATCAGTCATTTTGGTGATTATTAAAATAATATCAATACTTGAGCCCCATCAGTTTTCAGTTCAAGGCCAGTCTTTGTAACAGAAACCGTATACGACCAGATTTCTGCTTTCAAGTGACACCCTCGAATGCAGTTGTCTTGGTTTATGTCACTTAAGAGACTTAAGCATTTCCCTTAAGTTTCAGAATTTCAAGTATTATATAGTCAGCTGTGTTATTTTAGATTTTGTTTCTTGAGTTCAGGTATTATCATTTCAGCTAAGTCTCCTGGGACTTTTAATGAACAAGTATAGAAAAAAAGGATGAAGACATTTATCTCTTTTCAATTGGAACCTAATTCCCCTCTCAAACAGTAAGTATAGGAGGCTATCCAAAAGTGTTCCTCTTAAAAAAATGTAATTTAAAAAATTCAATGGAAGAGAATGCTGTTAGGGAGCATTTTAATGCATGCAGAGTGTGGTCTGTTGCTGTCATAAAGAAGTGTAGTGGGGTACCAAGCCCACTTGGAGAGTGAGGGAGGAAGGTTCTGCAGAAGTGTCCAACCAGAAAAAACCTAACACAGACCCAGGCAGTTCATCTCCCCTTCTTTTCAAAGGCTCCAAGGTTACCTTCGTACTTCCTGAACACCTTCTGCTCTTTTTCCTCAAAAGAGTTTACATGTATTCTGGAAAGAATGCCATAGGAATAGAGCAATGGGCATGAATATGAAAATGAAAATGAGAGATGGAAAGGTACAGTGGGCCACAGATGGGTATTGGTGATTTGCTCATTATTTCATTCAGCGTTTATTGAGAACCTACTGTGAATTAGGTAGCATGCGGATGCATCAGAAATGGATCCTGCCCTCAAGAATTTGTGGCTTAGGACATCTGAGACAAGTCCATAGGTAATTACAATACAAAATAAAGAGTGATTGGTGCCACAGAAAGCCACAGAAGAAACACAACAAGAGTGTTCAGAGGAGAAGGAGGAAAATTGGTGAGCCATAAAATTTGCCATTCTACTCATTCTCTGAGTGGCTTCTGATCTAGTTCCTTGATGTTTCTATTTTTCTCTGCTGCAAAATTAGGGAAAGATAGCTGTTTTAATTTTTATTTATTTATTTATTTGTTTTGGCCATGCTGCATGGCTTGTGGGATCTTAGTTCCCAGACCAGGGATTGAACCTGGGCCCTCCACTGGAAGGCCAGGGAATTCTGAAAGATAGCTGTTTTAAATATGAAATGCTATCTGTGAGTAATGGTAAATTTCTCTGCATTGAAGTGCTAATTTAAAGTGTTGTATCTATATAATCAATGGACCACTTAAGTGCTGCAAAATATACCTAACTAAGAGGAATTTAGCTACAACTACTTGATAACCATTCTTACTAATCCACTTTGGGTGAAATCAACCCAGTCAAGAGGACATCATTCCTCAAATTTGTCACATAATGCATAAAAACTACTAGTTGACTAGCCTCAGAGATAAAGGTCCTAAACTCATCTTAGTTAAGCAAGTCAGATGAGCTGTCTCTCTTTTTCTTGGAGGTTGGAGCAGTGGGTAGTCAGGTCTATAGAGTCAGCTATTTTTCTCTTCCTAGAGTAAGGGGAAGCAAATGCTATAATGTGATTCAGACTTTACATGTTACAATTATGTCCAGCATCACTTATTCATTACTTCCCCGAACCTACCTGAGCATCTAACCAAGCACTGTGCTTAAGAATCAAAAGCATCATAAAATACAGCTTGGGGATTCCCTGGTGGCGCAGTAGTTAAGAACCCGCCTGCTAGTGCAGGGGACACAGGTTCAAGCCCTGGTTCGGGAAGATCCCACATGAGCGGAGCAACTAAGCCCATGCACCACAACTACTGAGCCCGCGTGCCACAACTATTGAAGACTGCATGCCTAGAGCCCGTGCTCTGCAACAAGAGAAGCCACCACAATGAGAAGCCCACGCACCGCAACGAAGAGTAGCCTCTGCTCACTGCAACTAGAGAAAGCCTGCACGGAGCAAAGAAGACCAAACAGCCAATAAATAAATGAATAAACCTTAAAAAAAAATTCAGCTTGTGAGTCTGAATATTACAACCACATTTCACCATGACCCACGGTCAAAAGACTTCGACTAGTGATAGTTGCCCTTGAACCCAGCCCTTCTGAGCAGGGGGAAAGCTGTGTCTTCATGAAGCTAAATATGGCTGCAGCTTTACTATTTTAGCTCTTCCTCAAATTTTTCTACCCCAGAATACACTCATGGAATTTCATCAGTGCAACAGCTTCCTTCCGAGCGGCACTGAGTGCATCTTTCCAATGGTGCATGGAGGATATAAGCTCCTAACACCCATTAGCATTAATGGGAGTTATCGAGTAAATCCCCTCACATCGATTAGAGAATAGGCCCCTTTTGATTTTAGAAATCTTTCCTGTGAGGATTTCCCCTGTGTCTAGTATGGGCATATAAATGGCCATTTTATTGTATTAAATATGTATCACATCCATCATTTTTAATGCTGTGCTGTGATGAAGGCACCTCAGTTCTGGGATCAGTTCAGAAAATATTTAAACTTGGCAAGCTAAACAAGCCTCAGCTAAGAAAGCCTAAGGGCTCCATTCAGAGGAACATTATCTACCATTTATGCTTGATTTAAAAAAAAAACAACTGAAATTACTCAGGAAAAAAGTGTGGACAACATTGTTTTTGACTAAATTACAGGCTTTTAATATTCATTAGCAGTGACTTTTCCATTATTCAACCAAGAAAATCTGTACACAAACCAAGAGAGAGAAGGACATTGCTGCTTGAAATTCACAAACAACTTCTGCTGTTTGTTAACAACAAAATAATAACAACAATTTGAGGTCAACTTAGATTCTGACCTAAGGTGGCTGTGTTGAGTGACCTCTACACAATTGTCTCTTTCCCTAATCATGATATTCATGTAGAGATGCAGGGTAGAAAATAAATGAAACCCATATTTTTTCCCACTGGTGTATATGGGTTGTAACTTTGCTACTGGAGAGTGGCTACTTGCAAGACCCCTAAAGCGAGGCAGTAGAACATTGTCCAGGTTGCACAGTGCAGGCATAATTGATGCACAGACGTATTTTGTTTAGCGTTCAGATGATCATGCTATCTTCGGTCGACCACACTCCCTCTCACTACCTATTGTATTATGCAACCCTCTTTGCACACATTTCTTTATTTGCATAATAAGTAGCTTTGGAGTCTGACCATGTGGGTTTGATCCTAGTACTGTCCATACAAGATGTCTGACCCTATGCAAGCTATTGTACTTAGACTCCCTGATCCTCAATTTCATTCTCTGTAAAATGGGAAAATAATACAATTGTTGAAAGATTTTGGTCAAGATAAAATGAGACAATGTTTACGAGGCCCTGGCATAGAGTAGGTACTCAGTATATGGTATTAAGTGACAATTAAGTGACTATGAGATTGTTATATAAATGATGTGGGGAATAGGTTTGAGAATCTTTGCAGTCAGTCAACACTGTGGGGAGGATTTCTGGCCCTACTGCCTGCTGCATAGAGGATGTCAGGCAGTGCTACCCCCACCCAAAACATCACAGCTGTTAACGGAAGAAGCCCATTTCCTAACTCCATCTTCAAGTGCACATTTACATTTTACACAGTACAGAAAGGAATGGAAGTATCATCTCATTAGCATGTATCTTTGACCATATACTTTTTAAGGGAAATAGTTCTTGTAATACAGCTGCTGCATCCTAGAGGATTTGCCAATAGGGGAAATACAACCTTGGTTCTCCAAGAAGCAAGAAAAGTTCTGGAATGCAGACATGCTTGTCCAGCTATAGCTTCCCCTGTTGAGGTCACACCCAGCATGGCCGGCTCCAGATGCCTGCATTTACCAGATTACGCTTCATATGACAATAGTTTGGTTGGACATCAGTGTATTCATTCAAGATGTTTTTTTTTTTTTTTTTTGCTGTACGCGGGCCTCTCACTGTTGTGGCCTCTCCCGTTGCGGAGCACAGGCTCCGGACACACAGGCTTAGCGGCCATGGCTCACGGGCCCAGCCGCTCCGCGGCATATGGGATCCTCCCAGACCGGGGCACGAACCCGTATCCCCTGCAACGGCAGGCGGACTCTCAACCACTGCGCCACCAGGGAGGCCCAATTCAAGATGTTTATGTATCATTATATATATTTAAAGTTAGTGTTTCTTAATTAGGTCTTAGCTCGTTCATCTTTTCTTCTCCTTCCTTATATTTTCTTCCTACTCAGAGCTCCCTTGCAGGTTTAAGAAAAAGTTGATTTACTGATTCTTCTTCCAGACTCCTCCCAATATTGTTATGACCTCTTGCTAAATTAAATAATTCCTTTTTTAATCAGCTGGTCAAGAAGGTATCTTCTTCATTTTTTCTTTCTCTTTTCTCTGCCCACCGACCTCCCTTTTAATACGAGAAGTATATTCAGTTCACACTTAAACATATTTCACAGTGCTAGCATCATCATGTACTTTAAGAATCTCTCTTGCCCTTTTCAGACCTTTAATCCTTTCAAGGCTTTTACAGTGAAAGGAAACTCCCCACCATGTCCAGCGAGTCATACCAGACAGCATTACCTAGTGGAAATTGGTGACATTTACAGAAGAGGAATATTAAGAGGACACTCGTGGGCTTATTTGTTAAGATTAATGGGATAGGATTATAAGAGATCTGGTTCTTCATATGTATACATGTGGGTATGTAAAGATTGGGGGGGTGTGGAGGGAGAGAGGCGGGATTTAAGAAGACAAAGGCCTAAGGCAATTTACGTTAGGATTTACAATGGTTTTGCTTCAAGCATGCAGAACTAACTGGGTTTAGATTAAGGCAGTCTAATTAGTGTCATGTCAAACTGGCAGTGATCATAAGACAAGAGAGAGGTCACTCTTGTCATCTTCTTGGTCTTTTGCCCTTAACTATAGAGCTGCATAAAGTACAATCTCCTTCTTGTTAATGGAAGCAGAATATGTATAATCTGCACATGAAATGAAAAGAAAATGTGTAAGGAAATTTCTTTTTCCCATTTCCTCGTCAGGAGCTGTGAATTTTAGTGCGAATTAAAGTAAGGCTAATTCTGCAGT